>NC_083588.1:47927958-48270458 GCF_027579695.1 Neoarius graeffei | reverse complement strand
TCCCATTATAATGTGACAGTTAATATCAGTTAAGTGAGCTGTGAGGTACACTGGTGGTTGTAACAATACTTTGTGCTTTCTCTCTCTCTCTCTCTCTCTCCTGTTTCTCTTCTTCAGGAGCTGGCCATGCCTGCGAGCGTTCGTGCCGGGAGTCTGAAGGACCCTGAAGTAGCAGATCTCTTTTACAAAGATGACCCTGAGAAACTCTTCACTGACCTTCGTGAGATCGGCCACGGAAGCTTCGGAGCGGTGTACTTTGTAAGAACTATAAATAGAGTGATCCGTGTTTGTACATTCAAGAAGTGTCTTGTGTCTGAATGAAAAGAATACCAAAGGTCAACAGAAGGTCTGGGATATTAAGTCAGTGTGGATGTTAATGCAACCTTCACTTCAACTTTTACCTCTCCTAGGCACGAGATGTTCGCTCCAACGAGGTGGTTGCAATCAAAAAAATGTCTTACAGCGGCAAACAGTCCAACGAGGTGAGTGACGAATTCTAAACTTTTTACAGTCCCGAGAGTGCACTTCATTTAAAAATGAGCTTCCTTCTGTAAACCTGTGTGAAGCAGAATCTCATTTTATCAAATCCTGACTGTCCAGTAACTGAAGCCGTACTGTAGAGCTCTGTGAAATAATTTCATGATCCAGTAATGCAGTCAACTGATGCAAGCATTCTGATTCAAAGGAAAAGAAACCTGCAGGTGCTTCATAGCTTATTTGGATGCAAAAGCTTTATCATAAGGCTGATATCTGTAATAAAATATTTACACATCTCCCTGAGAAATGAACACCTTTTTGAATAACGTTTTTGTTCGATGTTCTCCTCTATGCAGTTCTTGCTTTCCATCTGACTGTTTTTGTGTTTAGAAATGGCAGGACATCATTAAAGAGGTGAAGTTCCTTCAGAAGCTTCGGCACCCCAACACTATCGAGTACAAAGGCTGCTACCTGAGGGAGCACACAGCGTGGGTAAGGGTATATGAGCATGTTTTTTCCAATGTTTGTAGTCCAGTGTAGAGAATTAGTTATTGATCTGCTTTCTCTCTTCTTTGCCTTTCTCTCTCATAGCTGGTGATGGAGTATTGCTTGGGTTCTGCCTCTGATCTTTTAGAGGGTGAGTAGAGGTTTTTTTTTTCCACCCATCTCAATCCTTTCTTCCACATTTCCTCATGCATCTAATGCTTTGCCTCGCTGTCCTATTTCCTGTCTTGGCTCTCCATCTTTATGCATGTAGTACTCTGTGACTGGCACGGTTTCTTCTGTCTTTCCCCAAAGCTGGCTCAAGAGCAGTTCTTCAAGCGTTAGTTAGTTAGTTAGCTAGCTAGCTAGTTTTATTTACCAGCTGGGAGGTCCGTATCGTGAAATGCCGTGACCGAGCTCTTGAAAGTACTGACGGAGGCCCTCTGGGTCAAGGTCAGTATTCAAGGCTGAGGTCAGGGTATTTCATGATACAGAATGACCTTAAGCTGGTAAATAATATATATATAATTTTTTTTTTTTTCTTTACCAAATTCTAACAGAAAACGAGAGCGCCTGAAAGGGAAAGCCAAGGCGAGCCGCCATTTTGAATCCTCATTCACGGCTGTAATGCAAATGGCTTCCTCCTCGGTATACAAGTGCACTTCCATGGCAGGAAAAAAAACTACATTTTGCCGCCTATGTAGTCCCCCATTTATACAAAATTGAGTCATTCAGGATTCAGCCATGTTTCTGCTCAGCGTTAGCAAGTTAGAGGTTTTTAGCTTTCTCCTGAAATGTTTTCTTTTATTCCTTCTTCCTCAGGGTAGTAAAACACTCTTTCGCTGTGAAGACTGTCGTTATCGCTATCCATGATGTAAAATTAATGCTATTATGCTGAGAAATGCTGGCAAAAATTTACAAGATTTTTGATAATCTTATAAAAAAGATAAATGTTGACAAATTGCTACTATCTTTGTTGTTGTGAATGAGCGAGTCGCCAGAGGTCTGTAATTGGGGTCCGTACCGTAGGATACGGACCCGCTCGCCAGCCAATCAGAGCGCGGGATTTGATGGAAACCAGACCGCGAAAAAAAATAAATGTGCTTATTGGTGTTTCGGAGCTGTTTCTTCCTGCCAAGTAGTGTTTTAAGCACCAGTAGGATAGTATATCTAGGAAAAATAACTTGTTTTGGAGCTTTTTTTTTTTTTTTAATTCTTGTTTTGTGTTCAATCAATGTAATACACTCTAGGACATGGTTCATCAGTGCATTTTATTTATTTTTGTTTTTTATTTCTGCATATCTTCCCACGCACACTTCCTTTTTCTAACCGTTCCTTGGTTGGTGATAAATTGAAGTTTCTTCATTTGGAAGAGGGAAGAGTTTCTGTTCATTCCCAGGTTATGTGATGAGCACTTGGGGGCTGTTCAGTGCTACCTCAGCCTGATCGAGAATGAGTATATTTTATATACTTTATATTCTCCCTGGGATGAAGTGATCATTTACTCTGCCATCAGTAAGAGTAAATAATCACGTCATCATTTTATCAAGCAGCATAACATTTCAAACAGAATGCATCAGATCCTTCCTGATGATGGTCCTGCTGCTGTCCGTCACCACCAGTGGTCTCCCTCAGCTTAAACATGTCCGGTATAAATCCAGAAACGTACATATAATGAAACGTACAAATTACATACAAGTTTGTTTTGATCAAGGATATCTTCGTTAATGTCAGCACACTGGTGAAAATGGCATTGAGAGAGCCACCATTGGGGGGGGAAGGCTCTTGAAACTTTTCACCATTTCTCCATATTTTGCTTGTTTGCTCAGCTCCCATCAAGTTTGTTTAGATTTGGCAGGGGTGTTGGCTATTGTGCAAGTCAACTCTGACTTCCTGCTTCCAAAGGAAATACGTCAACCTATGCAAACACATCCGGCTCATCGATCCATTTCACGGCTGCTTAGATATCAAGATTGAGAAATGTATTTGCGAGATAATAATGTCCGCCACTTTGTATGTTTATATCTACAGTCCATAAGAAGCCCCTACAGGAAGTGGAAATTGCTGCTATTACCCATGGTGCACTGCAGGGTCTGGCCTACCTTCACTCCCATAATATGATCCATAGGTGTGTTCACTGCTTAATCAAGATGCAGACATAACTGACTACCAGCTTTATTGGTTGATTTGATCATTTTTGTAATAAATATTATTGTAAAAAAGCATTTCTAAAGACTGACTCTCTCACACAGGGATGTGAAAGCAGGTAATATTTTGCTTACTGAGCCTGGACAGGTGAAGCTTGGAGATTTTGGCTCTGCCTCCATTGTGGCCCCAGCCAACTCTTTTGTGGGCACGCCTTATTGGTGAGACACATTTCTCTTAATTACAGCTTTATTCCAGAAATACGGTGTGTGTGTGTGTGTGTGTGTGTGTGTGTGTGTGTGTGTGTGTGTGTGTGTGTGTGTGTGTGTGTGTTAGGGGTTAGATTTCCAGACTCTCATCTGTTAAATCAAAATCCTATGTAGTATAATGGAACTAAGTGTGTAGTGTGGTTTGTGTTTCTGGGCGGACTCGTGCAGCCAGGAAGGTGTGGGTTTTTTTTTTTTCTTTTTTTTTTTTTAATTGCCGTCAAGGGTAAATTGAGCACAGAAAATCATTGAGTGCTTACAAATTTTGATTTGAAAGAATCTTTGGATAGTTTAAGTTGAAGGTGTGTCCAAGAGGTGCTTTAGGCTCTATAAATAAGCTGAAAGTGGGATGTCCACACCCTGTCCCAGGCTGCAGCGCCCACAAATAATTGCTGCTTTCTCTCCCACAAGCAAGCTCGTGTGCCATGTGTAAAAGAATTCTATAGGCTAAACGTTCCATCTTCTCTTGCTGCCTTGCAAATATTTTTTTTGTATTATAGGTAATTTGGTGGTTTTAATTATCATTTATTACATTATTCACATCAACTCCTTGTAGCTCAACTCCAACATCTCGCACTGTGACATTGCAGTGTCTTTGACATCTGTGAGAAGTTTTCCTTTTAAACTGTAATCTACAGGATGGCCCCGGAAGTGATTCTAGCGATGGATGAGGGTCAGTATGATGGCAAGGTCGATGTCTGGTCTCTGGGAATCACCTGTATAGAGCTGGGTGAGTGTAGCTATTGTAATACGGTTGCCTTTTGACGTCTAGGACGGTGAGGTGGTGCACAAAACCTTGTTGTGCATGAGAGGATTTGTGGTTTAGTTTTTAAGCCGCTTTGGTGGCGAGCTCACTCCTCCCCTCCTTCCCTTTCTGTCGGTCTTTCCTTGTCCTCTTCTCTCAATCCGGTTGCTCATTTTTCTCATGGTGTGGTGTTGCTCATTTGTTCCTTTTATTAATTCTGTCGCTCTGGTTCTATCCCTGTAGCGGAGCGGAAGCCTCCCCTGTTTAATATGAATGCTATGAGTGCCTTATATCACATTGCTCAGAATGAGAGCCCCGTCCTGGCGTCAAATCACTGGTGAGCACCCCTTCGTATCTCTCCTGTTGTCGATTTATTCATGGTGCTACTTTCTCAGCTTGGCTTCAATTTGCATAATTGTTTTTCTTTTCACATACTGATAAAATTGACTAATGCCGTATTTTAATGACTCAGTTTGATCTAGCACTGCAAGCCGGAGTGTATGTGAAATGGTTAGCAAAGAAGACCCAGTTTAGTCGTATTTTTGTCAAACTTTCCAGAATGTTTTTAGCGTGACCTGAATTTGACTTTTTTTTTTTGACACCTTTGGGGTGGGGTATTATTTTAAGAATGTAGATTTTTTTTTTTTTAAATAAAATTTGCATGGCTTCATTGTTCATGCCTGTTGGTAGTGCTGATCCATGTTAAACATGAACGCTGTTCCCTTTAAAAAAAAAAAAAACCTTGGGCCCCAAAATGACACTTCCAGTTTCTGGCTAATTGTCGCTCTGCATTATTACATTTCAGGTCAGATTATTTCCGTAACTTTGTGGACTCTTGTCTACAGAAGATTCCTCAGGACAGGCCTACCTCTGATGTGCTGCTCAATGTAAGGCACATACTCCGGTACACCTTTACGTACATGCTTTTCTCCAGCCCAACTTTCCACCTTTTTGTTCTGCTTTAATATAATAATAACAATCTGTCATGTAGAAACAGCTGCTGTTCACTCCTCTTTGAAATATGCTCATTGAGGAGTGCACACTTCAGCTTCTGTAAGACACACACAAGCTTTTGGAATTTTGCTGTGATGGAAAAGTTCTTGTAAATCAACTGATGTACACGCCCTAGTCATCTGTCCTCCTGCCAACAGCTTATCTTGTGCTTGAAGCGCAATCATTTTGAACAGCACTTAAAGGGGAACTGAAGTCACTTTTAAACTTGCTTTATTTCTTAACATGTTATTCAGTTGTGTTTTCAGTTTTATTAACCTTATATCGTGACTCGTATTGGCACATTATTATATTACACTTAGCCTTTTCGGTTTTTAGCCATGTTGAATGTAGTTCGTATCGTCCACGGCAGGCGTCACTTATCCACGCGATCTTCACAAGACTTGTGCGAGACTTCAAACGTGAAGTGTCAGCGCCGCCATTTTGAAAACCGTTTACACAGCGGCCAGATCGCCATATCATTCCAATTTAGGTTAATTTCGAGATTCGCCAGCTTCATCGGTGATGGAAGGCGTGTCGAGTGGACTCCAGCACGCGTGCCGTGAACAAGGCGCACCTGAGCTCAATTAAGCAACTGTTTGCCTATTTAAGGGCTGTGCTGATGCATTTGCATCGCGAAGTATTACAATACGCATTACCAAGCCTTTCTACCTGTTGTCTTGAATTCCTGTTTCACAATCCTTGTGCCTGTTTCTCGTTCTTGTCCTCACTTAGCCTTTGATGTACTGTTTGCACCTCGACTGACCCTTCGTTTTTGATCTAGCCTGCCGTTTTGGATCGTTTGCCTGTGTATATATTCTCACTGTGTCTATATTCTGCACTTTATTAATCTGTATACTTCTGCACGTACTGTACATTCGCCTCCCTCGCGTACGTGACATGGAGATTATTCCATATGACTTGGAACCAACGTGGAGTAGAGAAGAGTTGGAAAAAGAACAGGATAAGGACGAGTCCGTCGCGCTGATATTTACATCATTACTGTCACACAATTAAAACGTGCCAGATCAGGCAGCTGGTGGGTTTTCAAAATAATAAATACATGCGTGTATTTTTGTGATTTAAATCAGGGTTTCCACGGAGTCTTAAAAAGTCTAAAATTTGATAATCCTAATTTAAGGCCTTAAAAAGTCTAAAATACGAGCATATTTTGCATTGTAGGTCTTAAATGTAATTTTGTGAAGTCTTAAATCCTTACGTCCATTTACCCCATTCGCTTTTTTTTTTTTTTTGGTTAAATGCGTTGGTGATATTCATAATTAGTCATATAGACTAGGCCTACTTAGTATCAGTAGGCTACGCTGCAAACTACAAATGAGACACAGTGGAATCCGGCGTCTAGCCCGGTTGGCATGGTGATGCACAGGGCATGGTACGTGCGCATTTAGACAGTAGAGCCTAAAAGAAGCGAGGGAGATTGTCACGGTTTGTAGCAAAATGGGCAAATGCAAGTTTAACGACTGCTGGCTTGAACGCAGTGATTCCGTAGACTGGTTAAAACGTGTACCAAACAATCCGTTTGAGGCGTACTGCACATTGTGCAAAAGAACACTCAAACTCGGCACCCTGGGTGTAAAGGCACCGGAATCACACGCGAAAACGGAGAAGCACCAGGCTGCCCATAAAAGTCTGCAACATTCGTATGCCATCACTCAATTTTGTTCACCGTTGTCAGGTCCAAGCACATCTTGAGACGGTGTATCAGCTAACTCGGTGCGAACTGTAACGTTACAACACGCAAACCGTACAGAATCGAATGCCTCATCCTCAAGTGATTTGCGGGATGTCTTTGGCTCCACTGCAACTTAGTTCCTCATTAATGCAAGAGCGCACCCTAGGGATGTAATGAGTTCATCGGTGAATGATGATAAATTTTATTTTGAAAGTAATTCAGGCTCTTCCAGTTTTCTTTATTTTTTTGTGCGGCATAAGTCTTAAATTTAACCTGTTATGGTCTTAAGTCTTAAATTGAACTTGTTCAAGCCTGCAGAAACCCTGTAAATACATTTATACTGAGCGCATTTCCCACATAATCCTCACTAAGGTTTCGGACCGCACTACAAAATGGCGTCCACACTATATAGTGCCCTATATAGTGAGTAAGGAGGGATTTCAGACACGGAAACCTTCCGGCTTGATTACATCAGCATTTGGAAGAGGGCACGCGCGTCTTTTGACAATGTTGGAAGATGTTGATCACTTTGATTTCCGCTGTATGTTTTACTTCCGTCCTACGACGTCTCGGCGAATCTCGTTTACGCCTATTGCTTTGACATATGGACAGATGTATTACATAGCAGATTTCAAACACTCAACTTGCTATAACAGTGGCAAAATAGCTGTCAAATGCTTTCCTACGTTTTATAAAATGAGAGAAATAGAATTTTGATGATAAATTTGCCTTAAGTTCCACTTGAAATTTTCCATCATGCTAAGAGTGTCAGTTATTTGGTAGACGAGCTGCTTTTGACGTTCCACCTTGCTCTGTGCCTGCAGCATCGGTTCCTGTGCAGAGAACGCCCCCTGTCTGTGGTAATGGACCTGATAGTGCGGACAAAAGATGCTGTAAGGGAACTGGACAACTTGCAGTACAGAAAGATGAAGAAGATCCTCTTCCAAGAGACGCACAATGGCCCTGCCCAGGACGGAGGCGAAGAGGAGGAGGCATGTCTTTTCATGCATAAATATTTTCCCCCCCTTTCTTTTGCTTTTTATCTCCTTTCACTTTTTGCCCTTGTTTTCCGTTGTCTCACTCTGGGTTCTTCTTTTGTTGTGTGTGTGAACTTGTGTGGTTTTTAGGATGTGGATCAGTACTTGCTGCGGATGGGCACAGTCAACAGCATGGAGAGTTCTCACTCTGTACCCTCCATGTCCATCAGCGCTAGCTCCCAGAGCTCGTCAGTTAACAGCCTGGCTGATGGCTCGGATGACAGCGCTGAAATGGCCATGATGGGGGAAGGAGAACACACGGTCACTTCCAACAGCTCTATCATACACCGGCCCACTGTGAGTACACCTGTGTGTTTGTTTAAGCTGTGGGGTGAATTTGCATGTCGGCTGAGTGCGTTCCTGCTTTTGAATATCCAGCCGCAACGGTAATTTCTTAACGTCAGACCTGCCAACCTTTACGCATTTTGCGTAGCAGATACGCATTTAGACATCAAACTACGCTGCTACGATTTAACACTTCAAAATACACAAAAAGCCATTGATGGCTTTGAGTTCAAAGTAGAGCCCTGCACTCCCGCGGGACCCGACGCAAAGCAGTGCGGCGTGGGACAAATTTTGAAAGCTCATTGCAGGCGGGAGGGGGAGGTGATGAGCTGCAGTCCCGCTAACTAAAAACGTGTTTAAAATAAAATTTAAAAATTATTAATTTATGTCTATCATATATAATTTCTGCTGGATATTTTATTTGGCCCCCTCCTAGAACTGCCACCTTATTGTGGTGGAGGGGTTTGTGTGCTTGAATGATCCTAGGAGCTATGTTGTCGGGGGCATTATGCCCCTGTTAGGGTTTCCCAAGGCAGACAGGTCCTAGGTGACAGGCCAGACCAAGAGCAGTTCACCAAAAAAC
Source organism: Neoarius graeffei (assembly GCF_027579695.1). Taxonomy (NCBI): domain Eukaryota; kingdom Metazoa; phylum Chordata; class Actinopteri; order Siluriformes; family Ariidae; genus Neoarius; species Neoarius graeffei. Next base: position 48,261,754 of record NC_083588.1, on the reverse strand, counting down.
CCCTATGGAGAAAAAATCCAGGACCGTGACGTCGCCCGGTAGGACGCAGCCGGGGCCCCACCCTGGAGCCAGGCCCGGGGTTGGGGCTCGTATGCGAGCGCTTGGTGGCCGGGCCTTTGCCCATGGGGCCCGGCCGGGCTCAGCCCGAAGAGGTGACGTGGGCCCGACCTCCTGTGGGTTCACCACCCACAGAGGTAGCAGTAGGGGTTTGGTGCAGTGTGGATTGGGTGGCAGTCGAAGGCAGGGGCCTCGACGACCTGATCCCCGGACACAGCGGCTGGCTGTTGGGACATGGAATGTCACTTCGCTGGGGGGGAAGGAGCCTGAGCTTGTGCGGGAGGTTGAGAGGTACCGGCTAGAGATAGTCGGGCTCACCTCCACGCACAGCTTGGGCTCTGGAACCCAGCTCCTCGAGAGGGGCTGGACTTTCCACTTCTCTGGAGTCGCCCGTGGTGAGCGGCGGCGGGCTGGTGTGGGCTTCCTTATAGCTCCCCAGCTCAGCCGCCATGTGTTGGAGTTTACCCCAGTGAACGAGAGGGTCGCCTCTCTGCGCCTTCGGATTGGGGAGAGGGCTCTTGCTGTTGTTTGTGCCTACGGGCCAAATAGCAGTATAGAGTATCCGGCCTTCTTGGAGTCCCTGGGAGAGGTACTGAGGGGTGCTCAGACTGGGGACTCCATTGTGCTACTGGGGGACTTCAATGCTCACGTGGGCGATGACAGTGACACCTGGAGGGGCGTGGTTGGGAGGAACGGCCTCCCCGATCTGAACCCGAGTGGTGTTTTGTTATTGGACTTCTGTGCTAGTCACAGTTTGTCCATAACGAACACCATGTTCGAGCATAGGGGTGTCCATAAGTGCACGTGGCACCAGGACACCTTAGGTCGGAGGTCGATGATCGACTTTGTAGTCGTGTCATCTGATCTCCGACCCTATGTCTTGGACACTCGGGTGAAGAGAGGGGCTGAGTTGTCAACTGATCACCACCTGGTGGTGAGTTGGATCCGCTGGCGGAGGAGGAAGCTGGACAGACCTGGCAGGCCCAAACGTATGGTGAGGGTCTGCTGGGAACGTCTGGCCGAGCACTCTGTTGGGGAGGTCTTTAACTCCCACCTCCGGGAGAGCTTTTCCCAGCTTCCGAGGGAGGCGGGGGACATTGAGTCTGAGTGGACCATGTTCTCTACCTCCATTGTGGATGCAGCTGTTCGGAGCTGTGGCCGCAAGGTCTCCGGTGCCTGTCGTGGCGGCAATCCCCGAACCCGGTGGTGGACACCGGAAGTAAGGGATGCCGTCAAGCTGAAGAAGGAGTCCTATCGGGCCATGTTGACCTCCGGGACTCCTGAGGCAGCCGACGGGTATCGGCAGGCCAGGCGCGCTGCAGCTCGGGCAGTTGCGGAGGCAAAAACTCGGAACTGGGAGGAGTTCGGGGAGGCCATGGAGAAGGACTATCGGTCGGCTTCGAAGAAATTCTGGCAGACCGTCCGGCGCCTCAGGAGGGGGAAGCAGTACTCTGCCTACACTGTTTACAGTGCGGGTGGGGAGCTGTTGACCTCGACTGGGGACATTGTCGGGCGGTGGAAGGAATACTTTGAGGATCTCCTCAATCCCACCGTCATGTCTTCCACTGAGGAGACTGAGGCTGATGACTCAGAGGTGGACTCGTCCATTACCCAAGCCGAAGTCACTGAGGTAGTTTGCAAGCTCCTCGGTGGCAAGGCACCGGGGGTGGATGAGATCCGCCCTGAGTATCTCAAGTCTCTGGATGTTGTGGGGCTGTCTTGGTTGACACGCCTCTGCAACATCGCGTGGCGGTCGGGGACAGTGCCTCTGGAGTGGCAGACTGGGGTGGTGGTCCCTCTTTTTAAGAAAGGGGACCGGAGAGTGTGCTCCAATTACAGGGGAATCACACTTCTCAGCCTCCCAGGGAAAGTTTACTCCAGGGTACTGGAGAGGAGAATTCGACCAATAGTCGAACCTCAGATCCAGGAGGAACAATGCGGTTTTCGTCCTGGTCGCGGAACACTGGACCAGCTCTATACCCTTCATAGGGTGCTCGAGGGTTCATGGGAGTTTGCCCAACCAGTCCACATGTGCTTTGTGGATCTGGAGAAGGCATTCGACCGTGTCCCCCGTGGTATTCTGTGGGGGGTGCTTCGGGAGTATGGGGTTCGGGGCTCTTTGCTAAGGGCTGTCCGGTCCCTGTATGAACAGAGCAGGAGTCTGGTTCGCATTGCCGGCAGTAAGTCAGACCTGTTCCCAGTGCATGTTGGACTCCGTCAGGGCTGCCCGTTGTCACCGGTTCTGTTCATAATTTTTATGGACAGAATTTCTAGGCGCAGCCAGGGGCCGGAAGGAATCCTGTTTGGGAACCACAGGATTTCATCTCTGCTTTTTGCGGATGATGTTGTCCTGTTGGCTTCTTCAAACCAGGACCTTCAGCATGCACTGGGGCGGTTTGCAGTCGAGTGTGAAGCGGCTGGGATGAGAATCAGCACCTCCAAGTCCGAGGCCATGGTTCTCGACCGGAAAAGGGTGGCTTGCCCTCTCCAGGTTGGTGGAGAAGTCCTGCCTCAAGTGGAGGAGTTTAAGTATCTTGGGATCTTGTTCACGAGTGAGGGAAGGATGGAGCGTGAGATCGACAGGCGGATCGGTGCAGCCTCCGCAGTGATGCGGTCGCTTTACCGGTCCGTCGTGGTGAAGAAGGAGCTGAGCCAAAAGGCGAAGCTCTCAATTTACCAGTCGATCTACGTTCCGACTCTCACCTATGGTCATGAGCTTTGGGTAATGACAGAAAGAACAAGATCGCGGATACAAGCGGCTGAAATGAGTTTCCTTCGCAGGGTGGCTGGGCGCTCCCTTAGAGATAGGGTGAGAAGCACAGTCACTCGGGAGGAGCTCAGAGTAGAGCCGCTGCTCCTCCACATCGAGAGGAACCAGCTGAGGTGGCTCGGGCATCTTTTTCGGATGCCTCCTGGACGCCTCCCTGGGGAGGTGTTCCAGGCATGTCCCCCCGGGAGGAGGCCCCGGGGAAGACCCAGGACACGCTGGAGGGACTATGTCTCTCGGCTGGCCTGGGAACGCCTCGGTGTTCTTCCCGAGGAGCTGGCCGAGGTGTCTGGGGAAAGGGAAGTTTGGGCTTCCATGCTTAGACTGCTGCCTCCGCGACCCGGTCCTGGATAAGCGGAAGAAGACGAGACGAGACGAGATTTTATTTGGCATTAATAAACATTAAGATGCCTAAATTTGCGGATGTGGTCTAATCTCGCGTACGTTTCCGATTCCTTTCCGCTCTTCCGTGTTTGAGATCTCCGATCATGGCAGAAGAGCAGAGCTCCTCTAGTGAAGCTCACAGTGCTTCAGAAGTAAGTGCTGCTTTAAAAAGAAAGTGGGAGTGCGAGTGCACAAAGAGAATGCACATTCACCTGTTCATTCTCGGAAGTGGGAGTGCGAGTGCGCAAAGCGAGAGCTGTCGATCAAAGCGAGAGCTGTCAATCATGAGCACATGCAGCGCTCAACTTGGAATGTGTCAGCAGAATGTCAGAGTCTAAACAATAAACTTACAATAAACCTAACAATGCCACCTATAAATACACAACATGTAGATCTACATAACGTTATCTGTGCCATCTCACAGCAGTTTGCTTAGCTATTTTTAATCAGGGCAAATAGCCTTATAGCCAAAACTAGTATATGACGCTTTAATTTATGGAGATGCCTTTTGTTTACACGTGATTTTCCAAATGAGGGGTATTGCAATTTTATATTAGTCTAAATGAACATCTACACCAAGTTGCAAGCATCAGGGGAAGATTATGGACGCACCAAATTTGGCTTAACGGTTATTTAATGGTGAAATGCCGTTCGCACTGTCAGCCAACTTCGGGTTGTTTCTCTGAATTCCGACAATAAACGAGACCATCCGAACACATCTGAAAACATCGTGGTTTTAACTGTGTTGGTTCAGACCAAGTTGGTACTACAGCTTTGGGAAACAGTCGTTTTTTGGATGTTAGTTAGTTCAAACTTGCATCGTACCATATTGGTTTAATGCTAACTTGGTTGGTTGTTTGGGAAACGCACCCCTGAACGTGAGCTGTAGATATTTATGCTCAAATCCACTCAAAGTAGGGGGCGGGGCACCATCACGCTGTGTCTTTTAAATTATATTAATTTCTTATAGGCCTACTTGTATTTCCTATGTAAATGTGAGGAGTGACATATAAGCTATGTACAGTATTCTTAATATCCACTGTAGATTTTGGTAGGTGTGTTGGGTATCTCTGTAAAGGCTCAGCTGCGCATGCCGCTTGGCAACGCGCACCCTCGCTACATGCGCTAGGTGAAGGATTGGTCAGTGGAAAGCTCAGCTAAGCTCAGCATGTTTAATTCCCCAAGCCAATGACAAGAACTTTGGTGAGAAATAACGAACGTCTGCATCACGCGGGATTTGTGGGCGGGAGCGGGACAAAATATGGCGGGCGGGAGCGGGACTGAAAATCATAATTCTTTGCGGGAGCGGGACTGAAAATTGTGTCCCGCGCAGACCTCTAGAAAGATCTTTAATATTCCGGTTCAACTGTCTGTGCATTCGCGCACTAGGCAACTCGTCTATGGGTGTAACCGCATTAACCAGCAACCTGTAGAGAAAAGAAGACTTCGACCAATCACAGCGCTAGTTTTAAACTCTTCAAATAGGCCTAGGCTATGAGGCTAAGCGGAGAGCCGAGGAGCCGTCAAAACGAAAGTAACGACATTGATTTTCATCCCTCTCGGTCGATCTTCATACTGTGACTGGTTTTACAAGGGAGGGCGGTGCTAAACACCATTTCGAAGGTAAATGGGCAGGGCAAGGGTATTGTGAATAAAGCAAGGACAACTGTCCTAACGTCATAGTTCAAAGCACAGTGTTCCGCCTTATCTGAAGGAAATATTTGTTCCAGCTTGTTTTGATATTTGACCCAGGCTTCTCAATCCCAAAAATATTGCATAGCCTAAAGTGAAAATGTAGTAGCCTACTGACGTTTCCATCCAGTCAACCGATAGACGCGTTAAAATCTTCTGAACTAGGCTACTCTTGCATGTGAGATTCAATGAGCAGCGCACGAAGTGTTTTCATGCAAGTGCATGTGGTGGATGATGTGTGTTTGTGTATGTGCGTGCCTTGTAGTTAATAATACACATGACGTCAGATGAGGATGCTGACAGAGAGAGAGGTTAGCAAATCTAAAAAGAAGCGAGTCTATGCCCCTCAGAAGTTCCTAACGAAGTATCAAGATCAATGGCCATGCCTCCGCCCCTCTAAACTGCCTAATCGTGCGTTTAGCACAGTGTGCAATTATGATTTTGACATTAGCCATCAAGGAAATACAGGTAATAATATTGCTAACATAGAAATGCTTGCATTTATATACATAGGCCATTATTTTTTCCAAATTAGGCCAGGTCAGTGAATATGAATATTATAAAGGATATGTTATTGGATGGCGGCACGGTGGTGTAGTGGTTAGCGCTGTCGCCTCACAGCAAGAAGGTCCTGGGTTCGAGCCCCGGGGCCGGCGAGGGCCTTTCTGTGTGGAGTTTGCATGTTCTCCCCGTGTCCGCGTGGGTTTCCTCCGGGTGCTCTGGTTTCCCCCACAGTCCAAAGACATGCAGGTTAGGTTAACTGGTGACTCTAAATTGACCGTAGGTGTGAATGTGAGTGTGAATGGTTGTCTGTGTCTGTGTGTCAGCCCTGTGATGACCTGGCGACTTGTCCAGGGTGTACCCCGCCTTTCGCCCGTAGTCAGCTGGGATAGGCTCCAGCTTGCCTGCGACCCTGTAGAACAGGATAAAGCGGCTAGAGATAATGCGATGCGATGTTATTGGATAGGCCAGAGTAGCCTATAATTTATTTTCAGTAAATTTTTCTGTAAGTGTGGTTATCAGTTTGCATTTACTAAATATTAATATTTAAAAAATATATATTTATATAGGTACTCTGGAATATTCACTTTCGATGTTTAGTGTAGCCTAGTTCAAAGTGTAGCGAGGAGCAACAGAATCTCTTTTATGGTCAAAACTAAATTTATGAAAAAAGGATTGTGTGTGTGTGTGTGTGTGTGTATTTTGCAGACTGCTGGCGTCTGTTTTAAAAGACATAGGCTATAGCCCTTTTGGTTTTTCTGTTATCTATACAATATAATGCTAAATGTCAAAAGGGACATAGCATGCTATTTGGGATTCTTTGTTGTTTATAATTCCCAATGTATTTAAGACACAATATGCCAAAGGCAGTACATTTATCCCTTATCTTGAAGTTTAAGGTCTGTATAAAGGACATATTTTTTGGGCACAGTTGCCTTGTGCCAAATGTCTTGGTGAAAGCATTGGAAATATATTCATGCCTTTTCATTAAAAGAGTTCTTGTTTTCTTCATAGTCTACTTGTATGTTGAATAACTAGATATGGTGGTGAGTGGGAACTCTGTGCTTAGTAACACATTGTTCACATGCTCACTCATTACAATCAATACTGATCAGCAAATGTGCCTGACCTCACGCCGTGCTGCGCCACACCACCGCGATAAGTTGCTACTCAAAATTTTTTTCCAAGGTTGGCAGGTATGTAACGTGTACGTTTTATTCCTGGGTGTGCGTGAATGGCAGGGTCCTGACAATATCTACGATGACCCATACCAGCCCGAAATTGACTCTCAACAGCCGCAGCAACAGCAGGCGACGTCAGGAGCTCGCAGGAGAGCACACTACCGCAACCGTGACCACTTTGCTACCATTCGCACAGCTTCACTGGTAAGAAACCATGCATACTCTGAGTCGTTACCAAAATAGCTTTAGATGTCCCAGTGGTTGCTGATAATTAACGCTTCAATGCTAGCAATACATGTTTGCTATGGTTTTGCTCATGTCATTTTATACTGATAATCTGGCAATGCAGATTATTAGTACAGTGGTCCCTGGGCTATCAGGCAACGTGTGTGACTTGTCCAGTGAAGTGATGTGTATTTAAGTATGCATGATGCTTAGTTACAGGGTTTACCTTAAACCTATAAGCCAGCAGAAATCTAAAGGGTGGAAAATAAAACCCGGTGGTTTTCTTGGGCAATTTTTGAAACGCCCATATCTCGTTTCCTGCTTAGGTAACACGGCAAATCCAGGAGCACGAGCAGGGCTCAGCACTGCGCGAGCAGATGACCGGCTATAAGCGCATGAGGCGACAGCACCAGAAGCAGCTGCTGGCATTAGAAAACAAACTCAAGACTGAGATGGATGAGCACCAGCTGAGGCTGGACAAGGAGCTGGAGAGCCAGAGGAACAGTTTCAGCAGTGAAGCTGACAAGCTAGCCAAGAAGCACCAGGCTATCCTGGAAAAAGAGGTGAGAGGTGATGTGTTACGGTATGAAGGCTTAGAAGAAGAGGTCCTCCGAGAAGTTCTTTCCATTTTAGACAGGAATGAAGGTGAAGATGACCAGCGTTCTATGTTCTCAGACTAAAGCTGCACAGACTGAAGAAAAGAAGTTCCAGCAGCACATTCTGGGCCAGCAGAAGAAGGAGCTCACCAACTTGCTGGAGTCTCAGAAACGCCAGTACAGGCAGCGCAAGGAGCAACTTAAAGAGGTAAGGTTAAACTTGGGTGCCTTCTGACTGCTTTTCATTTTTGTAATATTTCTGCTTGTGTGATTGAGAAGAAATATGGAAAAATAAGGAGATGCAGTGATCTAACTTTTTTTTAATGTGATTTGGGTATCGACTGATAACCATGCATGCTTTCTCCAAGCTTCTGTGGATAGGGCCTGTTTGATGTAGTATGGATAAAGACAATTAATGTGATTTTTAGATTTCTCTATTATGGAAAAGGGTCAGTAGGCCAAGTGTGGGTAAATGAATTTCTGAGTGATCGACAGTTCTACCCGGAGGGGCGGGGAATGCATATACTCTACTATCGGGGGGTAATCAGTCACCATTTCACAATATCTCGTATCCCTTCATATGTTATCTGGAGAGGACAGACGGCCCATGTGATGGAAACACCCAGGGGTGTATCAGTAACCTTCTGCAATGTCCAAATCTGTCAAAGGGTGCTTTCCCTCCAACATTTTATCTATAATCTACAATCCTTGAATGTTGTACTGGAGATTTTATTCATTTGTCGTGTGTGTCTCTAATACACGTGCTACGTTGTTAAAATCAGTAAAAACATTGTTGGGAAAGGGGGGGGAAAAAAGAAAACCCTTTGTGTGTGTGTGCGCACAGGAGCTGAGTGAGAACCAGTCCACCCCTAAGCGGGAGAAGCAAGAATGGCTGGTGAGGCAGAAGGAGTGTCTCCAGCAGTTCCAGGCAGAGGAGGAAGCTGGTTTACTGCGGCGCCAGAGACAGTATTATGAACTCCAGTGCCGACAGTATAAAAGGAAGATGCTGCTAGCAAGACACAACCTGGAGCAGGATCTGCTCCGAGAGGTGAGACATGGCCAAACTCAAGGTCACAAGATTGGCTGTATTTTAATTTCATAAGGAGATCTTTTATCTGAAAGAGGGGAAACGGTATGTCTGGTATCTTCCAGTGTTGTAGTCGAGTCCCTAAACCTCGAGTCCGAGTCCAGTCTCGAGTCCCCAGTGTTCAAATCCAAGTTGTCATTAAAAAAAAATTTCGAGCTGAGTCGTGTCCACTATTGATCTGAGTTGAGTCTGAGAACAAAACTCCAACCGCACCATTTGACGGTGGCTGTTTTAGCACCATTAACGTTAGTTTGTTCCTGAACATGATGTATGAACAGGTCAATGTGCATTCTCTTTGCCAGGGAGTGTGAAGTATTCTGTCCGAGATGGTTGGGAGACGGATGTAAGTGCAGAAGGTGCATTTATTAATACAAGTGAAGACAGGTCAACAATCCAGAACGGCAGGCAAAATCATGAAACGGGCAATAGGTTGAGCGACGCACAAACAGGATATCAAAGACGAGAAACAGGAAAACAAACAAGGAAATAAGGCTCGGTAATGTCAGCAGTGTAACTCAATACTTCGCAAAGCAAATGTGTTTTCAGTTTTTATATAGGCATGCTGATTGCTCCTTAATCCTGTGCAGGTGCAAGTCATTTACAGTGCGCACATGCTGTCCAGAGTGCGCCCGAGAGTATCTTGCACGCACACCAAGGTGTGCAGGTGTGACACTCTTGCACGAATTTAGTACAAAAATTAATGTACATATGCCAAATTGTCATGTTATAAAAAATAAAGGGAAAAAAAATCAGTCCTTGTCTCCAGTTTACAAGTCCGAATGCAGTTAATGCTCGAGTCCAGGTCAAGTCACAAGTCCTTAAAATTAGGGCACGAGTCAGACTCGAGTACTGGGCAATTCCATGTAAATGTCAACCTCACCATGCAAAAATAAAGCAACATGTAATACATCAAAACCACTCCCAGAGATATCACCTAGGCCTGTATTTTACAGATGTGAATAAGTTGAACCAATTTGTAACCAACCTAATGTCACTGTCAGTCTTTCTTATAATGTAAAACCCAAGCTAAAATCAACTATGATCATGTACAATTCTATATTATTGCCACAAGCCACAGAAATGTATGCTAAAATCCACCAAACAGCAAAACAATAGCCATCCTAAATATTATTTAAGAACTTTGATAGTTTTAGCTGATATTTAGAGAGTTTTTCAAAGGGTTATGGTGGTTAAATTGCTGATTTTCTAAACATATGCCATGTCTATTTCAGACGCGTCACATCCATAACGGAATTTCGTCACATCCATAACGCTGACTTTTCCTTCCGAAACTCTGCATGAAATACAAAATATTTTAAACAAAGATTTTTTAATATTCACCTTGGACCCCTCTATCAAATGGATATCTCCATTTCAACATTAGGTTTACAATTTCACAGAGTTTGATAAAAATGTACAGTCACCCAAGAAAAGTGATGATACTTTTTCTGTCACGTCCATAACGCATCTTTTATTGGTGTTTTCTGGCATGCCCTAGATGTACTATGGGAATTGTTCTTGTTCTATCACTTCTCCAGTATGGTACAGCCTTAAAATATGCAACACCTGTTTAAAAACTGGGAGACAAAACATGCACTGGGTCATTTGTTGCCATTTTGAGTTCGTGTCACGTCCATAACGCTGGAATTGCTCTACTACAAGCCTGGTGTCTTCTGTGATGTGCAGCAGGTGGGCCTTGTACCCTCCCTTTATCCGTGTGCCACGTTGTGTCTCCCTGTAGGAGCTGAATAAGCGGCAGACTCAGAAGGATCTGGAGTGTGCCATGTTGCTGCGGCATCATGAGTCCACTCAGGAGCTGGAGTTCCGTCAGTTGGGCCTGGTGCAGCACACACGGGCTGACCTTATCCGCACACAGCACCAGAGTGAGCTGGCTAATCAGATGGACTACAACAAGCGGCGTGAGCAGGAACTCCGGCAGAAACATAGCATGGAGGTCCGTCAGCAGCCCAAGAGCTTAAAGGTAGGAGAGAGCGAGCCCTTCAGAATGCGCGCGTGCGCACAACCTGTGGTTCTTGTTTGTGTGTGAGATGCAGATTTTCTGACATTCTTCAGGATTTAAAAAAAAATAAATCTGATAGGAAATCTGTCACTTGTAACTACTTTACAAAATACAGCCCCAGTTCCAAAAAAGTTCTGTGTAAACTGTAAATAAAAACGTGATAATTTGCACATTTTTGGGAACTGTCATTGAAAATAGTACAAAGACAACATTTCAAATGTTGAAACTGAGGTTTTTTGTTTGTTTGTTTGTTTGTTTGTTTGTTTTTTAATATGCTCGTTTTGAATTTGATGTCGGCAACACGTTTCAAAAAAGTTGGGACAGGGGCATGTCAACCACTGTGTTGCATCACCTCTATTTTTAACAACGCTCTGTAAACATTTGCGAACTGAGGAGACCAACTGAGAAATGTAACATTCTTGCCTGATATACAATTTCAGCTGCTCAGCAGTTCGGGGTCTCCTTTGTCATGTTTTGCGCTTCATAATGTGCCAAATGTTTTAAATGATGCCTTGAGGCAGGCCAGTTTAGCACCTGGGCTCTCACTACAGAGCCATGCAGTTTTAATATGTGCAGAAAGCGAGTTGGCATTATCTTGCTGAAAGAAGGAAGGCCTTCCCTGAAAAAGATTTGGTCTGGATGGCAGCATATTGAAATCAGCTCTGAAATGTGTATCATTTAGCATTAATGATGCCTTCCCAGATGCGCAAGCTACCCATGTCATGTGCACTGATGTGGTTTTCTTTTCCAGACTAAGGAGCTCCAGATCAAGCGGCAGTTCCAGGACACGTGTAAAATTCAGACACGGCAGTACAAGGCCCTGCGGAACCACCTGCTGGAGACCACACCCAAGTCAGACCACAAGGCTGTGCTGAAAAGGCTAAAGGAGGAGCAAACACGAAAGTTAGCCATCCTTGCTGAGCAGTATGACCACTCCATAAATGACATGCTGTCCACACAGGCTGTGAGTAAGGCAAGGAGAGACCACCTTCTAACATATACTATATGACACATTAGATATCATAGCCACATGATAGGTGCTTTTAAAAACTGCTCAGTGACTGCCATCATGAGTGAGGATTGGTCTTTTTCTGAGTAGGTGGAAGTGACTTAATTTGTGCAGGAGAAAAGCAGTAATAAGCCGTGATGGTAATTTGGTTAGTTTGTATTACTATGGCAGTTACAGTAGGTATTAACTGGAATAATGGGTCACCACAGATAATATCCACATGCTGCAAATGCCACTTCTGGCTTCAGAATGTGTCTCTACTGACATCCTGCTTTTGGGCTCACCCTTGCAGCTGCGGTTGGATGAGACACAGGAGGCGGAGTATCAGGTGCTGCGAATGCAGCTGCAGCAGGAGCTGGAACTACTGAATGCGTACCAGAGCAAGATCAAAATGCACACAGACACACAGCACGAGAGGGAAGTCAAAGACCTGGAGCAGAGAGTATCCATTCGCAGAGCGCTGCTTGAGCAGAGGGTGAGGAGCACATACATGCACACGGACATTATACATCGTATTTCACAACTTCTTTTTAAGGAATTCTTTGTTTGCAACAGACATCACTTCCGGTAGTGAGCCGCCTCGTTATGTATTCAGGTTTCCAGCTGACTGGCAGGCATCATGTTTGTTTAGTCGCTTTGCAGTAGTTTCAAGTGTTTCGCCTCCAGATCATTGCTCTGTATTTGGATGTTCAAACCGATCAAATTGAGAAAAAGACAAGCGGTATTATAGGATACCAAAAGAAGTCGTGCACAAGGGTGAAAGAATGAAAAATATTTCAGACATCGTGAAAAACGGCTCTCAAAACTTTCACTGTTTGAAAGGAATTGCGAGTCCACATGCTCATGTTTACAGCGCTCATTTTGTTAAAGATGCGTGCATCAACTTTATGTATCTAAAATCAAAATGTTAAATGAGTTTTCTTGCATTTTGGATGTCATAAAACAAACCGTTGATGAAGCTAGTTTGTAAGTCGGCCTCGGTTGAAACTCGCTTTTATTTTTTATTTTTTCAGGTTGTCCAATGATGTCAATTCATAAGTCTGAGCTACGGTTAAAATGTCAGGAAATAAAATGAAAAGTTATCAGTGCAAAAATGCCTACAACAGCTCCGACTTGAATCCCATGTTACACTTCAGCTTGCGTAACTTGCCTTCACAAAAATAGACAATTACACTACATTCACACTGCAGGCTGAAGTGACTCAAATCCAATTTTTTTTTCGCCCATATGTGACCTGTATCCGATCTTTTATTGACAATATGAACGACACAGATCCAATTTTTTCAAATCCGACCCAGGCCGTTTGGATATGTGGTCCTAATTCCGATTCCTATCCGCTCTTTTCATATGCGACTTCAGTCTGAACCGCCAGGTCGCATTCATCCGACTTACACGTCATCAACAAGCCACAAACGTCACTATTCTGCGCTGAAGTAGGCGGCGGGTCTCTCAAAAAAAGTTACAACAACATGGCTTTGATGTTCCTTTGAACGGAGGTTGCAGTCACTACCCCGCAGAACGCCTGAGCCAAAACCCTTGCCCTCTTCCTTCTCAACCTCCTCCTTAACATCAGGCTATTGTGCATGTTCTGGCTCCGTCGCAACAACAACTGCATCATCGCCAGGTACTCCATGCTGGCTACTGTCATACACAGGAAACTTTAGGTTACTTCTGTAAACACTGGCCATGCTCACTGCGTGTGACGTCGTCGTATCCTGCAATGCGCATGCGGAACACTTTTAGGTCGCTTTTTGTTCATACCGAGGATCACATACAAGTCGCATATATTTGTTAATGTGAACGACCTCACAAAAAAATCGGATTTCACAAAAAAATCGGAATTGAGCATTAAGCCTTGCAGTGTGAACGTAGTGTTATTGCCCTTTTGAAGTCTTACTCCAACGTCATGAACCCAGCTACGAACGGTTATAGGTTTCGAGACTTTTGAAAGCTTTCATTTGAGTCTTTCACTACGTTCAGACTGCAACCTGAAACGACCCATATCCGATTTGTTGTGAAATCCGATTTTTTTTGTTAGGCCGTTCACATTACCAATTATGAGACTTGTATGCGATCTCCAATATGAACGGAAAACGACCCAAAAGTGTCCCGCATGCACAAATTGACACGTAATAAGCACATCTACGTAATGCGTAAACAAAAAAAAAGCGCGCTCTTCAAGTTTGCAAGTAAAGCATGGAGATGAGGCGAGACCTAGCGATGTGGTTTTTGTGGCGGCGGCGGAACTCACACAATCTGATTAATGTGGGCAGCAGACTAATGAGACCGAAGGTGTCAAATTACTGGAAAATTCCAGAACAATCTTATTATCTTGTAATACAGGATGGTTTAAGTTATAAATCAGTTATAGAAACTGTTTTGTTTAATCAGGCTAACAGATCAACATCCAGGTCCCTACCAAATCCACCATTAGCTTGATCAATTCTATAAAAGTCTATTTAAATTCTGAAAACTGTACAAATGTTGTTGTTTTCCACCAAAGAGGCGGGATTAGCCAACACAGAATAGTGATGTTTGTCTCTTGTTGATGACGTGTAGGTCGCATGAATGCGACCTGTCCGGTCAGACTGCAGTCGCATGTGAAAATATCGGATATGCATCGGATTTAGGACCACATATCCAAGCGGCCTGGGTCGCATGTGGAAAAAATCGGATCTGTGTCGTTCAGATTGTCAATAACAAATCGGATACAGGTCGCATATGGGCAAAAAAATCGGATATGGGTCGTTTCAGGGTGCAGTCTGAACGTAGTCTTAGAGGCAATTTCTAAAATTCTACGAAATCTGACAGGCTTGTAGATTTGAGCCTGGTACTTTGCCTACTCTGCACAAGTGTCCTGTTATTCTAGCAAAGGTCAAAGAAGGGCAGCATTCTATGCTGATTCTTTTAAAGAATTAAACCTCTGAAATGTGTTTTCACATGGTGGTGGATGGGAGGTAGGGTTATTGTCATGTTGCGTGAACTTCTAAAAAAATTTTTTCCCCCCTCTCCTCCTGTCCTCTAGATTGAAGAGGAGATGCTGTCCCTGCAGAATGACCGATCAGAGCGAATCCGAACGCTGCTGGAGCGCCAGGCTCGAGAGATCGAGGCCTTTGACTCTGAGAGTATGCGTCTGGGCTTCAGCAACATGGCACTAACCGGAATCCCAGCTGAGGCCTACAGCCAGGGCTACACTAACCCACCCTCATCAGGTTCGGGCGGTTGGCCATCACGCCCTGTACCCCGCTCAGGCAGCCACTGGACCCACGGCGTCCAGAACTCTGCAGCACCGCCATCCTGGAGGAGCCAGAACAGTACTCCAGCGTTCAGCCGAGGGGAGTCTATATCCATCTCGAGCCGTGAGCGTGAAAGGGACGGAGATAGGGATTTTGACACTCCAGTATCACGTGGCCTGCCCAGTTCTCTGTCCTCTGCCTCCTCTTCCTCATCATCTTCCTCTTCATCTCATCATCGCCTACATTACCTGGCTCAGCAGTACCACCATCAGAGTACGCCGCACCTGTACCGCGAGCGTGAGCGAGAACGGGAAAGGGAGAGAGATCGGGAGCGTGAAAGAGAGTGGGGGGGCAATGGAGGAAGCCACCGCGCGTCCTCTTATGCTCATGGCCACTCGCGCCATCTTTCCAGCCATGCGTCCTCGCAGTCTCTGGCTCTCCTCCCTCCTCCTCCACCACCTCCACCAGTCTCTTTTTCACCCTCATCTCCACCATCATCCTCTTCCTCCTCCTCATCTCAGGGTGGCTATGGGGGGAGGAGTGAGGGTCTGGTAGTCAGGGGCCCCAGTTTAATGGCCCTGAGGAACAGCCCAGGGCCACTAAGGAGGACGGCGTCAGGAGGAGGGCCTGGTGGAGCAGCCGGGGATGGAGGGTTGAGCCGCAGCACCTCCGTCACCTCCCACATCTCCAATGGTTCCCATCTCTCCTACTCTTAGTGCGTAGGCATGAAGCGTTCACCTTAATCCACAGGAGATCTACTGGAGTTGTATTTTTAGTATTTAGAAGGCTGATTTACTCCTTTGGTTAGTGTTTAGTGTGGAATGAGTGATCTTTATTCCACTCCTTTAACTGTAATCAGGTGGCAGTACAGTAGTTCTAGCTGAGGCTGCGACTTTGGCTCGGAGTAGTGTTACATACAGCAAATGGCAGACATCACCTATACTTTTGGTAGATTGATAGACCTCAGGGTTACTAAGGGAAGGTTGGGGCTGGGGAATGAAAGAAAGGGAGAAGAGTGTAGCAAAATATGAAAGGAATGGTAGGTGCTTGAGAATTGGAGATGAGAAGTGAATGTGAGCAGTGCCAATACTGTAGGGCTGGCGACTCATCCGGTCATCCAGTGGCTCTGCTGGGGGATACTTGTAGTCCTGGGATCAGAAATTCAACACACTACCTCCAGCTTTTGCTCATTTTGCAAAGATAAGTGCTTGATCTGCTTACTGTGGAGTGCTAGCACCCCTTCATAACTAACACTACACAAGTAATAAAGCGTCAAGATCCATAGAACAGTAACCGTTACAGTCTACAAACCTTTTTTTTTTTTTCCCCCCCAACCCTTGAGCAGATGGAGAATTCCTACGAGCCTCCATCAGCAATTAAAGCTCCAAGCAAGAATTGCTGCAATGTCAGTTTTCAGTATCGCAAATGTAGACACTACATCACCAGACACTACAGAGCCCATTCTGGTGCTGTTTCAGCAGTTCCTGCTTCGAGACTTTTATGCTCCAGGATTTATAGCAGAACTGTTTGAATGTGAGCTTTACTATTGAAGGAGGGGCGGTAGTGTCCGAATCAGCATGGTGTTGGTTTAAAGGCATTAAACTAACAAACTGGGAGGGTGCTTAAAGAATGCCATGTAGTTATGTATATAATAAAACTCTACTAAAAACATACCGGTCGTTAAAATGCACATTTGTATTGGGGACAAGGAGATTTGATTTTATTTTTAAAGCCATTCTTACGTCGCACACTGCCATCCAGAGGCCTGCCTGACTAACCGAAAGCAACCCCGTCCACTGCCCTTATATGGGCGTGCTGCCAGTTTCATTAGCTCTGGCTGAGCAATAACTGTTAATGACCATTGTTTGTGGTTGTGTTACATAGTAATACACACCTGAGGTGTTTTGAGTATATTGCGAAGGGCAGTATATAAGTCAATGCATCCCCTTGTCTCAGTTTACAAAGGCAAATGTATATTTGATGTACATGTCCATAAGAGAGCTGATTGCAGTTCAGTGCATCGAAGGCTAATGTACAGAGGCCATTTGTATACAAACGTACACACACTGCACATTTATATAAGAGTGAGTATATGTGTATTATACCAAGGTTTAAGATTGTCCACTGTTAAACACTTTCGACCTATATTGTACTTGTATAATGTGTGTGTACATAAAAGCACTAACTCTTGTATAGGATAATCATAGTTTTGCTATGGAAACTAGTAATTGGAAAGTAAGAAGTGGGGAAAATACTGTTATTTCAACTACTGCAGTTGTAATATTTGTTATTCAAAACTAATTCTTTTGCGCTTTTTTTTTTTAATTATTTTAAATTTTTCTTTCTTGCCAATGTTGACCACTAGTTGGAGAATGCAAGTGATGTTACTGTGATGGAGAACTTGAGAAGTCTCATGGTTTTTTTTTTTTTGTTTGTTTTTGGTTTTTTTTAGGGAAAGGGCAAAAAAAAAAAAAGACGACCTATCCCAGCATTCCTTATGTCTCAGGGTAGGAGTCTGTTGAGAAGTGCATTGAAGGGATTGTAGTATTTTAGAGCCAGTATTAAATGTGTACAGGATGTTTTAAGAGAATTTTAGTGTATAGAAAGTTTCTAGATAATTGTGTGTGTTTACACCACATCCAGCATGTTTTGTGACGCCATTTTGCGCTGGGATGGGGTCCCCCATCCCCCAAATTTCTGGACAACCTGAGCTGTTTACACTGATAAGCCAAACGTATTGCATATTGTCCCACGGAACAGAAATTGTCACAGTAAACTGAAGCAGGCTACATGCTGCCAGATCCGCACAGGCACCAGCGTTTACTTGAATGTGATTTCTTTATTTTGAGGTGCAATACCATACATGCAGTGCGTGCCTGGCTTTTTTTTTTTTTTTTTTTTTTTTTAAAGCATCCGTTCTCTTCTGCGTCTTTCATGACTTGATATCTTCAGTCAGTTAGTTTTTTTTTTTTCTTCACTTCTGTACTGTAATCTGTTTACTGTTGCAAAAAGAGAACACCTCCTGAATCTCTGTAGCTTTGGCCTGCTTCCCTCCATTTTGCGTTACAGCAAAACATGCTGGATTCATAATGGTGTCAGAACTGAAGGTGGAGTTTCCAAGCCTGGGTAGAGCTGAGAGGTGGGACTGGTTAGAAGAATGTGTGCTAAAATTGTCCCAATTTTGCTGTTGTAAAGGAAATTGGGACAGCTGATGTCCAAGACGTGTGTGTGTGTGTGTGTGTGCGTGCGTGCGCGTGTGTGTGTGTGTGGATACGCACATGATGGAGTATGTCCTCAAGGGACGTTTGTATGTAGAAGCATGTTTAAAGAAGTGTTTCTCACAGAAGTGCTATACATAACGAGGCCAAACTATGTTCAGGTTTAACAAGAGCAGGAAATCTCAAAAATGGGTGAGAACTTGTACAGAATTCATTAACAAGTCATTAAAAAGGTTACAAATTTCATGTTTGTCTTTTGGTCATTTGTTTTTCATGTCTCATACTGTTGTGCATAACGTGTAAATGTGTCTCTTGGTCTTGCACAGGACCAAAATAAACTATTTAATATCAAGATATTAATGCGTCAAGACCAGGGAAGCGGTTTCTGTTTTACAGCTTTAAATGCATGTGTAACCTTGCAGGCAATGCCCAAATTTTATTATTTTTTTTTTTTAATATAAAGTTTAGTAACGCGCACCTCTTAAATCTATCATTTACGTGAAAGCTGCACTCTCGGTGTATAAACCAATTAAATGCACATTTACATACAATGGCTGCCAAGGGGAGAAAAAAAAAAACCCTAGGACAAATCTGCACAACAATCTATCATATAGAACAGGGGTGATTTTATATAACGTTGGGTGCATGTTCACTCACCCCATTACTGTGGAATCCCTGAATTAATTATTTTGGAAAGAGATCTACAGTACCAGTCAAGTTTGGACACCCCTACTTATTCATAGGTTTTTCTGTATTTCGACGGATCCTTTAATTTGCCATACTGCATATTCAGAAATCTAAGGTTTAAGTTGACCCTAGTTCCGGCAGTACAGTGAAGTGTAAAATAACCTCATTCATCTCATTATCTCTAGCCGCTTTATCCTGTTCTACAGGGTCGCAGGCGAGCTGGAGCCTATCCCAGCTGACTACGGGCGAAAGGCGGGGTACACCCTGGACAAGTCGCCAGGTCATCACAGGGCTGACACATAGACACAGACAACCATTCACACTCACATTCACACCTACGGTCAATTTAGAGTCACCAGTTAACCTAACCTGCATGTCTTTGGACTGTGGGGGAAACCGGAGCACCCGGAGGAAACCCACGCGGACACAGGGAGAACATGCAAACTCCGCACAGAAAGGCCCTCGCCGGCCACGGGGCTCGAACCCGGACCTTCTTGCTGTGTAAAATAACCATTTTGACTATATTTTTTACTTTGTAGAACAATACTGAAGAGATCAAAAGTATGAAATAACACATGGAATTTTGTGGTAAAGTGTTTTGATATTTTAGATTCTCAAGTGTCCACCTTGATGCTTAAATGCTTTTCAATTAACGGGTATCTTATCAAAAGTTAATTAGTGCAATTTCTTGCCACCCACCTTAATGCATTTGAGATCTCATCTCATTATCTCTAGCCGCTTTATCCTGTTCTATAGGGTCACAGGCAAGCTGGAGCCTATCCCAGCTGACTACGGGCGAAAGGCGGGGTACACCCTGGACAAGTTGCCAGGTCATCACAGGGCTGACACATAGACACGGACAACCATTCACACTCACATTCACACCTATGGTCAATTTAGAGTCACCAGTTAACCTAACCTGCATGTCTTGGACTGTGGGGGAAACCGGAGCACCCGGAGGAAACCCACGCGGACATGGGGAGAACATGCAAACTCCGCACAGAAAGGCCCTCGCCGGCCCCGGGGCTCGAACCCAGGACCTTCTTGCTGTGAGGCGACAGCGCTAACCACTACACCACCATGCCGCCCGCATTTGAGATCAAATAGTAAATAATACAAATACAGTAAATAGCCCTATTCCATCCATATAATGTAAAGAACTGCTCAACTAAGTAAAGAGAAATGACATCCATCATTAAGACATGAAGTGTCTTAATAAAAATAAACGCTGAATTAGAAAGTGTCAACTTTTGACTGGTACTGTAGTTACAGCATTAAATTTTCAGATTGCTCATGAAATGTTTGGCTATATTTTGCCCTCCATTGGAATAACATTATCTTTCAATTTGAATATTAACAGCTTTGCAAGCACTGACTGTAAAATACCACAATTCTGTGATTAGCCTAAGATGGTGGAACTGATCGTCCAATCAACCTGTTACAGTCCACAATACGGTTTTAATTCAGAACACGGATTATAGTGTTAACTGATGAGTAGAATTACATTTATTGGCTGAACGATCTGCCCCACAACATCCACAATGAGTCTGCGAGGAAAGGTCAGTGAACGTCCGCATGTGCAACTGTGATTACAGTCCCACCAGCAACATAAGGAACCCTCAAAAGAAACAATTATATAACGATCAGTGAGAATATTTCCCAACACACAAATAAGGTGAAATTTATATTGTATTGGACCTTTTCTCATGAACTAATAATCCGGTTCTATATTCACACGACGAGTGAGGAAACATAGTGATGACATTACAAAGCAAAACCAGGTTCCTGATGTTTCCATGGAGACCAAAGGATGTTCAGTTTTAATTACAGGTTATGTGTGAATTCATGTAACCAGTTGTGAATAATACTTCTCATCTCATCATTATCTCTAGCCGCTTTATCCTGTTCTACAGGGCTGCAGGCAAGCTGGAGCCTATCCCAGCCACGGGCGCAGATAGAGGGGGGGACGGGGGGGATTCGTCCCACCCAGATTTAAATTCACCTCGTTCGGTCCCCCCCACTTATAGGGAGGAAAAAACGTCTATGCTGTCTTTCTTTGCATAAGGCAAACCTCACGGAAAAATCAAAAGACTAATTACCATTCGGTTTATTGAGGTGCACAGCAGTACATACATAGCTGCAACTGCGCAGACTGCACAGGTTGCGAGCTCGAGCTTGGTTGCTATGGTTACCCACAAGTTTGACAGGCATATCGGGGATAGCTCCTAGTTCAGGACCCCAACACGGCATGATGAAGGGTGCCAAAAGGCAGAAAACGAATGCATCGTTTTAAAAAAAAAAAAAAAACGACTGTAAGTAAACTGTGCCTTACTTTATCATATCACCTTGCAATTTTTTGATAGTCTGTTCAAAGTAATGTCGTAGTGAAAGTAAAATCGTACGGAGTAGAGATGCCTTTCTGGTAGCCTCCTTCTTTCGGTGGCAGCCTGTAGATACAGTGCTCAGAAGGCAGTTTTAATGTTTAATCTGGCGTTCCCTGCCATAATTTCAGTGAGCATATTGTTTCATAAGGAAACTTTGCGAAGAGTTGTTGACTGACTGCCGCTCACGCAACACACAGGCATAGTTAGAAAGTCAGGATGCACTGGTTTACACTTTACACACACACACACGTAGCCCAGCCTCTCGATATGTTTAACAGTTGGAACTTAGCGGTTTTAAAACTAGTTTTGCAATTTCTGCGCGTGATGATAATGTGTAAACTTTGGATTTCCATAGGCTATGTTAAAATGTTATCATTGTCCTGGCCTGCAGGTAGTTCCTGGCAGTGAGGGAGGTGAAATAACATGTATACACACTATCGTTCAAAAGTTTGGGGTCACCCAGACAATTTTGTGTTTTCCATGAAAAGTCACACTTTTATTTCCCACCATAAGTTGTAAAATGAATAGAAAATATAGTCGAGACATTTTTCGGGCCATTTCGAGCATTTAATCGACCCCACAAATGTGATGCTCCAGAAACTCAATCTGCTCAAAGGAAGGTCAGTTTTATAGCTTCTCTAAAGAGCTCAACTGTTTTCAGCTGTGCTAACATGATTGTACAAGGGTTTTCTAATCATCCATTAGCCTTCTGAGGCAATGAGCAAACACATTGTACCATTAGAACACTGGAGTGATAGTTGCTGGAAATGGGCCTCTATACACCTATGGAGATATTGCACCAAAAACCAGACATATAGTCATTTACCACATTAGCAATGTACAGAGTGGATTTCTGATTAGTTTAAAGTGATCTTCATTGAAAAGAACAGAGCTTTTCTTTCAAAAATAAGGACATTTCAAAGTGACCCCAAACTTTTGAATGGTTGTGTGTATATATATATATATATATATATATATATATATATATATATATATATATATATCAGTCCCCCCCAGTTCAAAAATCCTATCTGCGCCCCTGATCCCAGCTGACTACGGGCGAAAGGCGGGGTACACCCTGGACAAGTCGCCAGGTCATCACAGGGCTGACACATAGACACAGACAACCATTCACACTCACATTCACACCTACGGTCAATTTAGAGTCACCAGTTAACCTAACCTGCATGTCTTTGGACTGTGGGGGAAACCGGAGCACCCAGAGGAAACCCCCGCGGACACGGGGAGAACATGCAAACGCCGCACAGAAAGGCCCTCGCCGGCCACGGGGCTCAAACCCAGACCTTCTTGCTGTGAGGCAACAGCGCTAACCACTACACCACCGTGCCGCCTGGCAGAGAGTTAAATACAGAAAACTTACTAAATGCAATATAACAAGGTCGGCAGCCATGGAGCCATTAGAGAAGCAGCCTTGGACCCAAACGGTTGCCAGTTCGATTCCTGGGACCAGCAGGAAAAATGAGGGGAGTTGAGTGAATGAACAGCACTTTCCCCTTCCTCTGGATCATGCTGAAGTGCCCTTGAGCAAGGCATCTAATCCCCAACTCCTCCCTGGGCACTGTACCATAGCTGCCCAACGCTCTGGGTATATGTGTGTGCTCACTGCTCACTTGTGTGTGCATGCGTGTGTTCACTGCTTCAGATGGGTTAAATGCAGAAGAGGAGCTTCACTGTGCTTGTGTACATGTGACCAACTAAAGTCTTCTTCTTCTCATAAGAAGTGTTTAACCCTTTGATGCAAAACATATGCACACCCCTTCTAATGCACAACATGGGTCAAAAATGACCCGCATTCATTTTCCAGGTTATTTCATGCTGACTGAGTTTTTCTTTGCTCTATCTTTTGAAATCAATTTATTTTATGATTGAATATTCCAAGTATTCTTTAAATATCTTGTTTTTAATTACCACAAATCATTAATTTAATTTTTTCTTTCCTACTTTATGAACAAAAATACTTTTTATATTACTACACGGCGGCACAGTGGTGTAGTGGTTAGCGCTGTCGCCTCACAGCAAGAAGGTCCTGGGTTCGAGCCCCATGGCCGGCGAGGGCCTTTCTGTGTGGAGTTTGCATGTTCTCCCCGTGTCTGCGTGGGTTTCCTCCAGGTGCTCCGGTTTTCCCCACAGTCCAAAGACATGCAGGTTAGGTTAACTGGTGACTCTAAATTGACCGTAGGTGTGAATGTGAGTGTGAATGGTTGTCTGTGTCTATGTGTCAGCCCTGTGATGACCTGGCGACTTGTCCAGGGTGTACCCCGCCTTTCGCCCGTAGTCAGCTGGGATAGGCTCCAGCTTGCCTGCGACCCTGTAGAACAGGATAAAGCGGCTAGAGATAATGAGATGAGATGAGATATTACTACACATGGGTCGTCCAAGTGTGATTTAAAATTAATTGTCTTAATACTATAATAATAATTTGTTTCAAGTAATTACTTTAGCAGTGAATGGGGCCAGTTATTTATTTATTAACTATGTAGTTAGCTAAGCCAACTACAATAAAATTAGCTAACTAAAGTAGAATATGTCAACAGCTCGGTAGCTAATAGTAATTACTTGTAACGTTCTGACAAGTAATCTACTCACTCTCAAGGTAACCTAAACATAATCAATTTTTTTCTAAGGTAATGTTAGAACAATTGAAAAACATTACTTGCATGTATTAGATGGGCAAAGAGCGCTGTGCTGAGCTGTGAAATGTCTGACACAAGCACAATTCACAGTTCCCACCAAACGCTGTAGTAAATGCATGCGGGTCGTTTCTGACCCATGTGTGTAAACTTGATGTAGAATTACAAAAGCGGTGCTTGTTCATAACTTAAGAAAGGAAAAATAAAAATGATTTGTGCAAAACAAAAACAAGATATTTACTGCATATTTGGAAAAGTAAATAACAAAATGAATTTATTTCAAAAGTAGATCATAGAAACACTCAGCCATACATGAAATAACCTGGAAAATGAATGCAGGTCGTTTTTGACCCATGTTGTGCATTAGAAGGGTAGTGATACAAAAAGGGGTTTTATTCAAAAAGTAAGAAAGGAAAAAATAAAATAAGGATGTATGATGATCAAAAACAAGTTAATTGAGGAATACCTTGAATACTGAATGATGGAATTAATTTATTGCAAAAATATAGAAGATAGGGCGGCACGGTGGTGTAGTGGTTAGCGCTGTCACCTCACAGCAAGAAGGTCCGGGTTCGAGCCCCGTGGCCGGCGAGGGCCTTTCTGTGCGGAGTTTGCATGTTCTCCCCGTGTCCGCGTGGGTTTCCTCCGGGTGCTCCGGTTTCCCCCACAGTCCAAAGACATGCAGGTTAGGTTAACTGGTGACTCTAAATTGACCGTAGGTGTGAATGTGAGTGTGAATGGTTGTCTGTGTCTATGTGTCAGCCCTGTGATGACCTGGTGACTTGTCCAGGGTGTACCCCGCCTTTCGCCCGTAGTCAGCTGGGATAGGCTCCAGCTTGCCTGCGACCCTGTAGAACAGGATAAAGATCTAACCCATCTGAAGCAGTGAACACACACATGAACACGCACACATGAGCAATGAGCAGCTATGCTACAGCGCCCAGGGAGCAGTTGGAGGTTAGGTGCCTTGCTCAAGGGCACTTCAGCCCAAGGCCGCCCCATGTTAACCTAACCGTGTGTCTTTGAACTGTGGGGAAACCAGAGCACCCAGAGGAAACCCACACAGACACAGGGAGAACCCCGTCAGCCGCTGGGCTCGAACCCAGGACCTTCTTGCTGTGAGGCAATCGTGCTAACCACTACGCCACCGTGCTGTGTTATAAATACAAGCTGTGTTATAAATGATTCAATCAATAGTTCCGAAATGATCGGCACGGTGGTGTAGTGGTTAGCACTGTCGCCTCACAGCAAGAAGGTTCTGGGTTTGAGCCCAGTGGCCGGCGGGGGCCTTTCTGTGTGGAGTTTGCACGTTCTCCCCGTGTCAGCGTGGGTTTCCTCCGGGTGCCCCGGTTTCCCCCGCAGTCCAAAGACATGCAGGTTAGGTTAACATGGGGCGACCTTGGGCTGAAGTGCCCTTGAGCAAGGTACCTGGCCCTGACTGCTCCCCGGGCGCTGTAGTATGGCTGCCCACTGCTCTGTGTGTGTGTGCGCGCGCACGTGTTCACTGCTTCAGATGGGTTAAATGCAGAGGATGACTCTCACTGTGCTTGAAGTGTGCATGTGACAAATAAAGGTTTCTTCTTCTTCTTGCTGTGAGGCGACAGTGCTAACCACTACACCACCCCCTACATTACCTTTATTTTGTACTATCCAGCCATCTATTATCTGTAACCGCTGGAGCCTATCTCAGCTGACTATGGGCGAGAGGCCGGGTACACCCTGGACAAGTCGCCAGGTCATCGCAGAGCTGACACAGAGACAAACAACCATTCACACTCACAGTCAATTTAGAGCTACCAGTTAACCTAACCTGCATGTCTTTGGACTGTAGGGGAAACCGGAGCACCCGGAGGAAACCCATGCAGACACGAGAACATGCAAACTCCACACAGAAAGGCCCTCGCCAGCCACAGGGCTCAAACCCAGAACCTTCTTGCTGTGAGGCGACAGCGCTAACCACTACGCCACCATTCCGCACTACCTCATCTTAACAGCTGCTAGTTTGTTTATACTGCTTATTTCATGTTTCATGTTTACCTGCTATACCTCAAGTGCCCTTGACTGTTTGGTTATTTGAACCAATTTATGTGTATGTATGTATATATGAGTGTTTAGTCTACGTCTAGTTCATATCTAGTGTTTATACTGTTTATATTGTCTGTTTGAGTGTTTAGTCTGTGTGTAGTTCTTATCTAGTGTTTACACTGTTTATATTGTCTGAGTGTTTAGTCTATGTCTTGTTCTTATCTAGTGTTTATACTGTTTATATTGTTTGTCTGAGTGTTTAGTCTATGTCTAGTTCTTATCTAGAATGTTTATACTGTTTATATTGTTTTTTTTTTCAATTATTCTATTTTTATTTATTGCATTGCTTGTTTGCACCGTGGGTCAGAGAGGACTGAAATTTCATCTGTGCTGTATGTTGAGCATGTATAGCATATTTGACAATAAAGTTGACTTGACTTGAATGGTGAAACTAAGAATTTCACCATTCAAGAATTTCATTGTGCAGGAAGACATGTAACTTCCTGTGCATATAGACTCGTACCAAAATCCAGAATTGTGACACCCAAAGGCATTTTTGAGACAAAGTCGGCAAACAGTCTTATTTTGTCAATTTGGGTGTGCCGAATTCAAATCTGCAATATGCCGAGCTCTATCTGACCTCTGTTGACCTCTAGAGGTCATTGAACTTTGGGCCTGTAAACGTCTCAGCTGAACCCAGTTTCTCAGCTTTCTAAGGAATAAAATGTACTAAAATGATTAATGAAGTTAGCAAATGGCCTTGTTTGTTAAATGTTTGGGTGCTGAATTCATTTTTCATTTGTAAAACGACATATGACCTCTGATAACCTCAAGGTCATTAAACTTGGCCTATTGAGGTTTTTCACCTGACGTCACAGGGTCATGTGACGCCCCAGTGTCCGCCATTTTGAAGGTCAAGCTACATACTAACGCTGCAGACAGAGAGGGAGAACCAGCTTGAAAAAAAAAAACGTGTTACAGACACCGGATCCAGTGTAAATAGCTGCCAGAGCGCGCTCCGGCTTGCTCCCCCTCAAATTAAGCAGCGCGCTCTGGCTTGCTCCCCCTCAAATTAAGCAGCGCGCTCCGGCTTGCTCCCGGAGCAAGCCGGAGCGCACTGCTTAATTTGAGGGGGAGCAAGCCGGAGCGCGCTCCGGCAGCTATTTACACTGGATCCAGTGTAAATAGCTGCCGGATCATAATTACAGTAAACTAGTAAATACAGTAAAGGAAAAACTTGAGACTGAAAGGTTTTAACAGTCATCCAAATGACTGAACGTAAACATTGCTACAGTAACATACTAGCTATGTTGTTGACATTAGCTAGTGCTAACAGCTAGCTGCTAGTACACTGCTACAACACAGACACCGACCCTAATAATACAGTTCTTGGTCATTGCCTGGTAACAGCAAATTTATAACGGGCCATGTCTCAACAGACTAAGAAGTTATTTCAATGACATTTAATAACATTTTGTTTATCCTGAGGACCGAAAGTAAATGAAAATGTGAACAAACTTTAGCTGTAATAAGATGGCGACCACCGGCTCCAGGGACGACCCGCTGATGTAGGCATGTTACCCAGCCTGACACAAAATATTTGTAGGTATCCAAACTCTTATACGCTTTCAGATCAATACCTGTGTATGGCGATGGGTTTTTAACGACATAGGTATACAGATCATGCGGGCCGAAGTCAGGTAAAGACGAGGGCTTCGTGTACTTCCGTACGTCAGTGAACATTCCTGGTGGAAGCAGGCAAATGTCGTTCTCTAAGCCTGCTAACCTCAATATTTGCAAATACCTCTCCCTCTGCTCGCCCTGTAAATGCCCTACGTCGCTGGATAGTGAAGGTGTTTTCTGCATCTCGCTCCTTTTTCTTTTGTTTTTCGTTTGTCGCCTTCCTCGCATTCAAACTGATTCGAGCCGTGACGTCCAAAATGGCTTCTATATACTTCTATTAAGCCTCTGTTTTTCTGGACTAAATGAAGGTCCAAAGAACAGCAATATTGGTTCTTGCTTACAAAGTCAACACATGACCTCCAGTCCTTTTGGCACACCCTCCTTTTATACAAATAATATCACTGATAGCCAACCACAGAAACGCACTCTCAGTTCTTACTTGCCTGTAGTAGTCAAGTACAAGTCACGTCATTTGCAAGTATTTTTGGTGGACAGCATACCTTGTTCAGAAAAATAAAGTAACCCTAAGAGGCCAAAAACCCTGCCATAAGACCAGTGTATTAATGAAGGTTGTTTGTTTTGGGGGGTTTTAATCCTGAAAATCATTGTCATCTTCAGTAACTCTTTATCCTGGTCAAGGCTGTGGTGGATCTGTAGTTAGGCACGCTGGGTGTGAATTGGCAATATACCCTAGATGGGATGCCTGTCCATTACTGGGCAGCATGCATATACTGTACACACAATCACACCCTAACCTGTTGCCACAAACCTGGAAGGACACAATTGTATTAAATGTCTATGTATGCTGTAGCATTACAATTTCCCTTCACTGCAGGGCCGTGCAAAGACCTTTGGAGGGGCAGGGGCTCAACATTCAAAAAAGGGCACTTGGAACAAATTTTTCACACAAGTTAACTTTATTCAAAACTATTCAGCCTTAAGTTTTCGAAGCTGCTAGGATATGTTATTAACGCCGTTAATAACTAAAGTTTCCAAATCTGCCACGTTAATGAAATGGATGGAGCAAATGGTTTAAATATAGCCTAGGCGGCTTCATTAAATGATAAACAACCCTACGCATTTACTGTTGTGTTCTAAGCTGCACAATATTGCATGTTCAGATAAGAAATGAAAGGAGACTTTCAGTGTGACCTTACCATGCCGTTCCTCGCACTGTCTCCCACTGTCAACCACCTGAATGCGCTTTCTGCACAGAGGTTCACTGAATGCATGACGTCACGGATTGATGCCCGCATTTACATAGAAAAATGTTATTTTATAAATCTATAATTTCATATATTATTGTCAAATTGTAGAGAATATTGATGTTGGAGCTAACTTATCTTTTACAAATATTAAAAAAAAAAAACAGTCCCTATGAAAAGGGCACTTTGGACAGCAAACAGAAAAGGGGCAGGGGCTAGAGCACCTGTAGCACCGGTTCATTGCACGTGGGTGCTTCACTGGATCTATAAAAAGGCCCAAATGTCTTCCAGCATGACAATGTCCCTGTGCACAAAGCAAGCTCCATGAAGAACTAGTTTGCTAAGTTTGGAGTGGAAAAACTCGAGTGTCCTGCAAAGAGTCTTGACCTCAACCCCACTAAATACCATTGGGATTAGGGCTGAACGATATATCGTTATCGTATCTAGATATGAACATTCAAGATGTTAATATCAAAAAAGCAACGATATAGACGATATAGATTTCCCCTCCCCACGCTCGCCCTGCATGTACAGCTCTGGCAGTCACAACAAACATCATTTTTACGATTGCCCTTGAATGCACCGCTAAGGCCAGCCAACCACAAACCTTATTTCACGCTTGCTGTGGATCGACAGCTGAAGCCAACCAATGACAAACATATGAGGGCGGGAGTGAGGGAGACGGAGACCGACGCGCGCACACACTACAGACACAGCGGGGAAATTAAAAAGAAAGAAAGAAAATGAGTGCGGAAGATAATGCGGCCAGTGGCGGTGCAGAATCTGACTTGGTGCCAAAACATAAATCATCCTCCATTATTTGGAGGTATTTTGGATTCAAAAAGGACGATGTTAACTAGAGTGAGGTGTTGTGCAGGTCATGCTTAGCAAAAATTGCGACGAAGCAAGGTAGCACAACAAACGTTTCACCACCTGAAACAACACCATCGCGTGCTGCACGAAGAGTGTATGACAATGAGAGAAACACCGGGGACTTCTCAGTCATCCCCAAATAAGCCAAAGCAAAGTTTGATTGCTGATGCGTTCAGTAACGTTACACCGTACGAGTCGACGTCCACCAGACATAAAGAAATTACAGACGCTATAACATACCACATTGCAAAAGACATGGTACCTGTGTACACAGTCTCAAAAGAGGGCTTTAAAAAAATGGTTCGGATGCTGGACAAGCGTTATAAATAATTTATGTAATTATAATTTATGTTGGGCGGCACGGTGGTGTAGTGGTGAGCGCTGTCGCCTCACAGCAAGAAGGTCCTGGGTTCGAGCACCGGGGCCGGCGAGGGCCTTTCTGTGTGGAGTTTGCATGTTCTCCCCGTGTCCGCGTGGGTTTCCTCCGGGTGCTCCGGTTTCCCCCACAGTCCAAAGACATGCAGGTTAGGTTAACTGGTGACTCTAAAGTGACCGTAGGTGTGAATGGTTGTCTGTGTCTATGTGTCAGCCCTGTGATGACCTGGCGACTTGTCCAGGGTGTACCCTGCCTTTCGCCCGTAGTCAGCTGGGATAGGCTCCAGCTTGCCTGCAACCCTGTAGAAGGATAAAGCGGCTAGAGATAATGAGATGAGATAATTTATGTTAATGTTGATGACCGGCAGTGAGTTCTTAAAAATAAAACTGCACTTTCCACATTTTTTTGAATTATGATGTTATTTTTCTGAAAAATGCTTGGTTTTCACCGAACCCGTAATCATATCGTATCATATCAATATCGAGTTATCTGGCATGAATATCGAGATATGAAATTTTGTCCATATCGTTCAGCCCTGATTGGGATCAATTAGAATACTGACCTCACTAATCCCTACAGCCACATCCGCAAATCTAGTGGAAAGCCTTCCCAGGAGAGTGGAGTTTATTATAACAGCCAAGGAGGACTAAATCTAGTGGAAAGCCTTCCCAGAAGAGTGGCGGTTATTATAACAGCGAAAGAGGACTAAATCTAGCGGAAAGCCTTCCCAGAAGAGTGGAGGTTATTACAACAGCCAAGGAAGACTAAATCTAGCGGAAAGCCTTCCCAGAAGAGTGGAGCTTATTACAACAGCCAAAGGGGACTAAATCTAGCGGAAAGCCTTCCCAGAAGAGTGGCGGTTATGACAACAGCCAAAGAGGACTAAATCTAGCGGAAAGCCTTCCCAGAAGAGTGGCGGTTATTACAACAGCCAAAGAGGACTAAATCTAGCGGAAAGCCTTCCCAGAAGAGTGGAGTTTATTACAACAGCCAGGGTAGACTAAATCTAGCGGAAAGCCTTCCCAGAAGAGTGGCGGTTATAACAACAGACAAGGAAGACTAAATCTAGCGGAAAGCCTTCCCAGAAGAGTGGAGGTTATTACAACAGCCAAGGAAGAATAAATCTAGCGGAAAGCCTTCCCAGAAGAGTGGAGGTTATTACAACAGCCAAGGAAGACTAAATCTAGCGGAAAGCCTTCCCAGAAGAGTGGCGGTTACTACAACAGCCAAAGGGGACTAAATCTAGCGGAAAGCCTTCCCAGAAAAGTGGAGGTTATTATAACAGTCAAGGGGGACTAAATCTAGTGGAAAGCCTTCCCAGGAGAATGGAGTTTATTATAACAGCCAAGGAGGACTAAATCTAGCGGAAAGCCTTCCCAGAAGAGTGGCGGTTATTACAACAGCCAAAGAGGACTAAATCTAGTGGAAAGCCTTCCCAGAAGAGTGGCGGTTATTACAACAGCCAAAGAGGACTAAATCTAGCGGAAAGCCTTCCCAGAAGAGTGGAGGTTATTACAACAGCCAAAGTAGACTAAATCTAGCAGAAAGCCTTCCCAGAAGAGTGGAGGTTATTACAACAGCCAAGGGGGACTAAATCTAGCGGAAAGCCTTCCCAGAAGAGTGCCAGTTATTACAACAGCCAAAGAGGGCTAAATCTAGTGGAAAGCCTTCCCAGAAGAGTGGAGGTTATTACAACAGCCAAGGAAGAATAAATCTAGCGGAAAGCCTTCCCAGAAGAGTGGAGGTTATAACAACAGACAAGGAAGACTAAATCTAGCGGAAAGCCTTCCCAGAAGAGTGGAGGTTATTACAACAGACAAGGAAGACTAAATCTAGCGGAAAGCCTTCCCAGAAGAGTGGAGGTTATTACAACAGCCAAGGTAGACTAAATCTAGCGGAAAGCCTTCCCAGAAGAGTGGCGGTTATAACAACAGACAAGGAAGACTAAATCTAGTGGAAAGCCTTCCCAGAAGAGTGGAGGTTATTACAACAGCCAAGGAAGAATAAATCTAGCAGAAAGCCTTCCCAGAAGAGTGGCGGTTACTACAACAGCCAAAGGGGACTAAATCTAGCGGAAAGCCTTCCCAGAAAAGTGGAGGTTATTATAACAGTCAAGGGGGACTAAATCTAGTGGAAAGCCTTCCCAGGAGAATGGAGTTTATTATAACAGCCAAGGAGGACTAAATCTAGCGGAAAGCCTTCCCAGAAGAGTGGCGGTTATTACAACAGCCAAAGAGGACTAAATCTAGTGGAAAGCCTTCCCAGAAGAGTGGCGGTTATTACAACAGCCAAAGAGGACTAAATCTAGCGGAAAGCCTTCCCAGAAGAGTGGAGGTTATTACAACAGCCAAAGTAGACTAAATCTAGCAGAAAGCCTTCCCAGAAGAGTGGAGGTTATTACAACAGCCAAGGGGGACTAAATCTAGCGGAAAGCCTTCCCAGAAGAGTGCCAGTTATTACAACAGCCAAAGAGGGCTAAATCTAGTGGAAAGCCTTCCCAGAAGAGTGGAGGTTATTACAACAGCCAAGGAAGAATAAATCTAGCGGAAAGCCTTCCCAGAAGAGTGGAGGTTATAACAACAGACAAGGAAGACTAAATCTAGCGGAAAGCCTTCCCAGAAGAGTGGAGGTTATTACAACAGACAAGGAAGACTAAATCTAGCGGAAAGCCTTCCCAGAAGAGTGGAGAATATTACAACAGCCAAGGTAGACTAAATCTAGCGGAAAGCCTTCCCAGAAGAGTGGCGGTTATAACAACAGACAAGGAAGACTAAATCTAGTGGAAAGCCTTCCCAGAAGAGTGGAGGTTATTACAACAGCCAAGGAAGAATAAATCTAGCGGAAAGCCTTCCCAGAAGAGTGGCGGTTATTACAACAGCCAAAGAGGACTAAATCTAGTGGAAAGCCTTCCCAGAAGAGTGGCGGTTATTACAACAGCCAAAGAGGACTAAATCTAGCGGAAAGCCTTCCCAGAAGAGTGGAGGTTATTACAACAGCCAAAGTAGACTAAATCTAGCAGAAAGCCTTCCCAGAAGAGTGGAGGTTATTACAACAGCCAAGGGGGACTAAATCTAGCGGAAAGCCTTCCCAGAAGAGTGCCAGTTATTACAACAGCCAAAGAGGGCTAAATCTAGTGGAAAGCCTTCCCAGAAGAGTGGAGGTTATTACAACAGCCAAGGAAGAATAAATCTAGCGGAAAGCCTTCCCAGAAGAGTGGAGGTTATAACAACAGACAAGGAAGACTAAATCTAGTGGAAAGCCTTCCCAGAAGAGTGGAGGTTATTACAACAGCCAAGGAAGAATAAATCTAGCGGAAAGCCTTCCCAGAAGAGTGGAGGTTATTACAACAGCCAAAGAGGACTAAATCTAGCGGAAAGCCTTCCCAGAAGAGTGGCGGTTATTACAACAGCCAAGGAAGACTAAATCTAGCGGAAAGCCTTCCCAGAAGAGTGGAGGTTATTACAACAGCCAAGGAAGACTAAATCTAGCGGAAAGCCTTCCCAGAAGAGTGGAGGTTATAACAACAGACAAGGAAGACTAAATCTAGCGGAAAGCCTTCCCAGAAAAGTGGAGGTTATTATAACAGTCAAGGGGGACTAAATCTAGTGGAAAGCCTTCCCAGGAGAGTGGAGTTTATTATAACAGCCAAGGAGGACTAAATCTAGCGGAAAGCCTTCCCAGAAGAGTGGAGGTTATTACAACAGCCAAGGAAGACTAAATCTAGCGGAAAGCCTTCCCAGAAGAGTGGCGGTTATTACAACAGCCAAAGAGGACTAAATCTAGCGGAAAGCCTTCCCAGAAGAGTGGAGGTTATTACAACAGCCAAGGAAGACTAAATCTAGCGGAAAGCCTTCCCAGAAGAGTGGAGGTTATTACAACAGCCAAGGAAGACTAAATCTAACGGAAAGCCTTCCCAGAAGAGTGGCGGTTATTATAACAGCCAAAGAGGACTAAATCTAGCAGAAAGCCTTCCCAGAAGAGTGGAGGTTATTATAACAGCCAAAGGGGACTAAATCTAGCGGAAAGCCTTCCCAGAAGAGTGGAGGTTATTACAACAGCCAAGGAAGACTAAATCTAACGGAAAGCCTTCCCAGAAGAGTGGCGGTTATTATAACAGCCAAAGGGGACTAAATCTAGCGGAAAGCCTTCCCAGAACAGTGGCGGTTATTACAACAGCCAAAGGGGACTCCGGGAGCAAGCCGGAGCGCGCTGCTTAATTTGAGGGGGAGCAAGCCAGAGCGCGCTCCGGCAGCTATTTACACTGGATCCAGTGTAAATAGCTGCCGGATCATAATTACAGTAAACTAGTAAATATAGTAAAGGAAAAACTTGAGACTGAAAGGTTTTAACAGTCATCCAAATGACTGAACGTAAACATTGCTACAGTAACATACTAGCTATGTTGTTGACATTAGCTAGTGCTAACAGCTAGCTGCTAGTACACTGCTACAACACAGACACCGACCCTAATAATACAGTTCTTGGTCATTGCCTGGTAACAGCAAATTTATAACGGGCCATGTCTCAACAGACTAAGAAGTTATTTCAATGACATTTAATAACATTTTGTTTATCCTGAGGACCGAAAGTAAATGAAAATGTGAACAAACCTTAGCTGTAATAAGATGGCGACCACCGGCTCCAGGGAGGACCCGCTGATGTAGGCATGTTACCCAGCCTGACACAAAATATTTGTAGGTATCCAAACTCTTATGCGCTTTCAGATCAATACCTGTGTATGGCGATGGGTTTTTAACGACATAGGTATACAGATCATGTGGGCTGAAGTCAGGTAAAGACGAGGGCTTCGTGTACTTCCGTACGTCAGTGAACAATCCTGGTGGAAGCAGGCAAACGTCGTTCTCTAAGCCTGCTAACCTCAATATTTGCAAATACCTCTCCCTCTGCTCGCCCTGTAAATGCCCTACGTTGCTGGATAGTGAAGGTGTTTTCTGCATCTCGCTCCTTTTTCTTTTGTTTTTCGTTTGTCGCCTTCCTCGCATTCAAACTGATTCGAGCCGTGACGTCCAAAATGGCAGCATCACATGACTTGGTCACGTGGGTGAAAAACCTCAATAGGCCTATGCATTTAATGGCATTTTTAAACTGACTTTACTCCCCCAAAAAGAATATGAACAGACAAAAAACAAATAGAAAGGAACAAATACAACATTAAATGCCAGTCCATGTACATGTGACTTACTTTTCATAATGAGAATGCCTAGGTGATCACCTTACATAACACTGCATTACATTTAGCGGTTATTGTTTATACAAAGCTACTGAAAAAAGGACAGATTCAGCAGCATACAAAATGTGGGGGCATACAGGGTATACAGGTTAATCAGGGTTAGTATATATGAGAGTTTTTTTTCTTTGTTGTTTGTTTTTTGTAAAGGCTTTACCCCGTTTAAAACAAAACAAAACAAAACAAAAAACAACAAAGAAAAAAACTTTCATATATACTAACCCTGATTAACCTGTATACCCTGTATGCCCCCACATTTTGTATGTTTTGTTTGTATTTTGTACAGGGCTTTGAACCAGTTCAAGGAACGAAAACGAAAACCGGGAACTTTTTCTATTTCACATGGAACAGAAACGAAACCAGAAACTTTATTATTTTTTATGTTCTGGAATAGAAACGCTTATTAAAAATAATGGTAACCGGTTAATACCGGTTTTTATTTCGTTCCTCAAAGTTTCCGTAGCCTACAAATAAAAAAGTCATTCTTCTCCTGCGCAAGTTTCTATGACCCGCTGGGGTTCACTTCCTGTGTGACGTTCGCTGACTGAATGGAGAGAGCGGGAAGGTGGACTACTATCACGTCGCCACGTGATAATAAGTGAGTAAGTGCATTACTGAGTGTCTGAGCAAAGAAGAGCCTGAACGTTGCGACCTCCCTATTGGCTGTTTGTAAAAATGTATCAGTTGTTGCCCTTCCCATGGAATCATCGCGGGCTCGAGAGACGAGACCTGACGAGTTAGTTCGTTGGTAGCAGAACAAAGTGTCTGGACACAAATCGGGTTTTCAGAAAAGGAAAGAAAATAAACGGAGGGTCGAAAATACAAAAAAGGAGGCAGAAAATGCAAAACGAGTTTTAAGGTAGGACAAATGGTTACTTTTTAAGGCAGCCCGCCGTGGCTGCAGGCTTTCAGTTGTGTCATTGAATGGACTTTTCTGAGGCAGCCCGCCGTGGCTGCCTGCAGGCTTATTTATTATAGCCCATTTAGTTAAAATAGTTGATATAAAATGTTTATAGTTATAGTTATGTGATGGTTGTCCTGATTTAGACTGGGGTTTTTTTTTTTTTTTTTTTTGGGGGGGGGGGGGGGGGGGGGGGGTGCGCGATGTTGCACCCGGGTCCAGATTAGGGCAGAACCGGCCCTGGCTACATTTCAGGTGTAGTTTGTTTTATGACTGTATGTACTTGCATAGATGTGTACTTGGTCTTCCAATATGGCGCCTAACAAAATCTCGCGGCGCGGTGACGTCATGCGGTAGCCCTCTATAGGGCCTGACTAGCCTT
This sequence comes from Neoarius graeffei, assembly GCF_027579695.1. Classification (NCBI taxonomy): domain Eukaryota; kingdom Metazoa; phylum Chordata; class Actinopteri; order Siluriformes; family Ariidae; genus Neoarius; species Neoarius graeffei. The sequence goes on along the minus strand of NC_083588.1, from coordinate 48,225,366 downwards.
TGGTAACACACTAAACGAATTCTCTTTCATTTTTGGCACTTTTTCTGTTTGTGTAGATGGGAAGACATACTGAGAATCCAAATCGCCAACATTTGAAATAATAATTGTTCTGAATTATTTCTTGTCTTATTTAATGAAGGTTGTAATAGAATTAGCCTACATTTGGCTTAAGCTGGATGAGACAGAGACATAATTTTATAGCCATTTGTTAAACAGCTGACAGGGAACGTAATTAACCGTTCCGGGAACGAATTTTTTTTGTTCTAACCGGTTCGGGAACGTCTATTTAATGGTGGAACCCAAAACCGGAAACGTTAAAATTCCGTTTCTGTTCGGAACGAACCAATAGGAAAAAAATTCTGGTTCAAAGCCCTGATTTTGTATGCCTTTAACTCCTTAAATAAGCACTTTTTTGAATTTTGGTACCAGTCTAATATGACAGTAAATGACTTTGAATCTTTGTTAGATTTTTTTTTTTAAATGTCGAAACATTTACTTTCATTATTTTTATAAGACTTCTGAGAGGCTCTGCAGAGTTACAGCCCCCAGCAGTTATACAGATGTGCAAGGATGTGATCATTCTGCTGCTGTGTGTGTGTGTGTGTTTCCTGAACAATGACGCGGCTGCAGATTAAAGGGACGGGCCACCCACGCATACTAGCCTACTAAAGAGTGCGGTCTGGGTACAGCGCTGCAGCGTTCACTCTCCTACACTGTTTAGTGCGCGAGTATGCGGAGGTGCTGAAGGCCGCGTTTCCTTTAAGCGCGCGCGAGAAAAGCCGAACCGGAAGTGTGACGTTGGATGACACAATCTTGGAGTAGAGGAGAGAGATTATTCCAGGAGCTCTGTGCTGGACCAAAATCACAGCCAAATAGAATGGCCGAGGAAAACATCTTTCTGTTTGTCCCGAATTTAATCGGTAAATCCAGCAACGTCTTCTTCATTCATGTCTGTGTTTTTAGCCGAAGCCTTAGCACAGCTACTTGCTAATGTGAACTGAAGGGAAACGTTGCACCTGTTGTTTGAAATAATTTTTGACTCCTGGGTGTCTGAGCAGGAAATAATTATAATAGTTAAATGTTTACAAGCATGTTTAATATCTGAAATGATGTTGTAAGAAATGTAGCTAGCTAAGCTAGTTCACTCTTGCTTTGCTAATCCTGTAACTGCAGCAGGAAAAGTAGCATTTAGCATTTAATTGTACATCATGTTGATGGTGTTTATGAATTTTATATTTTTCCCCCTCTTTCTCTCTACAGGCTATGCCCGAATCATCCTATCCTTGTTGTCCTTCTATCTGATGCAGTGCTGTCCTGTTCCTGCGATGGTTTCTTATCTACTAAGTGCACTACTAGATGCCTTTGATGGACATGCAGCCCGAGCTCTTAATCAAGGCAATTGTAGACCCTTTTATCCAGTGTTTTGTTTGCCAGATTTTCATCCCGACTGAATAACCCTCCAGCTTGCTTGCGACCCTCCTGTTCTACAGGGTCGCAGGCAAGCTGGAGCCTATCCCGGCTGACTACGGGCGAAAGGCGGGGTACACCCTGGACAAGTCGCCAGGTCATCACAGGGCTGACACAGAGACACACAACCATTCACACTCACATTCACACCTACGGTCAATTTAGAGTCACCAGTTAACCTAACCTGCATGTCTTTGGACTGTGGGGGAAACCGGAGCACCCGGAGGAAACCCACGCGGACACGGGGAGAACATGCAAACTCCGGACAGAAAGGCCCTCGCTGGCCACGGGGCTCGAACCCGGACCTTCTTGCTGTGAGGCGACAGTGCTAACCACTACACCACCATGCCGCCCCTCATTATAAACCAGTTCAATTCAAAGATTTTTTTAATTGTCAATTCACTATATATCCAGGACATATAGGAGAATCGAAATGCCATTTCTCTCTCACCTTACTTGTTAAAAAAAAAAGACAAAGATTACAAAAAAAAATTAAGAATAAGATATATATGTAGGGCGGCACGGTGGTGTAGTGGTTAGCGCTGTCGCCTCACAGCAAGAAGGTCCTGGGTTCGAGCCCCGGGGCCGGCGAGGGCCTTTCTGTGCGGAGTTTGCATGTTCTCCCCGTGTCCGCGTGGGTTTCCTCCGGGTGCTCCGGTTTCCCCCACAGTCCAAAGACATGCAGGTTAGGTTAACTGGTGACTCTAAATTGACCGTAGGTGTGAATGTGAGTGTGAATGGTTGTCTGTGTCTATGTGTCAGCCCTGTGATGACCTGGCGACTTGTCCAGGGTGTACCCCGCCTTTCGCCCGTAGTCAGCTGGGATAGGCTCCAGCTTGCCTGCGACCCTGTAGAAGGATAAAGCGGCTAGAGATAATGTGATGTGTGTGTGTGTGTGTGTGTGTGTGTGTGTGTGTGTGTGAAGAGATATATGTATGTGTGTGTATGTTTGTTATTTACCAGCTGGGAGGTCTGTATCATGAAATATCATGACCGAGGTCTTGAAAGTACTGACCGAGCCCCTCTGGGCCGAGGTCACGGTATTTCGCCATACGGACCAACCTTAAGCTGGTAAATATATATTTTTTTTCTTTACCAAATTCTAACAGAAAACCGAACCGCCATTTTGAATCCTCATTCACGGCTGTAATGCAAATGGCTTCCTCCTCGGTATACAAGTGCACTTCCATGGCAGGAAAAAAACTACATTTTGCCGCCTATGTAGTCCCCCATTTATACAAATAGGAGTCATTCAGGATTCAGCCATGTTTTTGCTCAGCGTTAGCAACAATTACAGGTTTTTAGCTTTCTCCTGAAATGTTTTATTTTATTTCTTCTTCCTCAGGGTCGTAAAACTCGCTTTTGCTGTGAACACTGTCGTCATCGCTATCCATGATATAAAATTTAATGCTATTATACTGAGAAATACTGGCAAAAATTTATAAGATTTTTGATAATCTTATAAATAAATCTTATCTCATCTCATTATCTCTAGCCGCTTTATCCTGTTCTACAGGGTTGCAGGCAAGCTGGAGCCTATTCCAGCTGACTACGGGCGAAAGGCGGGGTACACCCTGGACAAGTCGCCAGGTCATCACAGGGCTGACACATAGACACAGACAACCATTCACACTCACATTCACACCTACGGTCAATTTAGAGTCACCAGTTAACCTAACCTGCATGTCTTTGGACTGTGGGGGAAACCGGAGCACCCGGAGGAAACCCACGCGGACACGGGGAGAACATGCAAACTCCGCACAGAAAGGCCCTCGCCGGCCACGGGGCTCGAACCCGGACCTTCTTGCTGTGAGGCGACAGCGCTAACCACTACACCACCGTGCCGCCCTAAATAAATCTTATTTTTTTTTAAAATAAATGTTGGCAAAAATTGCTACGATGTTTGTTGTTGTTGTGAACGAGCGAGTAGCCAGAGGTCCGTAACTGGGGCTCACCAGCCAATCAGAGTGCAGGATTTGATGGAAACCGGACTGCGAAAAAATATAAATACTTATAAATATAGATAAAAATACACTCTAAAATCAAACAATGTACAAAATAGCAATAGTGCAAATACAGTACAATAACGGAGAAGGTGCTAGAAGAGTAGCTTATGAGGTGTACATGAACAGTAGTGCAAATGAGCAATAGCAGCAGATACAGCAGTAATGCTAATGATTGTAGTGTGATGTGCAAACGGATGAGAGAGAGTTTCTTGTGTGAATGAATGTGTTACAGACCCAGGGGTAGGTAGTGGACAGAGATCAGCATCCTGACAGCCTGATGGATGAAGCTGTTTAGCAGTCTTGTGGAGCGGGCCCGGAGGCTCCGGCCCCTTTTCCCTGAGGGCAGGAGGTTGAAGAGTGAGTGTGAAGGGTGGGAGGTGTCACCAGCGATGCTGATGGCTCTGCGGGTGAGACGGGAGTGGTAGATGTCTGTAAGGGCTGAGGGGTACCGATGATCTTGCTGGCCGTGTTCACTATGCGTTGTAGAGTCTTCCGACAGGACGCAGCCTTCATACTATGCAGTGATGCAGCCAGTGAGGACACGCTCAATGGTGCCCCTGTAGAATGAGCACATGATGGGGGATGGGACTCATGCATTCCTCAGTTTGCGGAGGAAGTAGAGGCGAGTTTGAGCCTTCTTGGCCAGCGATGCGGTGTTGTTGGACCAGGAGAGGTCCTCAGCGATGTGCACCCCAAGGAATTTGGTACTGCAGCACCGTCAGAGGGGGATGCTGTCAGTGGCCTCTTCTGAAGTCGACTACAATCTCTTTGGTCTCCTCTTCAAACCTGGAATTTGTTTTGTCAGTTGTTATTCACCAGCCCAAGCCTTTTGTGATTCAGAAAAACTTAGGCGGAATCAGTCTCCTTATTGACAAGTCGCCCCACTCAGCAGTCATCCTCGTTAAAACCCCCAAGCAGTTATTTCTAGCAAACAAGCTCAGGCCCTTATCTAAATCAAGGGGAAGTGAGTGCCATAACTGTTTCCGTGGCCACCGGGATGTAAAAACTGCATATTTCGAAATCTTATAAAAACCACTGAAAAAGTTTGATGACGTTGATCCAAAATAAGGTGTAAAAAGCGTTTTCCTTCACAGCTTACACTTGTACTATACATGCACAAGGTTTCATGACACCTTGGTTTCATTTACAGCTCAATTAAGAGTGACGTGATGTGACATGACACCTTTATCTCATCCCAAACAAATGTTTACCTTCCTTGGTGATCCTGTGCATTTCTGTGATTATCTATCTGTTCCATGCTTATTCAAAGTCTGTCAGCAGTGCACCTGCTCCTTCCTGCTTCCACAACAGGTGAAACTATCATGAACCTCAGTTGTGCCCAACTGGTTTAATGTTTCCCAGTTTGGCGATTTATAAAGCAGCCAGTTGGCTTTTTGGAGGGAGGGGCTGTATATGTGCATACAACCGCCATTTTTGGCATTACAAGCTTTTCCAATAGATTCCGATTCAGGATTCTGTAAGTGGTTTGCCGTCTCTTTTACAATGTCTCTGGAGAAACCTGTCAATCTGACAAACCTGCTTTCAGCGATGTAATGTGTTTCTATGCAAGGAATAAAACATTGGGGGAACGATGTTCTTGGAAGATAGTCTGTGACGACTTGAATAACACCCCGAGGTTGATTTTGTTTTCCTGCATCAGCACATCCTGAAGTCTTTTATTCCACCTAAACCACAGGAATTCCACAATGATTATATGATAAATTTAAAAATCATCAGTAACTGCTTTATCTTGTTCAGGGTTGCTGTGGATCCAGAGCTTATCCAGCACCGTTGAGAGCATGCCAGCCCATCACAAAACGCGCACATTAACACCAAGGGGAATTTTAGCATCGCGAATCCATTTATTAGCATGTTTTTTGTAGGGGGGATGAAACTGGAGAACCCAGAGAAAACAAGCAGACATGGGGATGGCAAACTCCACACGGAGCTCAGGATTGAACCGAGGCTCCTGGAGGTGTGAGGCAGCAATGCTAGGTTCTGTGCCACCTTTAACCCTTTATAGTTATGTTTTCAATGCTGTGGAACGTTTACAAGTTCCTGTTATGACTTGCATTGTAGCAGGTATAAGCAGTCATTTCTTTATCAGAGGTTTTTCCTTCTCTCCTCGTGTACAGAGGAACCAGAAAGCCGATAGTCCTCTGTCCTGACGACTTTCCCATGGCAGAAAATTTACTGACCCTTACAAAGCACTAATCATGGGCACTTGTTCCATAATTATTAAATAAGTGCCTTCTTATAGAAAACGTCTCCATATAAATGATTATACGTTTATTGTTAAGTAGCAGCACGTTTTTAGAAAATGTTTATTATAACTCTTAGATTATGTGGAATGTCTGCCCCGTGAATGAGTCGTTACTATAGAAGGGAGAACGAGTGCATTTAATATAAATCTGCGATTTGAATTACAACTAGCACTTTCATCAGAGTTGCTGCAATCTGGCCAATCAGATTTGAGAATAGCTCTGTGGCGTAATGTTGTACAGTACTCACATTCTTTCTCTCCCTCCTCATCTCAATCCAGGTACTAAGTTTGGTGCCATGCTGGACATGTTAACAGACCGCTGTGCCACTATGTGCTTGTTGGTGAACTTGTCGCTTCTGTACCCATCCTATACCTTCCTCTTCCAGTTAAGCATGTGCTTGGATATTTCCAGCCACTGGCTGCACCTGCACAGGTGAGTCATTCAACATGTGTAGTACGATACAGCTGTTTGTTCGATCTTGTGTTCAGACAGTGTATGCCACAGATTCAAACAGACAGAAATGTCTTTCCTTTCTCTTCCCTCTGCCTCTGTCGGAATGTCTGTCTCAGTTCTGTGATTAAAGGAGCAACCAGTCACAAAGCCATTGACCTGTCTGGCAACCCGGTTCTCAGGCTGTATTATACCTCCAGGGTAAGGGCTGAACACACATGGTTATGTTCATATCTCACAGTGATCAGCATTCAACTCGAGATAAAGAGTCACACACGTATTGTTGCCTAACCTCTAATTTATATAAAAAATTTTAATATTCAAATAAGTAATAAATACACAGACTTGCTCTACTGTGGCCTGATTAATTGTGTGGGTTTTTTTTTTCCACCCCCTCCATAGCCGGTGCTGTTTTTCATGTGCATGGGGAACGAGTTGTTTTATTGTCTACTCTACATGATCTACTACATTGAAGAGCCACAGGGTGAGTCTCAGCAATGACTGATGTTTTCTTCTTGTAGGTCTACACACATCTCTTTCCCCCACTGTCTGTCTCTTCCTTTCTTGTTCTTTTGCAGTGTATCCCTTCTCTGTTTATCAAACTCTATCATTTTTATCACTGAATCAATATGCCGGGTGTCATAGAGATGATTTCCTTCCACTATGATCACGACACATCTTTATTTGCAATTAACTCTGATGCGTGAAAATACATTGAAAGAATTGAATGATTTAATATGGCATGGCTGACGGCACAAACATAATACGGTTCGAAGCAGTAATGTTCCAACGGTTGGATCTCATCTCATTATCTCTAGCCGCTTTATCCTGTTCTACAGGGTCGCAGGCAAGCTGGAGCCTATCCCAGCTGACTACGGGCGAAAGGCGGGGTGCACCCTGGACAAGTCGCCAGGTCATCACAGGGCTGACACACAGACAACCATTCACACTCACATTCACACCTACGGTCAATTTAGAGTCACCAGTTAACCTAACCTGCATGTCTTTGAACGGTTGGATTTTAATCTAAATACAGTGGTGCTTGAAAGTTTGTGAACCCTTTAGAATTTTCTGTATTTCTGCATAAATATAACCTAAAGCATCAGATTTTCACACAAGTCCTAAAAGTAGATAAAGAGAACCCAGTTAAACAAATGAGACAAAAATATTATACTCGGTCATTTATTTGTTGAGGAAAATGATCCAATATGACACATCTGTGAGTGGCAAAAGTATGTGACCCCCTTGTGCAGCAATAACTGCAACTAAACGTTTGCGGTAACTGTTGATCAGTCCTGCACACCGGCTTGGAGGAATTTTAGCCCGTTCCTCCGTACAGAACAGCTTCAACTCTGGGATGTTGGTGGGTTTCCCCACATGAACTGCTCGCTTCAGGTCCTTCCACAACATTTTGATTGGATTAAGGTCAGGACTTTGACTTGGCCATTCCAAAACATTAACTTTATTCTTCTTTAACCATTCTTTGGTAGAATGACTTGTGTGCTTAGGGTCGTTGTCTTGCTGCATGACCCACCTTCTCTTGAGATTCAGTTCATGGACAGATGTCCTGACATTTTCCTTTAGAATTCGCTGGTATAATTCAGAATTCATTGTTCCATCAATGATGGCAAGCCGTCCTGGCCCAGATGCAGCAAAACAGGCCCAAACCATGATACTACCACCACCATGTTTCACAGATGGGATAAGGTTCTTATGCTGGAATGCAGTGTTTTCCTTTCTCCAAACATAACGCTTCTTATTTAAACCAAAAAGTTCTGTTTTGGTCTCATCCGTCCACAAAACATTTTTCCAGTAGCCTTCTGGCTTGTCCACGTGATCTTTAGCAAACTGCAGACGAGCAGCAATGTTCTTTTTGGAGAGCAGTGGCGTTCTCCTTGCAACCCTGCCATGCACACCATTTGTTTTTCAGTGTTCTCCTGATGGTGGACTCATGAACATTCATATTAGCCAATGTGAGAGAGGCCTTCAGTTGCTTAGAAGTTACCCTGGAGTCCTTTGTGACCTCGCTGACTATTACACGCCTTGCTCTTGGCGTGATCTTTGTTGGTCGACCACTCCTGGGGAGGGTAACAATGGTCTTGAATTTCCTCCATTTGTACACAATCTGTCTGACTGTGGATTGGTGGAGTCCAAACTCTTTACAGATGGTTTTGTAACCTTTTCCAGCCTGATGAGCATCAACAACGTTTTTTCTGAGGTCCTCAGAAAAAGTCATGGAATTTGTTCATGCCATGATGCACTTCCAGAAACATGTGCTGTGAAGATCAGACTTTGATAGATCCCTGTTCACAGGGTGCCCACTCACACCTGATTGTCATCCCATTGATTGAAAACACCTGACTCTAATTTCACCTTCAAATTAACTGCTAATCCTAGAGGTTCACATACTTTTGCTACTCACAGATATGTAATATTGGATCATTTTCCTCAATAAATAAATGACCAAGTATAATATTTTTGTCTCATTTGTTTAACTGGGTTCTCTTTATCTGCTTTTACGACTTGTGTGAAAATCTGATGTTTTAGGTCATATTTATGCAGAAATACAGAAAATCCTAAAGGGTTCACAAACTTTCAAGCACCACTGTAAGTGTTAGCTTGTATGATCATGAGATTGCAAGTTGGAATTCTGATGAGATGAGGCCACAGTCATTTTTGGCCGGGAGTCTAGAGAGCAAAATTGGCCGAGCTGCCTGGGTGGGAAGGATGGCATACTCGCTCTCGTCTGTCATTCACTGTGACGCTAGCCAATCATGGGCATCTGTGAGCTCACGTATGCAAAAGAGGGTAGATGGCACTTTCCTCTGTGTGTTACACTGCCCTGTGATGCAGTTTGAAAAGACATGACCGCTGGATTCATAGGTCTCAGAGGAAGCATAGATAACCTTCACCTGTCATGTTGGTAGCTGTCGTGTGATGGGAGAAAGCTGGCTGGTGTGTGGGAAATGACGTGACAAAACTAGGGAGAAAATGAAAAATAAGAGGCCACACCTTTTTCCCAGGGTCTCATGAGCACCATTACGATCATCAGTACCAATGAAGGAGGTGTGGCCATTGTGCCCGTCAGTCCAATCATGAAGGTATAGCCTCTCTCTGTGTGTGTGATAGTAACAGTAATATATTAACAACGAAAAACATCATGTGATCTCCGACTTGGATGGTGCAGACATCCCACTATCTGTTTAAACGTGATTAGTTCTCAGCTTCTACATCAGTGCAGTTGTAGTGTGAATTTTTACACAGATTCAAGATGTTCTTGCACCCATAATAACATATTTATATACCACAAGTTTATCATAATTATTATTTTAGATTCTTGTCGGTCTTCCTTTTTATCTTTTTACTCAGCATAACTCTGTGTGTGTGTGTAGTGTGGCTGCAGTGGCTGCTGGGAGTGTGTGCTGTGGTCTCTGTGTTGAAGTCAGGCATCAGCACCCTCCACCTGATCACCGCCTCCCGTAACATGGCCGCCATCGACTTGGCTGACCGTGAAAGCGAGAGGAGCAAAACCAAATGAGAGAGGAATGAGGGGTGAAATCAGGGGGTATGGCTTAATGTGGGAGAGAGACTGAGTGACAATCAGGTTAATAAAATAAGGGAAGAAATGTGGACCTGGAGATGGAAAAGTGGACGCAGGCCAGTGTTCATGAAATGCACTGTGGGACAATTTGGGTAGTGATGATTTTATTTATTCATTTATAGACTGCTAGAAACAAATATTAATGCAGCAGAACAGTCGTGTTTTAATCTAAATATCACATGAAATAATTTGTTTGTCCCTTGCCTTATTCCCTCAGTTAAGGTTTGAACATGTGCGTGCATGTGTGTACATATTGTGGGAAAGTAGAACAACTTGCTGCACCACTGACACCTCCCAACCTTGTCCCTTCTCTCACACACACATATATACATTCCCATGACCACTCAAAGAAATGACGTGTGCATCAACACTTCAGTCAAACCGAAATGTGCTTTTGTTTTTATTTTGTTGTTGTTATTGCGGTGTCTATATTTCTACCACTCATATCATCCTAATATGAATGTATCAGTATGTCATGGTAAGAGTATTCTTGTCTAGAGATGTACTCTTTGTACTGCATAGCAATAAAGATGTTTTTATAACATTTCTATATTCTCATTACTGTCTACTTCTATTAAGCCTCTGTTTTTCTGGACTAAATGAAGGTCCAAAGAACAGCAATATTGGTTCTTGCTTACAAAGTCAACACATGACCTCCAGTCCTTTTGGCACACCCTCCTTTTATACAAATAATATCACTGATAGCCAACCACAGAAACGCACTCTGAGTTCTTACTTGCCTGTAGTAAATAGTCACGTACAAGTCACGTCATTTGCAAGTATTTTGGTGGACAGCATACCTTGTTCAGAAAAATAAAGTAACCCTAAGAGGCCAAAAACCCTGCCATAAGACCAGTGTATTAATGAAGGTTGCTTGTTTTGGGGGTTTTTAATCCTGAAAATCATTGTCATCTTCAGTAACTCTTTATCCTGGTCAAGGCTGTGGTGGATCTGTAGTTAGGCACGCTGGGTGTGAATTGGCAATATACCCTAGATGGGATGCCTGTCCATTACTGGGCAGCATGCATATACTGTACACACAATCACACCCTAACCTGTTGCCACAAACCTGGAAGGACACAATTGCATTAAATGTCAATGCTACAGCATACATAACAATTTCCCTTCACTGGATCTATAAAAAGGCCCAAATGTCTTCCAGCATGACAATGTCCCTGTGCACAAAGCAAGCTCCATGAAGAACTAGTTCGCTAAGTTTGGAGTGGAAAAACTCGAATGTCCTGCAAAGAGTCTTGACCTCAACCCCGCTAAATACCATTGGGATTAGGGCTGAACGATATATCGTTATCGTATCTAGATATGAACATTCAAGATATTAATAATGAAAAAGCGACGATATAGATTTCCCCTCCCTGCACTCGCCCTGCATGTACAGCTCTGGCAGTCACAACAAACATCATTTTTACGATTGCCCTTGAATGCACCGCTAAGGCCAGCCAACCACAAACCTTATTTCATGCTTGCTGTGGATCGACAGCTGAAGCCAACCAATGACAAACATATGAGGGCGGGAGTGAGGGAGACGGAGACCGACACGCGCGCACACACTACAGACACAGCGGGGAAATTAAAAAGAAAGAAAGAAAATGAGTGCGGAAGATAATGCGGCCGGTGGCGGTGCAGAATCTGACTTGGTGCCAAAACATAAATCATCCTCCATTATTTGGAGGTATTTTGGATTCAAAAAGGACGATGTTAACTAGAGTGAGGTGTTGTGCAGGTCATGCTTAGCAAAAATTGCGACGAAGCAAGGTAGCACAACAAACGTTTCACCACCTGAAACAACACCATCGCGTGCTGCACGAAGAGTGTATGACAATGAGAGAAACACCGGGGACTTCTCAGTCATCCCAAAATAAGCCAAAGCAAAGTTTGATTGCTGATGCATTCAGTAACGTTACACCGTACGAGTCGACGTCCACCAGACATAAAGAAATTACAGACGCTATAACATACCACATTGCAAAAGACATGGTACCTGTGTACACAGTCTCAAAAGAGGGCTTTAAAAAATGGTTCGGATGCTGGACAAGCATTATAAATAATTTATGTAATTATAATTTATGTTAATGTTGATGACTGGCAGTGAGTTCTTAAAAATAAAACTGCACTTTCCACATTTTTTTGAATTATGATGTTATTTTTCTGAAAAATGCTTGGTTTTCACCGAACCCGTAATCATATCGTATCATATTAATATCGAGATATCTGGCATGAATATTCTCATCTCATCTCATTATCTCTAGCCGCTTTATCCTTCTACAGGGTCACAGGCAAGCTGGAGCCTATCCCAGCTGACTACGGGCAAAAGGCGGGGTACACCCTGGACAAGTCGCCAGGTCATCACAGGGCTGACACATAGACACAGACAACCATTCACACTCACACCTATGGTCAATTTAGAGTCACCAGTTAACCTAACCTGCATGTCTTTGGACTGTGGGGGAAACCGGAGCACCCGGAGGAAACCCACGCAGACACGGGGAGAACATGCAAACTCCACACAGAAAGGCCCTCGCCGGCCCCGGGGCTCGAACCCAGGACCTTCTTGCTGTGAGGCGACAGCGCTAACCACTACACCACCGTGCTGCCGGCATGAATATTGAGATATGAAATTTTGTCCATATCGTTCAGCCCTGATTGGGATCAATTAGAATACTGACCTCACTAATGTTCTTGTGGCTGAATGGGTAAATCCCTACAGCCACATCCGCAAATCTAGTGGAAAGCCTTCCCAGAAGAGTGGAGGTTATTATAACAGCCAAGGAAGACTAAATCTAATGGAAAGCCTTCCCAGAAGAGTGGTGGTTATTACAAAAGCCAAAGAGGACTAAATCTAGCAGAAAGCCTTCCCAGAAGAGTGGAGGTTATTACAACAGCCAAGGTAGACTAAATCTAGCGGAAAGCCTTCCCAGAAGAGTGGAGGTCATTATAACAGCCAAAGGGGACTAAATCTAGCGGAAAGCCTTCCCAGAAAAGTGGAGGTTATTACAACAGCCAAGGTAGACTAAATCTAGCGGAAAGCCTTCCCAGAAGAGTGGCGGTTATTATAACAGCCAAGGGGGACTAAATCTAGTGGAAAGCCTTCCCAGAAGAGTGGATCTTATTACAACAGCCAGGGGAGACTAAATCTAGCGGAAAGCCTTCCCAGAAGAGTGGAGGTTATTACAACAGCCAAAGAGGACTAAATCTAGTGGAAAGCCTTCCCAGAACAGTGGCGGTTATTACAACAGCCAAAGAGGACTAAATCTAGCGGAAAGCCTTCCCAGAAGAGTGGATGTTATTACATCAGCCAAGGAAGACTAAATCTAGCGGAAAGCCTTCCCAGAAGAGTGGCGGTTATTATAACAGCCAAGGAAAACTAAATCTAGCGGAAAGCCTTCCCAGATGAGTGGAGGTTATTATAACAGCCAAGGGGGACTAAATCTAGCGGAAAGCCTTCCCAGAAGAGTGGAGGTTATTACAACAGCCAAGGAAGACTAAATCTAGTGGAAAGCCTTCCCAGAAGAGTGGAGGTTATTACAACAGCCAAAGAGGACTAAATCTAGCAGAAAGCCTTCCCAGAAGAGTGGAGGTTATTATAACAGCCAAGGGGGACTAAATCTAGTGGAAAGCCTTCCCAGAAGAGTGGCGGTTATTACAACAGCCAAAGAGGACTAAATCTAGCGGAAAGCCTTCCCAGAAGAGTGGAGGTTATTATAACAGCCAAGGGGGACTAAATCTAGTGGAAAGCCTTCCCAGAAGAGTGGAGGTTATTATAACAGCCAAAGAGGACTAAATCTAGCGGAAAGCCTTCCCAGAAGAGTGGAGGTTATTACAACAGACAAGGAAGACTAAATCTAGCGGAAAGCCTTCCCAGAAGAGTGGAGGTTATTACAACAGCCAAAGAGGACTAAATCTAGCGGAAAGCCTTCCCAGAAGAGTGGAGGTTGTTATAACAGCCAAGGGGGACTAAATCTAGTGGAAAGCCTTCCCAGAAGAGTGGAGGTTATTACATCAGCCAAGGAAGACTAAATCTAGCGGAAAGCCTTCCCAGAAGAGTGGTGGTTATTATAACAGCCAAGGAAAACTAAATCTAGCGGAAAGCCTTCCCAGAACAGTGGCGGTTATTACAACAGCCAAAGAGGACTAAATCTAGCGGAAAGCCTTCCCAGAAAAGTGGAGGTTATTACAACAGCCAAGGTAGACTAAATCTAGCGGAAAGCCTTCCCAGAAGAGTGGAGGTTATTACAACAGCCAAGGGGGACTAAATCTAGCTTTACCAGAAGAGTGGTGGTTATTACAAAAGCCAAAGAGGACTAAATCTAGCAGAAAGCCTTCCCAGAAGAGGTTATTATAACAGCCAAGGAAGACTAAATCTAGCGGAAAGCCTTCCCAGAAGAGTGGAGGTTATTACAACAGCCAAGGAAGACTAAATCTAGCGGAAAGCCTTCCAAGAAGAGTGGAGGTTATTAAAACAGCCAAGGAAGACTAAATCTAACGGAAAGCCTTCCCAGAAGAGTGGAGCTTATTACAACAGCCAGGGGAGACTAAATCTAGTGGAAAGCCTTCACAGAAGAGTGGAGGTTATTACAACAGCCAAGGAAGACTAAATCTAGCGGAAAGCCTTCCTAGAAGAGTGGAGGTTATTAAAACAGCCAAGGAAGACTAAATCTAGCGAAAAGCCTTCCCAGAAGAGTGGAGCTTATTACAACAGCCAGGGGAGACTAAATCTAGTGGAAAGCCTTCACAGAAGAGTGGCGGTTATTACAACAGCCAAAGGGGACTAAATCTAGCGGAAAGCCTTCCAAGAAGAGTGGAGGTTATTAAAACAGCCAAGGAAGACTAAATCTAGCGAAAAGCCTTCCCAGAAGAGTGGAGCTTATTACAACAGCCAGGGGAGACTAAATCTAGTGGAAAGCCTTCACAGAAGAGTGGCGGTTATTACAACAGCCAAAGGGGACTAAATCTAGCAGAAAGCCTTACCAGAAGAGTGGCGGTTATTACAACAGCCAAAGAGGGCTAAATCTAGTGGAAAGCCTTCCCAGAAGAGTGGAGGTTATTACAACAGCCAAGGAAGACTAAATCTAGCGGAAAGCCTTCCCAGAAGAGTGGAGGTTATAACAACAGACAAGGAAGACTAAATCTAGCGGAAAGCCTTCCCAGAAGAGTGGAGGTTATTATAACAGCCAAGGGGGACTAAATCTAGCGGAAAGCCTTCCCAGAAGAGTGGCAGTTATTACAACAGCCAAAGGGGACTAAATCTAGCGGAAAGCCTTCCCAGAAGAGTGGAGGTTATTATAACAGCCAAGGAGGACTAAATCTAGCGGAAAGCCTTCCCAGAAGAGTGGAGGTTACTACAACAGACAAGGAAGACTAAATCTAGCGGAAAGCCTTCCCAGAAGAGTGGAGGTTATTATAACAGCCAAGGGGGACTAAATCTAGCGGAAAGCCTTCCCAGAACAGTGGAGGTTATTACAACAGACAAGGAAGACTAAATCTAGCGGAAAGCCTTCCCAGAACAGTGGCGGTTATTACAACAGCCAAAGAGGACTAAATCTAGCGGAAAGCTTTCCCAGAAGAGTGGAGGTTATTACATCAGCCAAGGAAGACTAAATCTAGCGGAAAGCCTTCCCAGAACAGTGGTGGTTATTACAACAGCCAAAGAGGACTAAATCTAGCGGAAAGCCTTACCAGAAGAGTAGTGGTTATTACAAAAGCCAAAGAGGACTAAATCTAGCAGAAAGCCTTCCCAGAAGAGGTTATTATAACAGCCAAGGAAGACTAAATCTAGCGAAAAGCCTTCCCAGAAGAGTGGAGCTTATTACAACAGCCAGGGGAGACTAAATCTAGTGGAAAGCCTTCACAGAAGAGTGGCGGTTATTACAACAGCCAAAGGGGACTAAATCTAGCAGAAAGCCTTACCAGAAGAGTGGCGGTTATTACAACAGCCAAAGAGGGCTAAATCTAGTGGAAAGCCTTCCCAGAAGAGTGGAGGTTATTACAACAGCCAAGGAAGACTAAATCTAGTGGAAAGCCTTCACAGAAGAGTGGCGGTTATTACAACAGCCAAAGGGGACTAAATCTAGCAGAAAGCCTTCCCAGAAGAGTGGAGCTTATTACAACAGCCAGGGGAGACTAAATCTAGTGGAAAGCCTTCACAGAAGAGTGGCGGTTATTACAACAGCCAAAGGGGACTAAATCTAGCAGAAAGCCTTACCAGAAGAGTGGCGGTTATTACAACAGCCAAAGAGGGCTAAATCTAGTGGAAAGCCTTCCCAGAAGAGTGGAGGTTATTACAACAGCCAAGGAAGACTAAATCTAGCGGAAAGCCTTCCCAGAAGAGTGGAGGTTATAACAACAGACAAGGAAGACTAAATCTAGCGGAAAGCCTTCCCAGAAGAGTGGAGGTTATTATAACAGCCAAGGGGGACTAAATCTAGCGGAAAGCCTTCCCAGAAGAGTGGCAGTTATTACAACAGCCAAAGGGGACTAAATCTAGCGGAAAGCCTTCCCAGAAGAGTGGAGGTTATTATATCAGCCAAGGAAGACTAAATCTAGCGGAAAGCCTTCCCAGAAGAGTGGAGGTTATTATAACAGCCAAGGGGGACTAAATCTAGCGGAAAGCCTTCCCAGAAGAGTGGCAGTTATTACAACAGCCAAAGGGGACTAAATCTAGCAGAAAGCCTTACCAGAAGAGTGGCGGTTATTACAACAGCCAAAGAGGGCTAAATCTAGTGGAAAGCCTTCCCAGAAGAGTGGAGGTTATTACAACAGCCAAGGAAGACTAAATCTAGCGGAAAGCCTTCCCAGAAGAGTGGAGGTTATAACAACAGACAAGGAAGACTAAATCTAGCGGAAAGCCTTCCCAGAAGAGTGGAGGTTATTATAACAGCCAAGGGGGACTAAATCTAGCGGAAACCCTTCCCAGAAGAGTGGCAGTTATTACAACAGCCAAAGGGGACTAAATCTAGCGGAAAGCCTTCCCAGAAGAGTGGAGGTTATTATAACAGCCAAGGAGGACTAAATGTAGCGGAAAGCCTTCCCAGAAGAGTGGAGGTTATTACAACAGACAAGGAAGACTAAATCTAGCGGAAAGCCTTCCCAGAAGAGTGGAGGTTATAACAACAGACAAGGAAGACTAAATCTAGTGGAAAGCCTTCCCAGAAGAGTGGCGGTTATTACAACAGCCAAAGAGGGCTAAATCTAGTGGAAAGCCTTCCCAGAAGAGTGGCAGTTATTACAACAGCCAAAGGGGACTAAATCTAGCGGAAAGCCTTCCCAGAAGAGTGGAGGTTATTATAACAGCCAAGGAGGACTAAATCTAGCGGAAAGCCTTCCCAGAAGAGTGGCGGTTATTACAACAGCCAAAGAGGACTAAATCTAGCGGAAAGCCTTCCCAGAAGAGTGGAGGTTATTACAACAGCCAAGGAAGACTAAATCTAGCGGAAAGCCTTTCCAGAAGAGTGGAGGTTATTACAACAGCCAAGGGGGACTAAATCTAGCAGAAAGCCTTACCAGAAGAGTGACGGTTATTACAACAGCCAAAGACGGCTAAATCTAGTGGAAAGCCTTCCCAGAAGAGTGGAGGTTATTACAACAGCCAAGGAAGACTAAATCTAGCGGAAAGCCTTACAAGAAGAGTGGAGGTAATTAAAACAGCCAAGGAAGACTAAATCTAACGGAAAGCCTTCCCAGAAGAGTGGTGGTTATTACAACAGCCAAAGAGGACTAAATCTAGCGGAAAGCCTTCCCAGAAGAGTGGAGGTCATTATAACAGCCAAAGGGGACTAAATCTAGCAGAAAGCCTTCCCAGAACAGTGGCGGTTATTACAACAGCCAAAGGGGACTAAATCTAGTGGAAAGCCTTCCCAGAACAGTGGCGGTTATTACAACAGCCAAAGAGGACTAAATCTAGTGGAAAGCCTTCCCAGAAGAGTGGAGGTTATTACAACAGACAAGGAAGACTAAATCTAGCGGAAAGCCTTCCCAGAAGAGTGGCGGTTATTACAACAGCCAAAGAGGACTAAATCTAGTGGAAAGCCTTCCCAGAAGAGTGGAGGTTATTATAACAGCCAAAGAGGACTAAATCTAGCGGAAAGCCTTCACAGAAGAGTGGAGGTTATTACATCAGCCAAGGAAGACTAAATCTAGCGGAAAGCCTTCCCAGAACAGTGGCGGTTATTACAACAGCAAAAGAGGACTAAATCTAGCGGAAAGCCTTCCCAGAAGAGTGGAGGTTATTACAACAGACAAGGAAGACTAAATCTAGCGGAAAGCCTTCCCAGAAGAGTGGAGGTTATTACAACAGCCAAAGAGGACTAAATCTAGTGGAAAGCCTTCCCAGAAGAGTGGAGGTTATTATAACAGCCAAAGAGGACTAAATCTAGCGGAAAGCCTTCCCAGAAGAGTGGAGGTTATTACATCAGCCATGGAAGACTAAATCTAGCGGAAAGCCTTCCCAGAAGAGTGGCGGTTATTATAACAGCCAAGGAAAACTAAATCTAGCGGAAAGCCTTCCCAGAAGAGTGGAGGTTATTATAACAGCCAAGGGGGACTAAATCTAGCGGAAAGCCTTCCCAGAAGAGTGGAGATTATTACAACAGACAAGGAAGACTAAATCTAGCGGAAAGCCTTCCCAGAAGAGTGGAGGTTATTACAACAGCCAAGGAAGACTAAATCTAGTGGAAAGCCTTCCCAGAAGAGTGGAGGTTATTATAACAGCCAAAGAGGACTAAATCTAGTGGAAAGCCTTCCCAGAAGAGTGGAGGTTATTATAACAGCCAAAGTGGGCTAAATCTAGTGGAAAGCCTTCCCAGAAGAGTGGCGGTTATTACAACAGCCAAAGAGGACTAAATCTAGCGGAAAGCCTTCCCAGAAGAGTGGTGGTTATTATAACAGCCAAGGAAAACTAAATCTAGCCAAAAGCCTTACCAGAAGAGTGGCGGTTATTACAACAGCCAAAGTGGGCTAAATCTAGTGGAAAGCCTTCCCAGAAGAGTGGAGGTTACAACCCCTGGCAAAAAGTATGGAATCACCAGTCTTGGATGAACACTCATTCAGACATTTTATTCTGTAGAACAAACTGAGATCAGAAACATGATACAATAATAAAGTCATTCCAAAGTGCAACTTCTTGGCCTTCAGAAACACTAAAATAAACGAAGAAAATACATTGTGATAGTCAGCAAATGTTACTTTTATAGACCAAGCACAGGGAAAAAAAATATGGAATCACTCAATTTTCAGGTAGAAAATAAGGACTCACCCAGTCAATTTCCTTTCCCTAAATTGACACCTGCCCTAGATTAGATCTGGTCGTTAGTCTGCAGTTAGGAACAGCGCAGTTATCACACCTTGGAGGGCTGCTGGACCAAGTGTATTGGCAAGAATCATGGCTCCAACAAGAGAGATGTCTCTTGAAACAAAAGAGAGGATTGTCAAACTTCTTAAAGAAGGTAACTCTTCACGCATGGTTGCCAAAGATGTGGGCTGTTCACAGTCAGCTGTATCTAAGATATGGACCAAGTACAAACAGCATGGGAAGGTTTTTAAAGCCAAGCGTACTGGTAGACCAAGGAAGACATCAAAGCGTCAAGACAAAAAACTTAAGGCCATATGTCTTGAAAACCGAAAAAGTACAACAAAACAAATGAAGCATAAATGGGAGGAAGCTGGAGTCAATGTACAAGTATGTGACCGAACCATGAGAAATCGCCTAAAGGAAATGGGATTTTCATATAGGAAAGCTAAAAGAAAACCATCATTGACACCTAAACAGAAAAGAACAAGACTACAATGGGCTAAGGAGAAGCAATCATGGACTGTGGATGACTGGATGAAAGTTATCTTCAGTGACGAATCACGAATCTGCATTGGACAAGGTGATGATGCTGGAACTTTTGTTTGGTGCCGTTCCAGTGAGATTTATGAAGAGGACTGCCTGAAGAAAACATCCAAATTTCCACAATCCTTGATGATATGGGGCTGCATGTCAGGCAAAAGCACTGGGGAGATGGCTGTGGTTACTTCTTCAATAAATGCACAGGTTTACATTGACATTTTGGATAGTTTTCTTATCCCTTCAATTGAAAAGATGTTTGGGGATGATGAAATAATTTTCCAAGATGACAATGCATCGTGCCATAGAGCAAAAACTGTGAAAGCATTCCTTAGTGAAAGACACATCCAGTCAATGTCATGGCCTGCAAATAGTCCAGATCTCAACCCAATAGAAAACTTGTGGTGGAAATTGAAAAAAATGGTCCACGACAAGGCTCCGGCCTGCAAAGCTGATCTGGCAACTGCAATCAAAGAGAGTTGGCACCAGATTGATGAAGAATACTGTTTGTCACTCATCAAGTCCATGCCTAAGAGACTGCAAGCCGTTATAAAAGCCAGAGGTGGTGCAACTAAGTACTAGTGATGTATTTTGAATGTTCTTTTGTTTGTCTGTTTTTCATGATTCCATATTTTTTTCCTCAGAATTGAGTGAGTCTATATTTTTTTCCCTGTGCTTGGTCTATAAAAGTAACATTTACTGACTTCCACAATGCTTTTTCTTCATTTCTTTTAGTGTTTCTGAAGGCCAAGAAGGTGCACTTTGGAATGACTTTATTATTGTATCATGTTTGTGATCTGAGTTTGTTCTACAGAATAAAACGTGTGAATGAGTGCTCATTCAAGACTGGTGATTCCATACTTTTTGCCAGGGGTTGTATTATAACAGCCAAGCAAAACTAAATCTAGCGGAAAGCCTTCCCAGAGGAGTGGAGGTTATTATAACAGCCAAAGGGAACTTAATCTAGCGGAAAGCCTTCCCAGAAGAGTGGCGGTCATTACAACAGCCAAGGGGGACTAAATCTAGCGGAAAGCCTTCCCAGAAGAGTGGACACTCTAACAGCAGCAAAGTGGGACTTGAGGCTGATTTATAGTTGGACATAGGCTCTACACAGAGCCTACACCCTAGCCTATGCCACAGTGAACATTTATAGTCGTACGTTGGAGTGTCTGCATCGCTTCGCAATTATACCATCACAACATTAGCTGGTGGTGGGGATCTTTATGCTTCTGGGCTGAGTTTATTCATGTACTTCAGACACTGGTGACTAAAACTGAACAGGTGATGATGGAGTTGGAGCTAATAAATGTCGAACAACAGTTACTTTTAATATAAAACCTAAAAAGCATAAAATAAAACGCAGGAACTTTTTCCCCACCTGGGTCCTCGTAATAAGGTTTATTTTTTCAGAGGTCAGTGTACTTGTCCAGTTACCAAATGGACCAATCACAGTTGTGGCTTACATCACTATGATGTGTAGTTACATTTCTGGGGAGGTGTCAGGTTATGGCGCAAGCTATGATGTATGACCCTTATGGTGTAGAGTCTACGCAGAAGTATAACCTGGCCTTGAATCTGGATAATTGAGAATCACAAACATTTGCCTATATGGTGCATTATCATCTTCTTCTTCTCCCTTGTCCAGCACTGCTACCAGGTCAGGGTCCATGGGGACCCTGTTGATCCAGGTCATATTAATTGGAGCATATTTTTATGCCAGATGCTCTTCCTGCCACAACCATCCCATTTCTGGGCTTGGAAAACAACCATTCACACCTATAGACAATTTACAGTCGACAGTTAACCTAACTGCATGTTTGGACTGTGGCGGAAACCGGAGCACCCAGAGGAAACCCACACAGACACAGGGAGAACATGCAAACGCCACACAGAAAGGCCCCCCGTCGGCTACTGGGCTCGAACCTTCTTGCTGTGAGGATGTCAGTGCGAACCACTACACCACCATGCTGCCTCTTTGGGCATACAGTGTCCATCCATCCATTATCTGTAGCCACTTTCCTGTCCTACAGGGTCGCAGGCAAGCTGGAGCCTATCCCAGCTGACTATGGACGAGAGGCGGGGCACACCCTGGACAAGTCGCCAGGTTATGGCAGGGCTGACACATAGACACAGACAATCATTCACACTCACATTCACACCTATGGTCAATTTCGAGCCACCAATTAGCCTAACCTGCATAACTTTGGACTGTGGGGGAAACCAGAGCACCTAGAGGAAACCCATGCAGACACAGGGAGAACACGCAAACACCACACAGAAAGGCCCCCGTCAGCCACGGGGCTTGAACCTTCTTGCTGTGAGGCAACAGTGCGAACCACTACACCACCATGCTGCCTCTTTGGGCATACAGTGTCCATCCATCCATTATCTGTAGCTGCTTATCCTGTCCTGCAGGGTCGCAAGCAAGCTGGAGCCTATCCCAGCTGACTATGGGCAAGAGGTGGGGTACACCCTGGACAAGTCGCCAGGTTATCACAGGGCTGACACATACAGACAAACAACCATTCACACTCACGGTCAATTCAGAGCCACCAATTTACCTAACCTGCATATCTTTGGACTGTCGGGGAAACCGGAGCACCTGGAGGAAACCTATGCAGACACACGGAGAGCATGCAAACTCCATCCATCCACCCATTATCTGTAGCCGCTTATCCTGTGCAGGGTCGCAGGCAAGCTGGAGCCTATCCCAGCTGACTATGGGCGAGAGGTGGGGTACACCCTGGACAAGTCACAAGGGTATCGCAAGGCTGACACATAGAGACAAACAACCATTCACACTCACAGCCACCAATTAACCTAACCTGCATGTCTTTGGAATGTCGGACGCAGACACCATGCAAACTCCACACAGAAAAAACCTGTGAGGCGACAGTGCTAACCACTACACCACCCTGCATAAGCAGGGGCGTAGCTAGGATTTATCGGGGGGGTGTCACACACTGACTGGCAGCCTGAGTACATTATGTAACAAAAAATAATTACCATTGCTAGTTTTAGGTAGCTTAGAAACTGGCTCTTCCATTATTGCTGTTCCTTCCACGTTTTCCTGATGTTGTTTTCTAGAAACAGCACACTAATGGCCCTTTTCCACTACCCTTTTTCAGCTCACTTCAGCTCGCTTCAGCTCACTTCAGCCCGACACGGCTCGCGTTTCGACTACCAAAAAACAGCACGACTCAGCTCACTTCAGCCCTGCTTAGCCCCTAAAACTCGCACTGTTTTGGAGTGGGGCTGAAGCGAGCCAAAGCGAGCCGAGTGAGGCTGGGGGCGTGAGCAGACACTCCCCTGTGCACTGATTGGTGAGGAGGAGTGTCCTCACATGCCCACGCACGCCCCGCGAGCACGCTGGGATCTGTAAACACCGTAAACCCGGAAGAAGAATTACGAATTACGAGAATTTCTGAAGCCTTATGCGCCTCGCCTCATCTATACGCTCTTGCCAGTATCTGTTGGCGTTGTCGGTGACAACAAGCCACAGAACCAAGACCAGCAACACTAACGACTCCATGTCCATGTTTATTGTTTACTATTCGGGTCGTGAGACTACCGCTTAAAAGCTCACTGATGTCACTGTTTGCGCTGCTAAACGACATCACGTGACGTCCACCCACTTTCGCTAACTCCACCCAATGTGTCCACCCACTTCCAGCCAGCACGGTTCAGCGCGGTTGTAGTCGAAATGCAACTCCAACAGCCCCGCTCAGCTCGACTCAGCACGGCACGGCTCAGCCCGACTCAGCCGCGTTTGTAGTGGAAAAGCGGCATAAAACTTAGCTTCAAAGCCACAAAATGCAACTTTGATGGAAAAAAATATTTAATAAATTGCTTACCTCTCTTCATGTCAAAAGAAGGAGGAAAGTTTCACTTGTTTTGACATGGCGAATTATTAACACGAGGAAATACTCGTAATTCGCAACTAAAAAGACTGGAGCTACACTGGCAGCTTGACCATGCTTTCTAGTGTGATCGTGTTTCGCTTGTGCAGAACTGCGTCAGTTCTGCACGCCTTGGCTCGTGCACCTGAAGGCGCACCTCGGGCTGGGCGCGCGCCTAACGAGCTCCGGCATGCGAGCCGTAAACAAAGAACACCTGTCTTTAATCAATGAACTATGTTTGGGCTATTTAAGGACTGAAGAAGAAACCTTTATTTGTCACATGCATACTTCAAGCACAGTGAAATTCATCCTCTCCATTTAACCCATCTGAAGCAGTGAACACACACACTTAGAGCAGTGGGCAGCCACACTAGAGCGCCTGGGGAGCAGTCAGGGGTCAGGTACCTTGCTCAAGGGCACCTCAGCCCAAGGCCACCCCACGTCAACCTAACTGCATGTCTTTGGATTGTGGGGGAAAACGGAGCACCCAGAGGAAACCCACGCAGACACAGGAAGAACATGCAAACTCCACACAGAAAGGCCCTTGCCACCTGCTGGGTTCAAACCTGGAACCTTCTTGCTGTGAGGCGACCGTGCTAACCACTACACCATCGTACCCATGCAAGGATGATGCGAAGTATTACGCCATGTCTAGTGTGCCTTACTGAGCCTTGTTAATCTCCTGGTTTTTTGACTCCTGTTTCTCGTCCCTTGATCTTATATAGTCTTGCCTCTGATATTCTGTCCACGCCTCGATTGACCTCCCGCTTGTTTCCTCGATTACGACTTTGCCTGCTGTTATGGACTGTTTGCCTGTTGTGTGTATTTCACACTTTATGCTCATATTGCACTGTGTATTATTTAACATATCTGCACTTACATCCGCCTCTCCCGGACACACTCTTGCAATATGTATACTGTTCCTACTTATTCAAGTGACATTGGGTATACCTAACAATCTGTGTTCCCCCCCCAAATCTGTCCATCTGAGTTACATGTCGGTCCTGGGATAGAGATGCTGACCTCTTCTGCTCCTCGGACCTGCCTGATCCATCCTGGTTCCCTGTGTCTGGTTGGAGTTTCATCGCATCGCTCCTGTGGAGGGCGGCCCCATGTGGACAGTTGGGGGTCGCGCCTGGAGGATGCTCTGGACTCTTGCAGTGGTGCTTTTGTGGCTGGGGACTGCAGTTGACTTGCTGACTTTAGGACTGCAGTTGACTTGCTGACTTTGGGACTATGGTTGTCGTGAATGGTTTTGCGCTCGGGTTTCCGTCGGTGGGGGGTTTATAGCATCAACGAAGCTGACTTTATGTTAGGACTGTTAATGTTATAGTCATGTTGTCTGTTGTAGCCCGGATGGGGATGGGTTCCCTTTTGAGTCTGGTTCCTCTCGAGGTTTCTTCCTCATGTCGTCTGAGGGAGTTTGTCCTTGCCACCGTCGCCACAGGCTTGCTCACTGGAGATAGATTCGGGATAAAATTAGCTCATATTTTAAGTTGTTCAAATTCTTTAAAGCTGCTTTGCGACAATGTTTATTGTTAAAAGTGCTATACAAATAAACTTGACTTGACTCTGACAAACTGGGTTTTCACGCCCAAACCACAGGAAGTCAAGGTTATAGAAACTCTAATGAGGCTGAGGTGACAATCTAGTTTTAAAAAATGTTAGAAAAATTACAGTGGGCGATTTTCTAATATTCTTATGCGCCCATGCAAGGATGATGCGAAGTATTACACCGCATCTAGTGTGCCTTACTGAGCCTTGTTCCCTGTCCTTGTTGATCTCCTGGTTTTTCGACTCCTGTTTCTCATCCCTTGATCTTGTATAGTTTTGCCTCTGACATTCTGTCCGCACCTCGATCACGACTTTGCCTGTTGTGTGCGTTTCACGCATTTTATGCTCATATCGCTCTGTGTATTATTTAACATATCTGGACTTACATCCGCCTCTCCCGCACACACTCTGACAAACTGGGTTTTCGCGCCCAAACCACAGGAAGTCAAGGTTATAGAAACCCTAATGAGGCTGAGGTGACAACCTCATCTCATCTCATTATCTCTAGCCGCTTTATCCTGTTCTACAGGGTCGCAGGCAAGCTGGAGCCTATCCCAGCTGACTATGGGCGAAAGGCGGGGTACACCCTGGACAAGTCGCCAGGTCATCACAGGGCTGACACATAGACACAGACAACCATTCACACTCACATTCACACCTATGGTCAATTTAGAGTCACCAGTTAACCTAACCTGCATGTCTTTGGACTGTGGGGGAAACCGGAGGAAACCCACACGGACACGGGGAGAACATGCAAACTCCGCACAGAAAGGCCCTCGCCGGTCACGGGGCTCGAACCCGGATCTTCTTGCTGTGAGGCGACAGTGCTAACCACTACACCACCGTGCCGCCCGAGGTGACAACCTAGTTTTAAAAAAGGTTAGAAAAATTACAGTGGGCGATTTTCTTATATTCTTATGCACCCATGCAAGGATGATGCAAAGTATTACACCATGTCTAGTGTGCCTTACTGAGCCTTGTTCCCTGTCCTTGTTGATCTCCTGGTTTTTCGACTCCTGTTTCTCGTCCATTGATCTTGTATAGTTTTGCCTCTGATATTCTGTCCGCGCCTCGATCACGACTTTGCCTGCTGTTTGCCTGTTGTGTGCGTTTCACGCACTTTATGCTCATATCGCTCTGTGTATTATTTAACATATCCGGACTTACACCCGCCTCTCCCGCACACACTCTGACAAACTGGGTTTTCGCGCCCAAACCGCAGGAAGTCAAGGTTATAGAAACCCTAATGCGGTTGAGGTGACGATCTAGTTTTAGAAAATGTTAGAAAAATTACAGTGAGTGCTTTTCTAATATTCTTATCCGACAAAGGGGGGGGGGGGGGTCACAGGTACCCCAGGACCCCCTCCTCCTCCTAGCTACGCCCCTGCTTAATAAGTGTCTGTTTTTGTCTAAAATCAGACATGATCAGTTATATTTCTGCTGTTTTCTGACACTGAACCGTGACTCCATGGAAAGTGTCCATGAGAAACACTACGTGGCATACTGTTTAGTGCAGTAGTATGCAGGTTTGGACCGACTGAACGGATCGTTACCTTTAAGGACCTGCGACATTTTTTTTTTCTTGTACACACAACCGTCCGGCTTTGAGCTGCCACGGAAACGACTTGTGACGGGTTTTGTTCCCAAACAGCGAGCTAATGTTTTATATTTAGGTATCGAGATTTCGTTTGGGATTTTGCGTCGGCCAAATAATACTTGTCTGGTCTGTGAGGGGGAGGGAGAGAGAGAGAGAGAACACGACAGAGCTTGGGAGGAAAACACACACACACACACACCGGGCCGGAGGAGGGGACGAGGACAGAGAGGGGGGAGTTCACTCCAAATGCTATCCCTTTAAAACAAGGGGGACACGGCGGTGGGGGAAGAGAGCGATAGCGGCGCGGAGAAGACGGGATAAAAAAAGAAAAGGGAAGAAAGAGCGAGGGCGGGAGGGAGAGCGAGTTACAAGGGAAAAAAAAGAAAGATGTCATCCTGTCGATTGAAATGCCGAGGCGGAGCCATGGACCGCGACCGACGAAGCGACTCAGCAGGCAGGGATGAGATTTAACGCAACACCGAGGCTCGCTCACACACAGGCCCAGAAGGCGAAACGTTAGCTACAATAAAATAGGTTGATTATTATATATATATTTTTCCTCCCATCCTGACCGACTGCTGAGTACAAACCAACGTCAAACTCTTTCTCTTTCTTTTTAAACGTTGGTTCTTCTGCATGAATTATTTGCACATAACTGTCTGTCTGTCTTTATTTATATATATATATAAGCCACTATTCCAACAACAACAACAAAAGCATTACATGTAATGTATGATATATAAAGCATGACAAAAAGAAGTGTTTTGTTTTTAACCCGTGAATGTGCGTTTTAGAAAATTGAGACTTTTTTTTTCAACTCAGTCTCCAGATTGTCATTTTAAAATCCAGTGACGTGTTGTTTTGTAAATCACATCTGTGAGCCGGTTTTAAACCAGACTGCATCGCTGTTCCTGGGTTACTTTTGCGCCTGATTTTTTTAAAAAAAAAAAGCACAATCAGTGGAAACCTTCTTTTTAAAGAATTCACTTCAAGGGAGATCAATACCTCAGACGTAACAGATTCGAGTGTCGTCATAAAGACGTCATTTCCGTCATCGATTCCTTCAAGATGGACGCTGCTTGGAGCAATTTCCTCTTTCAGGTAAAATGCTGACTGAGTGTGTGAGAAGTGTAGCGTGTGTCGGGATCACTAGAGAGTCGGTTTCAAAAAGAAAAATGAAGAGAGAGTTTTACAATGTGCTGTTTTTGCGTCTGCTAACTCCAGACCCCGCCTTCACAGTCCCAAACTGAGAGCACTCTCCAATCAGATCTTCTGCCGGAGCTCACGGATGCGCCTCCGGATCCGCCTCCTGAGCACATAGCCCCGCCCCCATCTACAGTGGACACAGCGGCGTTGAATGAGGAGCCAGAGCCAGGTGAGGTGAGGTGAGGTGAGGGAGGGGACACAGCCAGGGCCAGGGCCCGGTCACTGGCCCCCTACTGTGCACCAAGTCTTTCTCACTCATATATATGACATAAGTGTTTTACCTCTCATATTTTTCATACACACTATATCTGGTACATGGAGAACCAAAACTGAGATGTCGCTCGTGATGAAATCGATGAATTATTTTGATAAATTTGGATACTTTTTTTGTTTCTGAATGTGTCTATGTAATAAAAAAAAAATAACATCACATGTTGGTTTGAAGATATGAAGTTTATCTTTTTGTGTTGGAAAATACAGGGTGTTTCAAAAAATTTGAGATGTAAATATCCCAGAAACTACATCCATCCAACCATCCATTATCTGTAGCTGCTTATCCTGTTCTACAGGGTCGCAGGCAAGCTGGAGCCTATCCCAACTGACTATGGGCGAGAGGCGGGATACACCCTGGACAAGTCGCCAGGTCATCACAGGGCTGAGACAGAGACAAACAACCATTCACACCTACGGTCAATTTAGAGCCACCAATTAACCTAACCTGCATGTCTTTGGACTTTAGGGGAAACCGGAGCACCCGGAGGAAACCCATGCAGACACGCTGAGAACATGCAAACTCTACACAGAAAGGCCCTCGTCGGCTACTGGGCTCGAACCTTCTTGCTGTGAAGATGTCAGTGCGAACCACTACACCACCACCTCTTTGGGCATACAGTGTCCATCCATCCATTATCTGTAGCCGCTTATCCTGTTCTACAGAGTCGCAGGCAAGCTGGAGCCTATCCCAGCTGACTATGGGCGAGAGGCGGGGTACACCCTGGACAAGTCGCCAGGTCATCACAGGGCTGACATAGAGACAAACAACCATTCACACTCGCATTAGCCTAACCTGCATGTCTTTGGACTGTGGGGGAAACCGGAGCACCCGGAGGAAACCCGCACAGACACGGGGAGAACATGCAAACTCCACACAGAAAGACCTTCGCCAGCCGCTGGGCTCGAACCCAGGACCTTCTTGCTGTGAGGCGACGGTGCTAACCACTACACCACCGTGCCGCCCGCAGAAACTACATAGTCGAGGCAAATGAAACTGAACAGGCTTAACGTTAAGCAATATAAGATTTATTCCTCAAAATTTGAATGAGAAATTCAAAGGGATGTGGATTCCATGAACGATTTCATTCATTTTCAATATGCGCACCGCCTGAGACACACACACACACACACAGACAGCCTTCCTCTTTGAACTTTTTGTACCACGTCCAAATCTGTATTGCAGTTGGTGCATTTTTAGAGAATTCTCTCATAAATGCATGCTGCGCAGTCTTGTTCGAGCGTACTCTAACACACAAAACGCCTTTTCTTCTCCAGTGAATGGCGTTTCTGTACCTAAAAAGATAAAAACATATAAAATTTTGACCTGTTTTCACAGATGCTGTTAAAATTTAAGGTCAATTGAATGAGAATTTGCAAAGTTATTAGATTGTGAAATATCAGTTTTTTTGAAACACCCTGTACATCGTGGATCTGAGTGACATTTTTTTCTCATATTTCACTCCAATCACTGCAAAAATTGATACCATAGCAAGTGAAAAATATCTTGAAAATACAGTAGTTGAAACGATCTAGCATTTCTTATTAGAAGAATACAAGACACCAGTTCTGAGATTATTAAACCTGGTTCTAGATTGCAAGCAGCTTATTCTAAGATGTCTTATCAAGTAAAAATATCTGTCCGTGCAGCAAGATAATTTCACTAGTATTAAGGAATTTTCTCCTCAAATTCAGTTTTCAATTTTTTGCAGTGATGACGTCACTCCCAGTGTTTTCCCGCTGACTAGACGCGCGTCGTCAAGATGGCCACCTGGTTCAAAATTAAAATTCTTTTTATTAATGGGTGTATTTTTTTTTGTGTGTGTGTGTGTGTCCATATACTATAAAAACACTACACAGTGGTATGAAGATATGCAGTTTATCATCTCGTGTTGCACAATAGTTTCACTTGCTCACATGTTCACCACTCCAAGATAAGCTTTTTATATCTTTGTGCAACCATGTAATATCATATATATATATCTATCTATCTGGAAATCATGCTTTCAGAAAAGATGTTTTCATGTTTTGCTCTATTAATTGTAATAATTAATTGTAATGCGCCGGGCATATAGGACAAAAATAGGTCCGAATTGGGATATTTTGATAATCTTTCTCTAACTTGTTCAGAACTTTATATTTTTAATATTTGTATAGAAAAATCACAAACACTGTTGTAGAGTAAAAATAACTTTAGTAATCAAAAAGCATCCAAAAAAAACAATACAACGGGTCTTGTCAATGAGAACCTGTCTATAAACATGAATCACTAGTACTTGAAAACACCATGGGTCTATACATTCCAAGTAACTGGGTACCATTTTTATGATGGTCTTTGGTATGACCCACCCCTGAATAGAACTCGCGATCTCCCGATCGAGAGGCGGACACGCTAACCACTAGGCCAACTCACGGTAATGTGCCATGTAAGGTACATAAAAGGAGGTGTTTATGACAAGTAGTGTACGTCATAAGGCACAGCGGTAAAAGATTTCATGATGTACATGACTCGTCCAAGGGCACTGAAGGGGTTAAACATAATACAGTGTGTCCCAAAAGTCTCCATTCATAGGTGATGGTTGGATCAACAGTTCCTGGGTTCTCGGCTCGGTCGCCGTGGATCCCCAGATCTCACTCCACTTAATTTATACTTGTGGGAGCACATGAGGATCATGGTGTACCAGGAAATGATACAGCACAAAGAATATTTAACGGAACATTTTGAAATACAATGACATGCATAATACCAGAGCTCATCGTGCGTGTGAGAGACAACTCCATCTGTGTATACAAAGGAATGGCAGTCATGTCGAGGATGTTTTATAAATAAAGTTACATTTTGCTAAAAGTATGAATTCCCCCCCATGTATGGAGACTTTTTGGACACCCTGTAGATTTTTTTTCCCAACATAACATCTCATTATCTCTAGCCGCTTTATCCTTCTACAGGGTCGCAGGCAAGCTGGAGCCTATCCCAGCTGACTACGGGCGAAAGGCGGGGTACACCCTGGACAAGTCGCCAGGTCATCACAGGGCTGGCACATAGACACAGACAACCATTCACACTCACATTCACACCTACGGTCAATTTAGAGTCACCAGTTAACCTAACCTGCATGTCTTTGGACTGTGGGGGAAACCGGAGCACCCGGAGGAAACCCACGCAGACACGGGGAGAACATGCAAACTCCGCACAGAAAGGCCCTCGCCGGCCACGGGGCTCGAACCCGGACCTTCTTGCTGTGAGGCGACAGCGCTAACCACTACACCACCGTGCCGCTCCAACATAACATATAAAATTTAACAATTGTCAGTGCTTGTATCAAGAGAACTGCCTATTAATATCAGATCTTTTATTTACACTATATGGCCACAAGTTTGTGGACACCAGACCATCGTACCCATATGTGCTTTTTAAACATACCGTTCCGGATTTAGTCCCCTTTTGCTGTTATAAAACGATCCACTGTTCTAGGAAGGATTTCCACTAGATTTTGGACCTGTGGGGATTTGTGCTCATCAGCTACTAGAGTGTTTGTGTGGATAGGGAAACGTGTCAAATGAGTAGGCCTGGGGTGCAGTCTACATTCAGTCCATCCCAAAGGTACTTAGTGGGGTTGAGACCAGCGCTCTGAGCAGGACACTCGAGTTCGTCCATCCCAGTGTTGGCAAACCATGTCTACATGGAGCTCGCTTTGTGCACAGGGGCATTGTCATGCTGGAGCATGTTTGGGCCCCTTTGTTCATCAGGGGTCCACAAACCTTTGGCTATATAGTGTATGCATACTTTTATTGTTTTTGTGATGATTTTGTGACGACACATTGCTACCTTATACAAAGCCATTTTACTTATTCTAAATGCAAACTAATGTGAATGCACGCAATAATTAAATGAGGGGATTCAGCACTCATAGCAGCAGTCAGTACTGTTGAAGTATAAGCACCTCAGCTGAGCAGTTTCCTGAATGAGAAGTGTTTTATGCTCTCTCTCTCTCTCAGTTAAGCCTGTGACTCGGCCTGCCCGGCCTGCTCATATCTGCTCCATATGCAACAAGCAGTTCAAGAACAGCTATAACTTGCGCCGCCACCAGTCGGTCCACACTGGAGTGAAAATGAAAGACCGAGCGGCTCGAGAGAAGGTGGACGCAGCGAAGGCGGGTCAGCGAGTGGAGAGGCAAACCATTCCTCTCTCCCTCCTTCAGCTCTCCATTCCTACCCCGATCACAGTGGCTACAGATCCCATGATCCACCCAACCCCCATCAGCAACCAACAGGTTGAGACAGTCGCTGTATCCATCACTCCAGCAACAGTTGCCATGACAGCAGCCCAGCCTCTCCCTGCTGCTGTAGTGGTGACTGGGACGATGGTGCAGGTTGGCTTGGTTTGTGTCTTCTTGGTCATTATTTTACCCATATACACTGCTGCTCCATCTTCTGCTTCTTCTCTATTTTAGTATCTTTACTTCTATTTGTCCATTTATCTCTCTGTTTTACCCATCTCATCTTCAGCGCAGAATAGCATCAAGTCGAAACAAGGTTGTATCAAAAGCCCCATAACCCCCAATATCAATGCATTACTGACCCATTGCCTCATTCTATAGATTGGATATTCACAGACACTGATGTCCGATGATGTGTGTTTGAAGTCAAAAGAAGATTATTTTCATGTATGAGAATTTTTTTTTCTTCTCAAAATTCACACACTGTCAAATATTTTGAAAGACTATAAATCTGTTCTTCATCCTCTTCTAGGCTGCACCAGCCAACAACACCGGAGAGAACCCCAGCCTTCCCAGCCCAATTCAGATCTCAATCCCAATCACAAACCCACACCCTATTCCTACTCCAAGTCCAAGCCCCAGCCCCAACCCCAACCCAAATCCAAACCCTAACCCAGTACGGAAGAACCATGCATGTGAGGCATGCGGGAAGGCTTTCAGGGACGTGTACCATCTGAATCGGCACCGGCTGTCCCACTCAGACGAGAAGCCGTACTCTTGTCCCATCTGCCAGCAGCGCTTTAAGAGGAAGGATCGGATGAGTTACCACGTCAGATCCCACCAGGGCGGAGTGGAGAAACCATACGTGTGTCCCCATTGTGCCAAGGGTTTCTCACGGTGAGGGGTCACACGACCGCAAAGTACTGTACATGGACACATGTCTGTAGCTCTACGTACCATCTGCAGTTGCTTTTATATGAACTCGTATAAATCTCTTATATTTACTCTAGTCTGTTGAGATCTGGTGACTGCGAAGGTCCTAAAATTGTACTCTTCAGACCATTCAGTGAGCCCTTGTGCCCTTCTGGATGGTGGTGGAGCAACATGTAACCCAAAGGGGACGAGTGGTCTAAAACCATGCTGGTGAAATGCCCTAAATTGTAACAGAACCATCAGTTTTCCTTTAATTTGTCACCCATCTGAACCATCCAAAGACAGTCTTGCCATGCGCAGTTTGTGTGAATCATCATATCTTTCATCAGTGCTCTGTATCTGACCACAGCACCTGTTGTAGCTGGATATTTAAAGGAGAACTGAAGTAATTTTTAAACTTGCTTTATTTCTTAATTAACGTGTTGTTCAATTGTGTTTTCGGTTTTGGTAACCTTATATCATGACTCGGATTGGCAACTAATTGCAATTAAATATTATACTTATCGGCCTATTCGGTTTTTAGCCGTGTTGAATTTCGTTCGTTTGGTCCACGGCAGGCGTCGCTTATCCGCGCGATCTTCACGAGACTTGTGCGAGACTTCGAAACGTGAAGTGTCAGCCAGGTGTCAGTGCCGCCATTTTGAAAACTGTTTTCCAAACGAAATATTGCACAAAAACGAGTTTAAATGACGATTACTGCCTACTTTTTCAAACTTTCCTGATTGCTATCAAAACAAACACAACTTCCGGCTTGATTACATCAGCATTCAAAAGAGGGCACGCGTGCCTTTTGACAGCGTTGGCAGATGTCGGTCACTTTGATTTCCGCTGTACGTTTTACTTCCGTCCTACGATGTCTCGCACAGGTCTCAACGAATCTCGTTTACGGCCCTTGCTTTGACATATGGACTGATGTATTACAGAGCATATTTCAAACACTCATAACTTGCTATAGCAGTGACAAAATAGCTATCAAATATGCATTCCGATATTAAATAAAATAAGAGAAGTACAATTTTGATAATAAAAAAATTTGCCTTCAGTTCTCCTTTAAGTTATTCCATGAAATCGAGTCGTACATGAGCTGATAGCCGACGAGACGCATAGAGACCGAGTTGGCTATAAACCATGTATGACGATATCGAATGGAATAACTGTTTTATTCTATGCACATTCAATGGATTTTGAGAAACTGGGCATGTTTATTTTATTTTTTGCAAATTCAAAAAATTAAAACTTTTCATACAAAACGCCCGACAAAGGGCGGCACGGTGGTGTAGTGGTTAGCACTGTCGCCTCACAGCAAGAAGGTCTGGGTTCGAGCCCCGTGGCCGGCAAGGGCCTTTCTGTGCGGAGTTTGCATGTTCTCCCCGTGTCCGTGTGGGTTTCCTCTGGGTGCTCCAGTTTCCCCCACAGTCCAAAGACATGCAGGTTAGGTTAACTGGTGACTCTAAATTGACCGTAGGTGTGAATGGTTGTCTGTGTCTATGTGTCAGCCCTGTGATGACCTGGCGACTTGTCCAGGGTGTACCCCGCCTTTCGCTCATAGTCAGCTGGGATAGGCTCCAGCTTGCCTGCGACCCTGTAGAACAGGATAAAGCGGCTACAGATAATGAGATGAGATGAGACGCCTGACAAAATAATTTCCGCTTAGAATGTAAACAAACTGGTGAAATGACGGTAGCAATTTGTGAAAAATGCTATAGTAATAATAATTCTTGAAAAATCAAAAAAAGATACATTCTTACCATCAAATACTTTCATTCCATATTTCGTTGCTTTTTGTATTTTTTGGGGTTTTGTTTTCAAGTAGAGTCCTCAGTTGGTCCAGCGACATAATCCGCCATTTTGTTTTTCTCTACTCACAGTATATGAGCTGATAGCATAGTAGTAGAGTAACCAATCGGAGTGCTCGATTGCTCCTATCCAGTGAATGTGGATAGAATAACTCTAGTTATTGGACTGTTTCTAAACCCAGCAGTTTAAAAACCTGATACACTTGTACCAGTACCATACACACTATCAGGTCAGAGTCACTACTGTGCTGAGAATGAGTCACTGTCCGAATAATATCTGGTCACTGGTGTTCATATGCTCACGACTGGGGCTTAGCAACAGATAGCACCAGATGGGCTATAGTCAGTAATTGAATACATCGCCTGCAGCGTGACCTATATGGGGCACCTAATACATGTACACGTACACACAAAGGTATTCACGTGATTCACTGTGCACTATCGGAGGATACTGTACTGTTCACTGTCGCCTATCACAGGAGACTAAAATACTGCTGTTTTACTGAAAGACAGTGAGATATGTCCTGATTACTAATTTAAGGCAGAAAATGGGTCAATGTGACAAGAGAAAAATGACCTTCATGCTGAATATATTTCCATCTATAGCTCACATTTAGAAACTCATACATCCTCGATGTACACTTGCATATGAAGACTGTAGTTGGATTTTTTTATTTATTTATTTTTTTTAAACCTGTTTACTTGCAGTTACACAGACATGGACAAAGGCACATTTACACACAGACCTTTATTGTGGTGCGTTCTGTGCTAAAGCTCACTCTGTCTTCTCCCTGTCCTCTCCAGGCCTGACCATCTTAACAGTCATGTGCGGCAGGTTCACTCCACAGAGAGACCCTTCAAGTGTCCGGTAACGTCAACACCTCCCCTCTTCTCTTTCTTTTCACTCTCTGTTTGTAGGCTTTGTAAATGTTGAAGGTTTTTCAGTCCTGTCTTACCTTGCTTTTTATAGCCTGTCATACATTTAACACTCTTCTTTCTTCCTGGTGTCTAACTGGTGACTCTAAATTGACCGTAGGTGTGAATGTGTGTGTGAATGGTTGTCTGTGTCTATGTGTCAGCCCTGTGATGACCTGGCGACTTGTCCAGGGTGTACCCCGCCTTTCGCCCGTAGTCAGCTGGGATAGGCTCCAGCTTGCCTGCGACCCTGTAGAACAGGATAAAGTGGCTAGAGATAACGAGATGAGATGAGATATGGGTCGAGGGGCGGCATGGTGGTGTAGTGGTTAGCACTGTCACCTCACAGCAAGAAGGTTCTGGGTTCGCGGCCGGCGAGGGCCTTTCTATGTGGAGTTTGCATGTTGTCTATGTGGGTTTCCTCCGGGTGCTCCGGTTTCCCCCAAAGACATGCAGGTTAGGCTAATTGGTGGCTGTAAATTGACCGTGACCGTGAGTGGTTGTTTGTCTCTATGTTTCAGCCCTGTGATGACCTGGTGACTTGTTCAGGGTGTACCCAGCCTCTCGCCCATAGTCAGCTGGGATAGGCTCCAGCTTGCCCGTAACCCTGTAAAACAGGATAAGCGGCTACAGGTAATGGATGGATGGATATGGGTTGTGTAAACATGAGATCATATCTTAACCGTTCTGAATGTGGCCTTATTCTGAATTTAGGATTTTTATCCCCTGCTGGCTGAAAGGCCCGAAGGGGGATTATGTCATGCCGATGTCCGTCCATCCATCCCAGGGAAGGGTACTCGCGTTCTGAAATCAACTCCTCTTGCAATTTTTGGAGGAATTTCACAAAACTTAACAGGATTCTTTGTTATATGTCGGTAATACACACATTGCACTTTCGTTCAATTCAGTGACATTTTACCAGAGTTATAGCCCTTGATTACCAAACATGTACTTTGACAATTCCATGAGGGCGTGCTTGCCTTCTGAAATGAATTCCTCTCACAATTCTTGGAGGAATTTCATGAAACTTAGCAAAAGGCTTTGTTATATGTTTGTCTCATCTCATTATCTCTAGCCACTTTATCCTGTTCTACAGGGTCGCAGGCGAGCTGGAGCCTATCCCAGCTGACTACGGGCGAAAGGCAGGGTACACCCTGGACAAGTCGCCAGGTCATCACAGGGCCGACACATAGACACAGACAACCATTCACACTCACATTCACACCTACGGTCAATTTAGAGCCACCAGTTAACCTAACCTGCATGTCTTTGGACTGTGGGGGAAACCGGAGCACCCGGAGGAAACCCACGCGGACACGGGGAGAACATGCAAACTCCACACAGAAAGGCCCTCACCGGCCACGGGGCTCGAACCCGGACCTTCTTGCTGTGAGGCGACCGCGCTAACCACTACACCACCGTGCCGCCCATTATATGTTTGTAATTCATATACTGCAATTTAGTTCAATTCGGTCAAATTTTTTCACAGTTAGGGCCCTTGATTACCAAAGTTTGACAATTTCATGAACGTGTACTTGTCTTCTGAAATCAACTCCTCTCACAAATTTTGCAGGAATTTTCCGAAACTTTGCAAAAGGCTTTGCTATATGTCGGTAATGCGCATATTACAATTTCGTTCAATTCAGTCACATTTAACCAGAGTTATGGCCCTTGATTACCAAACTTGTACTGTACTTCGATGATTCCTTGAGGGTGTATTAAATACTTATAGCGCAGATATAGTTGCCAGCGGGGGATATTGTGCTCTCAGAGCACTCTTGTCCATTTAAGACGTGGGATATGCCGAGATTATTCAGGTTTTAGGAGCATTCTGTGGACATGTATACAGTGCATTTGGAATGTGTCTCAATTGGGGTTTGTATGGACGTGTTTGACGCACGGCCTTTTGCTTGTGTACGGTCATTTCTGTGCCTTGTACACAAACCAACTAAACATTCGGAACATGTACGGCTGCATGTAAACGGGAATATTAGTCGGATGTTCATTTTCATAAGCCATGTAAACAGCTTAGTAGGAACACTGTCTTTCAGAGTAAGGGCAAAAACTGGAATATTTTGTGCATGTAAATATACTGACACTTTTCTGAATAACCAGAGCATATAACCAACGCTGCATTAGCCAGATGGAGTGTCTTCTTTTTTTTTTTTTTTAGGCCTAGCCTTTAAGCAGTGTTACTGCTCCATTTGTGTGTGTGTGTGTGTGTGTGTGTGTGTGTGTGTGTGTGTGTGTGTGAACTTACTGAAACTACATTTGCTGTAACATGTAAACAATGTGTTTAAGAAAGATACCGGATGAAGACGTGTTAACACTGTCATCACTTTCTGCAGACGTGCGAGTCTGCCTTTGCCACAAAGGACCGGCTGCGTGCTCATATGATCAGACACGAGGACAAAGTTCCCTGCCATATTTGTGGCAAACTGCTCTCTCCTGCTTACATCACGGATCATATGAGGGTCCACAACCAATCCCAGCATCATGTGTGCCACTTGTGCAACCGCAGTAAGTTTTAGCCTTGCAGATATTTCGAATTTGAATGACTTTAGCTTCTTTATGTGTTGGTTACTGCTCACTGTGGTCCCCTTTGTCCGGTCCCTACCTAAATATACATAAAGGAATTCAGAGGGTTCCCACACGTCCTGCAAAAACCTGGAAATGGAAAGTACCTGGAACTTCCTGGAAGCATTTGAAAGGCCCTAGGAAACTGTATTTCATAAAATTTGAGACATTTTAGCATATTTTCCTTAGCCAATATCTACATATACCGTGTATATACAACCCCAAATCAGAAAAAGTTGGGACGGTAAGGAAAATGCAAATAAAAAAGAAAGCGATTTTCTAAATTTACTTTGACTTGTATTTCATTGCAGACAGTATGAACCCAGGATATTTCATGTTTTGTCTGGTCAACTTCATTTCATTCCTGTGTTTCAGGGCTGCAACATCTCATCTCATCTCATTATCTCTAGCCGCTTTATCCTGTTCTATAGGGTCGCAGGCAAGCTGGAGCCTATCCCAACTGACTACGGGCGAAAGGCGGGGTACACCCTGGACAAGTCGCCAGGTCATCACAGGGCTGACACAGAGACACACACAACCAGTCACACTCACACCTACGGTCAATTTAGAGTCACCAGTTAACCTAACCTGCATGTCTTTGGACTGTGGGGGAAACCGGAGCACCCGGAGGAAACCCACGCGGACACGGGGAGAACATGCAAACTCCACACAGAAAGGCCCTCGCTGGCCCCGGGGCTCGAACCCAGGACCTTCTTGCTGTGAGGCGACAGCACTAACCACTACACCACCGTGCCGGGCTGCAACATATTCCAAAAAATGTTAGGATGGGGCAGTTTGGGGTTAGTAATGAGGTAAAAGAATTCAATAATGTTGAAACAGGTGATCAGTACAAAATCGGTATTCAGGAAAGGTCTAGTCATTGGGGAGCAAAACCGGGCCTAGGATCTGTAGTTCATCAGCAAATGCATGAGAAAATTATTGAAATTTTTAAAAACAATCTTCCTCGTGGGCAGCACGGTGGTGTAGCAGTTAGCGCTGTTGTCTCACAGCAAGGAGGTCCGGGTTTGAGCCCCGTGGCCGGCGAGGGCCTTTCTGTGCGGAGTTTGCATGTTCTCTTCGTGTCCGCATTGGTTTCCTCCGGGTGCCCCGGTTTCCCCCACAGTCCAAAGACATGCAGGTTAGGTTAACTGGTGACTCTAAATTGACCGTAGGTGTGAATGTGAGTGTGAATGGTTGTCTGTGTCTATGTGTCAGCCCTGTGATGACCTGGCGACTTGTCCAGGGTGTACCCCGCCTTTCGCCCGTAGTCAACTGGGATAGGCTCCTGCGACCCTGTAGAACAGGATAAAGCGGCTAGAGATAATGAGATGAGATGAGATGACTCTTCCTCATAGAAAGATACAAAGGGATTTGGATATTTCACCCTCTATGATGCATAACATCATTAAACTATTCAAGAAACCTGGAGGAATTTCAGTGCGTAAAGGGCAAGGGCACAAGCCTAAACTGAATACCTGTGATCTCCGATCCCTCAGATGGCACTGAATCAAGAACCGTCATTCATCTGTAGGTGATAGAACCACATGGGCTCTGGATTACTTTGGCAAACCTTTGTCAAGCACTACAGTACAGAGTTACATTCACAAATGTACTTTACTGTGCAAAAAGGGAGCCTTATGTTAACTGTGTCCAGAAGCACCGTCGACTTCTCTGGGCTCAGCGGCATCTGGGATGGACCATCACGCAGTGGAAATGTGTATTGTGGTCAGACGAATCAGTATTCCAGGTCTTTTTTTTTGGTAAGAAATGGACGCGTGTGGCATGGGCCAAAGACAAAAAGGACCATCCAGACTGTTATCAGCAACCAGCCAGGGTCTGTCATGGTATGGGGTTGTGTCGGTGCCTTTGGCAAAGGTAACTTAGGGTGTATTCAGACCAGGATAGTTCGATAGTTCACTTGCTTTGGTCCGAACCAAATGTTTTTTTTTATTTTTTCATTTTGGTGCGGTTCGCTTTCACACTGTACATTTTAGTAAGCGGACCAAAATCTGTCAACAAAGCCACGCGCCCTGAGGTCGTTCAGCTATTGGTCAGAGACGACACGCGCACAAAGCGTTAAGTTCAAAAGTAGTCATGGAGGCTTTCCGTGCTGTTATTCTTTTTAATGTCATCAAAGCTATATGTTTTTTCCAGTTTTTACTGTTTTCACGATTGTGCGATTACTATGCTGTTGTACAAGTAATTTATCAACGACGACGACAAAGGGCAAGGCGGCTACGGAGGATAGCGCTGATGAGCGCACATCATGTTGTGACAGTTCTGGCTCTTCACGCAATAGATGAATTTCTTTTTTGCGTCGCTAGTACCGCCACTTTTTGAAAGAATGTCCCTGATTTTAATGTAGGTCTGACGGAGTTTCTTCACTTTTAGCCGACATTGTTCTGGGGAGCGTGTGAACCCCTTCTTCATTTTCTCACTGAATACAGCAAACACGTCGGCATTTTTGTGTGTTCTCTCCAAAAGCTCAGATATGTGGACATCTGCCCATATAGCCACAAGGGTACGCGTTTCTTCCTCGGCCCACGTTTGTCCCCTACTCATTTTTTGTACTCGCCTACCACTGGTGACTGAACGACCCTTGACAACCGAAACAGTGTTTGCACTTTGCGGTGGAGTGTCAAGACTCTGTTTCCCATAATGCTCGACAAACGACGGAAGCTCCCGAGGTACAAAAAAGCAAAACTGTCAGATTAGGTCCGGTCTGTTTTCACACCTCCAAAAGATCCACACCAGGGTTCCTTTGGTCCGGACCGAGTCTGACCTTGCAGCTCGGTCTCGGTCCGCTTGTTTGGTCCGGACCAGAGTTCGGTGGTTTGTATTCAGACCAACCCAAAAGGTCCGGACCAAGGGAAATTTGGTTCGTTTGGTCGTTTGGTCCGGACCAAACATCGTAGGTGTGAATACGCCCTTACACTTTTGTGATGGCAGCACTAATGCAGAAAAGTACTTTGAGATTTTGATTAACGTGCTGCTTTCAAGACTACACCTCCAGGGATATTTCAACAAGACAAGACAAACTCACATTCTGCACACATTACAAAGGCATGGCTGTGGAAAAAGAGGGTGCCCCAATAAAGAATGTGTGGCAAATTATGAAACGAAAACTACGACAACGATGACCCTGTACTGTTGCACACCTTAAGATCTGTTTACAGAAAGAATGGGACAAAATGACACCTGAAACGCTTCATCACTTGGTGTCTTCAGTCCCTAAACATCTTTTAAGTGTTGTGAGAAGGAATGGAAACATTATAAAGTGGTAAATCCCAACTTTTTTGAAATGTTTTGCAAGAATGAAAGTTGAAATGTGTTTACATTGGGGGGGAAGAAAATTATTGAGGTAAAACAACAAATAATGCGTTGTTGTATTGCTTTCAGTGCAATACAGGTCAAAGGTTTTGTTTTTTTTTTAAATAAATCATTGTTTTTAGTTTTAATTTCAACATACTGTCCCAATTTTTTTCTGATTTTGGGTTGTACGTTAAATTACCTAGCTTTAGATTGAGGCCAGTCTCCCTAAATTTATTAATTTTACCTTTTTTTGCTCCTCAGAGAACTCCCATTTCGGAAATATCGCCTGCACTGGTTTTCTTCTTCTTCTTTTTTTTTTTTAACCAGCAATTAATTTTGTGAACTCTAATCTTGTTAGGTGATGTATTTTTAATAATGGCCACATATATCAGATGTCTCTCTGTGAATGATTTATAAGTCAAAGAATATGACCTATAAAATTCTTTACCAAAAAAGAGGAGATTTAATACATAATTCACTGTTCACATTTTACAACATTTAGATCCATTCTTTTCATCTGATCACAATTCTTATTGCACTCCAGGCTTCACCACACTGACGTACCTGCGCGTCCATGCTCAGAAACACCATGGGCAGGAGTGGAAAGAGAGCAGCATGGGCCGTGGCTCGGGGCCTGGTGGGGTGCTGTTGTGCCAACTGTGTGGGGTCCACTGCAAGACTCCCACCCAGCTCCAGGGCCACATGGCCACGCATGCCAACCAGGCAGACCCTACGGTACCTGACCCCATTAGCAGCAGCAGCACTTTAGCGGGCACAGTTTCCACAGCCACCCCCGTCTCCAGCCCTGCAGCCACTGTGGGCCTGCTGGTGACTGACTGCTCTAGCATCGCTGCTCAGAGCCACAGCTAACCCCAGGCTGTAGGGGCAGAGATGGGGAAGGGCAAGGGGGATAAATCACAGCAGCAAATAGGAACAGGTGATGTCTACGTTGCAAGAAATGTTCTGTTTGTTTTACATTATATGCACATTCCTTTTTAGGCTGTTTGTGTGTGTTTGAAATAATATATATATATTTTTAAATCTCTCTTTATAGGCTTTTACTTCAAATGAAAATGTTGCTCTGGAAATTTTGCATCCTCCTCCATCCATGCTGCCTCAGAGCCTGCAAGCAGTTAGCATGAGCTAACTGACTTTTTAACAGCACGTCTGAAAACTCAAGAAGTCACTCAGTTCAAGCGCTTA
Source organism: Neoarius graeffei (assembly GCF_027579695.1). Classification (NCBI taxonomy): domain Eukaryota; kingdom Metazoa; phylum Chordata; class Actinopteri; order Siluriformes; family Ariidae; genus Neoarius; species Neoarius graeffei. The sequence goes on along the minus strand of NC_083588.1, from coordinate 48,182,255 downwards.
CAGACTCCCAGCCAGTCCCACTGGTTGGTTTGCTCTACTTTAACTGTTCTACGAAGACGGACAGTTGGATTAAATGGTGCAATGCCTCCTAGTTACGTCGGTAGTTTCCCAAGGGAGAGGTTGTGATAAAATGAAGGCTGTCAAGTGTTGTCCCATTTTATTTATAACCCGTCTCTAGTGATCAGGAATCTAGAATGATGAGACTATGATTTTTAGCTATCCCAATTGATTCCCAGTATAAATTACCTTCAGTATTTCAACAAAACAGCCAAATAGGATCAGGTAACTCGTCCATATTCTAGCACATTTAAGATGCCTCTGTATAGGAGATCTGCAACTGTGAGAGAGGGGCTTAAAACGATGTTTCATTTCCTGCCATAAATTCCTGATGCCTGTAAACTGTTCATTTAGAGTTAAATGTACAACATAGGAGTCACTTGTATTGTTTGTGTGGATATATTGGACTATTGTTGAATCTCCTTTTTTCCAAGAAATCTCATTGATGTTAATTTATCTTTAAGCTTTTGACTAAGGATGTGAACTTTTCGATGTTGCTTGAGAAGCTGCATAATGCTCTATCCTTTAACCCATGTTTGTGTTTGAAGCTTTGTTGAACGCCAAATCTTCGTTGCTGTCGCTGTGACAATATCTAAATTAATCAATGTACAAATGACAAACGTGCACCTAATTATACTTACTTTAACTAAACCAGGTGATGCTCATCAATTATATTCAGTGGAAGAAGGATAAGCCCAGTGTCTTTGGGGTCTGCTTTTCTCATAAAGGTGATTTATACGCTGCCGTGCCTATATCTATATCTCTATATCAGAGGTGGACAGTAACGAAGTACATTTACTTGAGTACTGTACTTAAGTACACTTTTTGAGTATCTGTACTTTACTTGAGTTTTTAAAAAAAAATTTTTGTAAACTTATGACTTTAACTTCACTACATTTGAAAGGCAAATATCATACTTTTCACTCCACTACATACCCTTACGAAAATTAACCATGGTTTTACTAAAACTAACCATGGTTTTACCATGGTTTATAGTTATTCATGGTTTTCATGGTTTTTTGGGTAACCATGAAAACCATGGTTCATGACTATGGTTTAACCATGATTTACCCATGGTTTCACTATGGTATAATCTTTGCCATAAACCATGGGGGTTTTTTTTCAACCAAACCATGCTTTTTAAACCATGGTTTTCTTATTCAAGTTTCAAAAGTAAGCTACAATAATCTCATCTCATTATCTCTAGCCACTTTATCCTTCTACAGGGTCGCAGGCGAGCTGGAGCCTATCCCAGCTGACTACGGGCGAAAGGCGGGGTACACCCTGGACAAGTCACCAGGTCATCACAGGGCTGACACATAGACAACCATTCACACTCACACCTACAGTCAATTTAGAGTCACCAGTTAACCTAACCTGCATGTCTTTGGATTGTGGGGGAAACCGGAGCACCCGGAGGAAACCCACGCGGACAACATGCAAACTCTGCACAGAAAGGCCCTCGCCGGCCACGGGGCTCGAACCCGGACCTTCTTGCTGTGAGGCGACAGCGCTAACCACTACACCACCGTTAGGCTACAATAATTCACACAGCAAACAACAAGATAACCTAGTGTTGAGTTCGTGCAATATTAGCCCAGTGGTTGGGTTAAAGTTGAGTTATTTTTGACCCATTATTTTTAGAGTGTATTATTATTGTTGTTGTTGTTGTTTAGGATGTACTATATGCATTTTACCTCAATGTTCACTGAAATTTTTAGGTTCTAAGTAAATGTTAATGTATCTGGGCTGTTAATCGAGATCCTTCTCTACAGCATTGACTGTTGGACGAAAGCATGGTAATACTACAGTTAGTGCATCCTTTTAAAAACCATACTATCCCTTTTTAAACTAATTTCATAGTTACTATGACCTATTACACATACAACTATGATGCTACCACAGCTACTGCAGTACTATGGATAAACCACAGTAATGCTATGGTTGGTTCATAGTACTTAGAATCACCATGAAATACCATAGTAGAACCATGGTTACTACCATGGATGAATCATAGTAATACTATGGTTGGTTCATAGTACTTAGAATCACCATGAGATACCATGGTAGAATCATGGTTACTACATAAAAACCATAGTAAACCATGGTAGATTTTCGTAAGGGAAAGTCCTTGTTACTATGAAGCAGCTTTGAAAGTGGATGTTGTTTCTTTTATAATGATTGTTTTTTTGCAGGTGACACTGAGACAGTCTATCAATAATCACTAGGGTCACGTCACATCCACAGACTATAAAATCAAGTTCACTTATTTCTCAGCAGTGTGATTTGAACTTGATCGGTTGATGGCAGAATGGAAGGAGGCGGTTCTTCTGGAGAATGCACGCACCCATGGCTTTACCTAGAACCCATGTTTCAGTTTTCTGAAAGGATTAAAGATTCTTTTCGTTTTAAGTGTTTGCCGAAAACGAACCACATCACGGCCTACAAAAACTCGCCATCCAACCTGTGGAAGCATATTGAGGTATATAAACGTTTTATTCCAAGAGAAAGCTTGCAACGAAGTTGTCTGTGCTTTTAGAGCGAGAGGTAACGTTGCAATAGCGACACAGTCTGGCTCGTCAAATGGCTTTCTATGGATTTGCCCGACAAGTTGCCATCGCCTTGTCCACGGCTAACATTAACACATGGCTAGTTAACTTGGACACTGTTAGTTAGCATGTAAAAACGGAGTTATGCTAACATGTATAATGCTAACTTATCTGAAGTCCTTTCAGAAATATGTTTTAGCATGATCTTACCAAATAAACAGAATGTAGAAACCTTTCTTTTCTAGTAGCATTAGCTACCCAATATGATTTTGAGTTTGAAAAGAGTTTGCTAGCATGTCAGGTGGAGTTTCACTGACTAGCTAGCTTAACATTAAACCACCATGATGGCACAGCATGCGTTCATTTTGTGAATTCACATTTCTGTCTTTGGTAACGGCATTCGGTATGTGTTGTAAGTGTTGTGGCAATAATACAATGATGCGTTGACAGAAAATGTACTTTTAATACTTAAGTATTTTTAAAAGCAAGTACCTCAGTACTTTAACTTAAGTAAAAATTTGACTGGACAACTCTCACTTGTATCGGAGTAACATTTGACCAGTGGGATCTGTACTTTGACTTAAGTAATGAAGTTGGGTACTTTGTCCACATCTATCTATCTATCTATCTATCTATCTATCTATACATACACACGTGTATATACATTTTATATATATATATATATATATATATATATATATATATATATATACACTACCGTTCAAAAGTTTGGGGTCATTTTCAAATGTCCTTATTTTTGAAAGAAAAGCACTGTTCTTTTCAATGAAGATCACTTTAAACCAGGGGTCACCAAGCTTTTTTCTCTGGGGGCCACATTGTCGTTCCTGACTGTGATGGGGGGCCGGGGTCAGGTCAGCTATATAACATAGAATTGTATGACCCAGACAAATATGACCACCAGCAGGCCTCATTGTGTAGTAGAGATTACTAGCCTGCCACAGCCATCCCCACTACTATATCCCCACACTACTATATCAATACTACTATATCCACACTACTATATCAACACTACTATATCCACACTACTATATCAATACTACTATATCCACACTACTATATCCACACTACTATATCAACACTACTATATCCACACTATGATATCAACACTTGATTCCTGGCACATATTTGTTTATCTTTACTAGTGGTTTGCAAAAGTAGTACTCGAGTCTTCACACTTTGTTTTAATTTGAAATACCACAGATATTCCATTTATTTATTTTCTAATAAAAATAACATCAAAGCTGTCAAGGTAAGAAACATCTGCCTAGTTGAGGTGATTGTCACTGGAGAGGTGAGTGAAAAATTATAAATTGTAGGTAGGCCTGTTGATATTATTAATAATTGTGTGCAGCACTTAATAAAGGTCAAATAAATAGGCCTAGAAGATAAATACATTTAAAAAAAAAACAGTCAAATTATAATAATATGAGCAATAGATCAACTAGCCAGCTCTTATGCCTATCCATTTGAGCATGTTCAGTAAACATTTTTTAGGTCAAGGTGAAAATGAAATGAGCAGTAGGCCATTTACAGGTCAAAACTAAAGCATAATACAGAATAATGGGAATCAAAATCAGTAGTATATGTAGGTGAGCTGGATTTGTACTTGTTGATTTGTACTTCTTGTCGGGACACACCTCCTCGGCCACAGCAAGCATGCATACTTTAACAAAGTCCCCATCAGTAAATGGCTTTCCATGGGTAGCTAGTAGGTGAGCTACCTTATAGCTAGCTCGGACAGCAGCCTGGTTGATCTGGGTTTGGCGAAGGAATACATTCTGTTGTGCAGCCAGTCCGCATTTCATCCTCCGAATCCTGTCTTCTCTTGTTTGCCCTCGCAAACTAGCATACTCTTTGTGGCGGGTTTCGTAGTGACGACGCAGATTATATTCTTTGAAAACCGACACACTTTCTTTACATACAAGACAAACTGCACGGTCCTTACACTGAACGAAAAAATAATCAGTGTCCACTGTTGTTTAAAAACTCTGCACTCTCTGTCAGCTTTTCGCTGACCGCTCGCCATTTTGCTGTCCTGAACACTGACGGTTCTCTGCGCATGCGCTGCCTGTCACTGCTTGATCGCGAGCATATGACGAAAATTCGGAAAATATGAATAGTTCATTTTATAACTAAATATCAATTTTAATTGATAAAATCAACAAAATACAAGATGCAGACATGTTATTATTTGCCAAAAAGCAATTTAAAAAAAAATATGCCATAACCACTTTTGGGGATTGCTTCATAGGGCCGGTTCAAGTGGTGGGGGGCAGAGGGGCTGGGGGGCCGGTCAAAGGGAGGTGGCGGGCCGGAGTCGGCCCGCGGGCCGTAGTTTGGTGACCCCTGCTTTAAACTAATCAGAAATACACTCTATACATTGCTAATGTGGTAAATGACTATTCTAGCTGCAAATGTCTGGTTTTTGGTGCAATATCTCCATAGGTGTATAGAGGCCCATTTCCAGCAACTATCACTCCAGTGTTCTAATGGTACAATGTGTTTGCTCATTGCCTCAGAAGGCTAATGGATGATTAGAAAACCCTTGTACAATCATGTTAGCACAGCTGAAAACAGTTGAGCTCTTTAGAGAAGCTATAAAACTGACCTTCCTTTGAGCAGATTGAGTTTCTGGAGCATCACATTTGTGGGGTCGATTAAATGCTCAAAATGGCCAGAAAAATGTCTTGACTATATTTTCTATTCATTTTACAACTTATGGTGGTAAATAAAAGTGTGACTTTTCATGGAAAACACAAAATTGTCTGGGTGACCCCAAACTTCTTTTGAACGGTAGTATATATATATATATATATATATATATATATATATATATATAAAATGCGCACACTAATATATGGTTGGACCGTCTTTAGCCTTCGGGTGCACATTTGCTGTGGTGTTGTTTCAAAAACCTTATGCAATTTCACAACACTTATTGATTAATTTTTCGCCAAGATCTTGTCTTGATGAATGGAAGACTTTCTGAAGACTTTCAATGGAGTTAAGGTTGGAACTCTATGGCGGCCAATTCATGTGTGAAAAATGATTCTTCATACTCCCTGAACCACTCTTTCACAATTTGAGCCATAATTTTATGCCCGTGCCATCAGGGAAGAGAAAACGCATTGAGATAACCTGGTCCCCTCAGTACATTCAGGTCGTCAGCTGACTTCATTTTATTATCACATTTTATTATTTCTGAGCCTCAACCTGAGCAACTGAAGCAACCCCCAATCATAACAAGGTCTCCAGAGGCTTGTACAGTGGCCACTATGCATGATGGATCCATCTCTTCATGTTCTTCTCTTTTAACCCTGACACACCCATTATTCAGGAATAGGGTAAGTCTGGACTCATCAGACCATATGACATTTTCCCCATTACTCCAGAGTCCAATCTTTACGCTCCCTAGTAAACCGAAGCCTTTTCTTCTGATTAGTCTCACTAACAAGTGGTTTTCTTATGGTCACACAGCTGTTTAGTCCCAATCCTGTGAGTTCTTATCACATTGTACATGTGGAAACAGTTTTACGTTCACTATTAAACATAGTTGTGAATTCTATTTTTTTTTTTTACGATTCCACTTCACCAAGTGTTTAAGTGATCTCTGATCATGGTCAGTCAAGATTTTTTTTTTCCAGTCATACTTCTTCCATGAAGTTGAGGGTTCACCACTATCCTTCCAGGTTACTGTGTTGGACAGTTCTTAACCCATTTCCAGTAATTTCAGCAATCTCTTTAGGTGTTTTCTTTGCTTGATGCAGGTCAATAATTTGACCTTTCTGAAACACAGTAACATGTTTTCTACAACCACGGGATACATCTTCTGACACAATTTTTAAAGTGTATGTAATGCCTCTAAACCGCACTTTTTTTCCTTGTACAAAGCAACAATCATTATGTTGATTGCCCATGTGTTTTCGATCCAAAAGGCCATAAATTGATGTAAAAGCAATAAGATCAGCCGATTTTCACGGAATCTGCTGAGACTCATCTGGAAGATCCCGAAAGGGTGTGTGACGTCACACGTGTAACAATCCAGATATCAATTTTGTTCGTGTGCACAGCAGTGGTTAGATCAGTCTTGATATGGAATCACGTTTTGGAGAGAATTCTGATAGTGATTGGGATTCTTATATGTCAGATGAAGGGGCAGATGATTATCAAGGATATTCCGGAGTAAATGGTTATCTTTTTGAATCCCCAAGACGAAAAACTGCCAGTTCACTCAGTTCACAACAGTCTTCCTCTATAGCGTGTGAGATGGAGAGAGAGAGAGAGACAGATAGATAGACAGATAAAGAGATGTGCAGAATGTAGTGATTACCTTTTGTGTTTTCCTGAACAAAACTAAAAACAAATCGAGTCTTGCAATTTTGCAATCTGAGAGCATTTAACAGATTTCAGTAAATAATTAATGATGATTGCGCACGGGACGGCACGGTGGTGTAGTGGTTAGCGCTGTCGCCTCACAGCAAGAAGGTCCTGGGTTCGAGCCCCAGGGCTGGCGAGGGCCTTTCTGTGTGGAGTTTGCATGTTCTCCCCATGTCCGCGTGGGTTTCCTCCGGGTGCTCTGGTTTCCCCCACAGTCCAAAGACATGCAGGTTAGGTTAACTGGTGACTCTAAATTGACCGTAGGTGTGAATGTGAGTGTGAATGGTTGTCTGTGTCTATGTGTCAGCCCTGTGATGACCTGGCGACTTGTCCAGGGTGTACCCCGCCTTTCGCCCGTAGTCAGCTGGGATAGGCTCCAGCTTCCCTGCGACCCTGTAGAACAGGATAAAGCGGCTAGAGATAATGAGATGAGATGATTGCGCACGCGCATTTTTCTTCCTATTAAAGTGCATCAGATATGAGAAGATCGGATGTCGTGAGCGTGTAAATGTTGCTCATAATCCTGCGTCTGGTGCACTGTGTGTGTGTGAGATGATGGGGGAATCGACAAACTGTCCAAATATCAGATCAAATGTTATTTATTAAATAAATGAGTTTCTTTTTGCTTTAATAATTCCCATGTGGTTGTTCTGGTGGTGATGAACACTTGATGAATCAGATTTATTATTAGTAGGCGACACGAAATCTGCCCACTTTGTTTGTACAAACCTCACCCACTGTCACTTTAGATTTGTGTTTTTCTTGGAAATTCGTGAACCAAATGTCTCGTTGCATAGGAATTTGAACATCCAAACACAACGCAGCGCTTTTCCATTGTTATTTTTGTAAGATTCCCACAACAGTATCCAATCTCTCTGAGTAAACAAGCACGGAGTCAGATGAATGGAAATGACCCAGATAACCGGAGTTCCACACGTGACGCCATGCGAGATTAGCCCTGAGGCAAGGCTGCTGCCTTCTGGGATCCGGAAACTGCGATTGAGCGATAGTTTTGTGCTTGATAATAAAATAACAAATAATTTATACTATTCCCCCCTACACACTTTATTAATTCATTTTGCTCGTTACTAATGATGTATATTCATTTTAAAACATTACAAAAAGGCATTACATACACTTCGAAGAAATGAGAAGCTACTCACTGCATCAGTCAGGGTTAAAAGAATTTTTGCCAGCTGAAACATAATCACTGCAGTAATTATCCAATCAAATGCTCTTATTTGCTTATTTATATCCAAATAGTGATGTGTGTGTGTGTCACTCAGGTGTGCATTTAAAGGTGCAGTAGGTTGTGTTTTTCTTTAAAGCCTTCTACATATGGTATAAGTGTTTTAAGTTGTGAGGAAAAACCAGTTTGGAAAACTGACTTCTGGTCCAGAATCCCATTAAAGATCCTGGGAGTGGGGCTTCATGAACATAATATGTGTGAATGGCACAGTGGGCTCAAGGAGCAAAGAAAATCATTCAAATGACAGACACCTAAACATTAGACTTAATTTTTATTTTTTAAGACTATATTCTTACTGGCAGGGTGGTGCAGTGGTTAGCACTGTTGCCTCACAGCCAGCAGGTACTGGATTTGACCCTGCCAGGCCTTTCTGTGTGGAGTTTGCATGTTCTCCCCATGCCTGCATGGGTGTCCTCCAGGTGCTCCGGTTTCCTCCCGTAGTCCAAACACATTAGGCTAAACGGCCACTCTAAATTGCCCATAGGTGTGAATGGCTGTTCGTCTCTGTGTTAGTCCCATGAACTGCCCAGGGTGTAACCTGCCTCTTGCTTGAAGTTAGGTGGGATCGGCTCAAGCTCACCTGTGACCCTTTTTAGGATAAGAGGTATTGATAACGGCTGGATGGATGGACTGGCCTTATCTCATGCACCTTTAAGTCAATACACTTTCATGTAAATTACAAGACTAAGCTAGTTTGTTTGGTTACAATCAAAATTGCTTCCATACTTCATGATGCATGTCTTGGTAATTTTGTTTTATTTGATTTGATTTATTTGGCAATAATACAGTACATAAAAATGATAAACGTAACAAAATAATCCAAAATAAACATGAGTATAAAAAATACATGAAATACAAAAATAGTGTTGGTATTGCCGGGGATAACACAAAAAAGTTAAAAACTTATTTCCATTGTGGTCCCCATAATACAAGATGTGGCATGAAAGAGAGATATAAACCTAATACTAATAAAAATATACAAAAATTAATTTAAAAAAATCATTATTCTCAATAGAAGTCATAACATTATATAAGCCTTAACATTTTTCTTAAAATTTAACAAAGATTGACTAAAGTAGAAGGAAGACTATTCCATAACTGAGCGCCATCCATCCCTTATCTGTAGCCCTACATGTAGCTGTATCTTACGCCTATTCCTTGCATCTTCACTACACTGTCATCCCCATTCTCACTGATGCACATATATTCTGTTTTGCTACTGCTCACCTTCATTCCAATGCATGCCTCTATCTCGCCAAACCCAGCTCAACCTCCTTTCTACTTTCACCACATATCACAATATCATCCGCAAACATCATGTTCCATGGTGACTCTTGCCTCGTTTCATCCGTCAAGCTATCCATCACTATGGCAAACAAGAAAGGACTCAAAGCAGATTCTTCATGAAGTCCCACCTTCACCTTGAACCCATCCATTATCTGTAATCGCTTATCCTGTTCTGTCCTGTACCCTGTGGTCGCAGGCAAGCTGGAGCCTATCCAAACTGACTATGGGTGAGAGGCGGGGTACACCCTGGACAAGTCGCCAGGTTATTGCAGAGACAAACAACCATTCGCACCTACGGTCAATTTAGAGCCACCAATTAACCTAACCTGCATGTCTTTGGACTGTTGGGGAAACCAGAGCACCTGGAGGAAACCCACACAGAAAGGCCCTCACCGGCTGCTGGGCTCAAACCTAGGACCTTCTTGCTGTGAGGCGACTGTGCCGCCCACCTTGAACCCTACATTGATAAAAAAAAAAAGCAAGGAGTCTATGTGTTGCTGAAATCTGCTCGGCTTTTCATCCATCCATCCATAGCCGCTTATCCTGTTCTACAGGGTCGCAGGCAAGCTGGAGCCTATCCGAATTGACTATGGGTGAGAGGCGGGGTACACCCTGGACAAGTCGCCAGGTTATTGCAGAGACAAACAACCATTCGCACCTACGGTCAATTTAGAGCCACCAATTAACCTAACCTGCATGTCTTTGGACTGTTGGGGAAACCAGAGCACCTGGAGGAAACCCACACAGAAAGGCCCTCACCGGCTGCTGGGCTCAAACCTAGGACCTTCTTGCTGTGAGGCGACTGTGCCGCCCACCTTGAACCCTACATTGATAAAAAAAAAAAGCAAGGAGTCTATGTGTTGCTGAAATCTGCTCGGCTTTTCATCCATCCATCCATAGCCGCTTATCCTGTTCTACAGGGTCACAGGCAAGCTGGAGCCTATCCGAACTGACTATGGGTGAGAGGCGGGGTACACCCTGGACAAGTCGCCAGGTTATCGCAGAGACAAACAACCATTTGCACCTATGGTCAATTTAGAGCCACCAATTAACCTAACCTGCATGTCTTTGGATTGTTGGGGAAACCAGAGCACCTGGAGGAAACCCACACAGAAAGGCCCTCGCCGGCTGCTTGGCTCAAACCTAGGACCTTCTTGCTGTGAGGCGACTGTGCCGCCCACCTTGAACCCTCATCTCATTATCTCTAGCCGCTTTATCCTGTTCTACAGGGTCGCAGGCAAGCTGGAGCCTATCCCAGCTGACTACGGGCGAAAGGCCGGGTACACCCTGGACAAGTTGCCAGGTCATCACAGGGCTGACACATAGACACAGACAACCATTCAGACTCACATTCACACCTACGGTCAGTTTAGATCCACCAATTAACCTAACCTGCATGCCTTTGGATTGTTGGGGAAACCAGAGCACCTGGAGGAAACCCACACAGAAAGGCCCTCGCCGGCTGCTTGGCTCGAACCTAGGACCTTCTTGCTGTGAGGCGACTGTGCCGCCCACCTTGAACCCTCATCTCATCTCATTATCTCTAGCCGCTTTATCCTGTTCTACAGGCTCGCAGGCAAGCTGGAGCCTATCCCAGCTGACTACAGGCGAAAGGCCGGGTACACCCTGGACAAGTCGCCAGGTCATCACAGGGTTGACACATAGACACAGACAACCATTCACACTCACATTCACACCTACGGTCAATTTAGAGTCACCAATTAACCTAACCTGCATGTCTTTGGATTGTTGGGGAAACCAGAGCACCTGGAGGAAACCCACACAGAAAGGCCCTCGCCGGCTGCTTGGCTCGAACCTAGGACCTTCTTGCTGTGAGGCAACTGTGCCGCCCACCTTGAACCCTCATCTCATTATCTCTAGCCGCTTTATCCTGTTCTACAGGGTCGCAGGCAAGCTGGAGCCTATCCCAGCTGACTACGGGCGAAAGGCGGGGTACACCCTGGACAAGTCGCCAGGTCATCACAGGGCTGACACATAGACACAGACAACCATTCAGACTCACATTCACACCTACGGTCAATTTAGAGCCACCAATTAACCTAACCTGCATGTCTTTGGATTGTTGGGGAAACCAGAGCACCTGGAGGAAACCCACACAGAAAGGCCCTCGCCGGCTGCTTGGCTCGAACCTAGGACCTTCTTGCTGTGAGGCAACTGTGCCGCCCACCTTGAACCCTCATCTCATTATCTCTAGCCGCTTTATCCTGTTCTACAGGGTCGCAGGCAAGCTGGAGCCTATCCCAGCTGACTACGGGCGAAAGGCGGGGTACACCCTGGACAAGTCGCCAGGTCATCACAGGGCTGACACATAGACACAGACAACCATTCAGACTCACATTCACACCTACGGTCAATTTAGAGCCACCAATTAACCTAACCTGCATGTCTTTGGATTGTTGGGGAAACCAGAGCACCTGGAGGAAACCCACACAGAAAGGCCCTCGCTGGCTGCTTGGCTCGAACCTAGGACCTTCTTGCTGTGAGGCGACTGTGCCGCCCACCTTGAACCCTACATTGATAAAAAAAAAAAAGCACGGAGTCTATGTGTTGCTGAAATCTGCTCGGCTTTTCATCCATCCATCCATAGCCGCTTATCCTGTTCTACAGGGTCGCAGGCAAGCTGGAGCCTATCCCAACTGACTATGGGTGAGAGGTGGGGTACACCCTGGACAAGTCGCCAGGTTATTGCAGAGACAAACAACCATTCGCACCTACGGTCAATTTAGAGCCACCAATTAACCTAACCTGCATGTCTTTGGAGGAAACCGGAGCACCTGGAGGAAACCCACACAGACACAGGGAGAACATGCAGACTCGAACCCAGAACCTTCTTGCTGTGAGGCGACAGTCCTATCCACCTCGGCTTTTCAAAAATAAAAAGGCAGTGAAATGGTTAAAATCTGATCTCATGGCTTGTTTACACCGGTAGTGCTACCCTCCCCCATTTTCACTCCTTCTCCATCCACCAGCTCCTCCTCCTCCTTCATCCTGGCCTGCCACTGTTTCCAACAGCTGATTGCAGATAAAGAGAAAGCCACAGAAAGACTGGAGTCCAAGCAGAAAGGAGTTGAAGGGAAAAACAACACAGCGACCCGCAGGCAGCCAAAACACAGCTTGTTTTGCTCGTTTAACGTCGGATACTGCACTGCAACGGATTTACAAACATTAATAAATCAGAAACGCAGTCGGTTCCGGGTCCCTTTTAGCACCGACAGGGTTTAAGATCTAGATCTTTATAATAATGGCGTGAATTTTAATAGTTACGTCTTTATACACACAGTATTCGGTCTTCTAACGGAACTGTATTAATTAGCCGGTTCCCCAAACTGAACGAAGGTTAGCTAGCAAACAAAGATGATTAGCTCGAATTGCCTGTGCCAAAAAATTAGGTTATTAGAGGTATAGTTCGGTTTCCTACTGCGCAATCTGAAGAAGTGTTTGCGTGTGCGCCTGGTAAGCCGGAGACAATTTACGGACGATTATTTGCGTAAAGTAACGTGAATTTGAGGTTAGTTCGCTGTCCTGACGCATAGGATGAAGGTTAGCTGACTAGCCTAGCTACTCAGGCTACCGTTTATGGTCTGGACAGACAGACAGCCGTCTGTCAGTGATGATGATTTTGTTCCCTTGCTTTCAGGACTATGCCACATGCGCCGTCTGTAGTGTCTTATTTAGCTAAAAGTAAACCCGAAGCTACCTCACCGAGCCTTTAGCTAGCTAGCTAAGATACCCAAGTTGTGTGTGTGTGTGTGCGCAGGAGATTATAGTCCGGTATGAGCAACTCTTGTAGTATTTAGCTGCGTTTGTTGCTGTCAAACGCAAAAAATAAAAATGGCGTTTTAACGCACGGAAATTTTTAACTGTTTGCAATTTTAAGTCTATTAATGGGATTAATAAGCGCGGCTGAACGTAGCCAATCCTCCCGGACCGCCGGCTCGCACTAAGAGAAATGGCCTTCCATGGCTCCGCTCGGCCCGCTGTGTGTGGAAACTTGTTCCCAGGCTCGGATTTGGGCCACAAATATTTCTGTGTGAACACTTCAGGAAGTACCGCAGCCTGCAGCGGGATAAACGGCTCACAGAACCCAGCCGGGCCCAGTCAGCCGGCCGAGACCCCGAGACACCCGTCGGCTGTCGGAGGAAGCACAGGTGGAGGCGCAGCGGTGCCTCAGCCTCACAGCAGCCCGGCCAGTGAGGTGCCCTGCCCGGCTGAGATGGAGCCCGACAGGCCGATCGGTTACGGAGCCTTTGGTGTTGTGTGGTGAGTGCAGTCATCTGTCTGCACTTGTTATTGACACTTCTTCTTATATGTTGCACAGTGAGCCTGAAAGCAGGGGCGATTCTAGCATCTGATCTTTGGGGGTGCTTAGCCCCCAGAGCTGACAGAGGCATCTGGCTTGAACGATTTCCACGTTTATTCCGCATTTAGACTAGACTTAACTAGACAAGACTAGACTTATGCGATGTTTTAACAGAAGCTGACCCAATAAACTATGATATCTACACATTTACAACCACTGACACAAATATTTACTAGTGCTGTCAAGCGATTAAAATATTTAATCGCGATTAATGTCACGACTGTCATAGTTAATTTAATCGCACATTTTTGTCACATGAAAAACCATTGTAATTCTCTTAACAGCATAAAAAAGTGAATGGGCTTGCTTTGTACCAATGTTTTTGTTTTTTTTTTTATTGCAAAGCATAACACGTCTTGACACAGCCACTGCAAAGTGAAACCTAAGCCAAGCACCGGGGCTAGCAAAAGAACCATGAGTGCTACTGCTTGAGTTAGTCTACAACTCTAATCAGAGAGACAGGTTACACAGTGCCGGTAGGCTTGACATGCTTGATTATAATATAAAGTACACTATTATATTAACTTTAAGTTGTTCGTTGATAAATATTGCATTGAATCTGATCTTTACTGTTTCAGCTCACTTAACACATTTTGTACTTTTACACTTTCTGCCTGTTGATGCGTCGCGCTGTCCAATCAGAGGCGGCCAAATTTGCATATTACAGGAAAGATTTCTGGGATAGCATTGAGTTTACAGTTCAGAGGGATCTGGCTTCTTTAGACGCTGTCTTCTTAAAACTGAATAAATATTTAAAAAGAGCCAAATGAGCCAGTCTTTTGAACGGCTCTTTTCAAAGAACGGATCACAAAGATGCGGATCCCATCAAAGAGCCATAAATCCCATCTCTACTAGCGCGCCCTGCCCGCGCTGATTCTTTGGGGGAGGAGGGCAGAGGACTCTGGCTGTGCGGGGCATTACAGTCTAGCTGCTATCGTTTTTCTAAGCAAAGTCTCTGTTCCAAGTTCCTGGCAGTTTCAAATGCTTATGAAAAACCTACATCATGTCACAGAGCGTTAATCTCGCGATAAAAAAATTATCGCCGTTAAAATTGAGTCAAGTTAACGCGTTAATAACGCGACGTTTTTGACAGCACTAATATTTACGTGATATTTTTAACTAAACAAGACCTACTACTGCATTTGTAATGTTGGAGCTATTCATTTTGAACAGTGGTAATTGTTAATTAATGTGTTATTGTGTATTGTGTAATAATAGTGTGTATTATTATGATTTTACGTTAGTTTACATTAGTCACCGCTATGTTACATTAAATAAAATTGACTAACACACGGTGGTCTAGCACCGTAGCACTTGTACAGCTCTGCACAAAAGTATCTCGATATGGATGATAAATGTCATTTTTATCATTCTGTTCATAGACCAGGGAACATCAATATTGCATTATGCATATTATTGTGTTGTGTTTAACAATTGTAACTCCAGTCCGTACCTTCACATCTCGCTATGCCAGTAATACTCAGGTGCTACTTCGAGTTCCTCATCGGCGTGGAATCCAGTTAAAAAAAACACCATGTCGTAGCAAGCACTTGCGCAGACAGGCAACCCAATCAGAGGGGACGCAATGAGGAGAGGTATTTTACTGGTCATAGAACTATCACGTAACAGGTGAATTCAAGAACACACACACGCCCGCGCACACATTCATTGCGCAGTGCGCAAGGGCACTTATTTCTGAAAATTACGTCCAAAAGCAGTGTTTTTGAGGGTGCTGAGCTAGGGGGTGCTGAGCTCGTTTTTGGGGGTGCTTGAGCACCCCCAAAAATAGGCTAAACACGCCCCTGCCTGAAAGGTTATTTATTTCCTTAAATCTTGTAGGGTAACTTGTTCCCCCTAGATAATAACGTGTAACAACATGATAATAACATATGTGCAGGAATTTGATCATCCAGCCATCCCTGCTTATCCTGTTCTACAGCAAGCTGGAGCCTATCCCAGCTGACTATGGGCGAGAGACGGGGTACACCCTGGACAAGTCGCCAGATCATCGCAAGGCTGACACATAGATACAAACAACCATTCACATTCACAACTACGGGAGTTTGCACGTTCTCCCCGTGTATGCATGGGTTTCCTCCGGGTGTTCCGGGTTCCCCGACAGTCCAAAGACATGCAGGTTAGGTAAATTGGTGGCTCTGAATTGACCGTGAGTGTGAATGGTTGTTTGTCTCTATGTGTCAGTCTTGTTATGACCTGGTGACTTGTCCAGGGTGTACCCTGTCTCTCGCCCATAGTCAGCTGGGATAGGCTCCAGCTTGCCCACTACCCTGTAGAACAGGATAAGTGGCGATGGATGGATGGATGGATGGATGGATGGATGGATGGATTCACACCTACGGTCAATTTGGAGCCACCAGTCAACCTAATTCCATGTCTTTGGACCGTAGAGGAAACCCTTACAGACATGTGGAGAACATGCAAACTCCATACAGAAAAGCCCCCGTCAGCCACTGGGCTCAAACCTAGGACCTTCTTGCTGTGAGGCGACAGTGCTAACCACTACACCACCGTGCCAAGAATTTAATAAGTTATTTAATTTATTTGACTTGTCACATAAAGACAACAGGAGAATGCAGGGCAAATCCCCGGTTGATTTTCAACCCCTTTGGCATAGGTTTTATACCGGATGCTGTTCTTGACGCAAGCTTTGCAGGCTTGGGATGGGTACTAAGTATGCACTGGCTTGTGTAACCCCAGTGGCTGGGTATTTTACCTAACCTGCATGTTTTTGACCTGTAGGGGAAACCCACCCAGACATGCAGAAAACACACAAACTCGACACAGAAAGGCCCCCGTTGTTCTGGCTGTGGGGTTCAAACCCGGAACCTTCTTGCTGTGAGGCGACAGTGCTAACTACTACACCACTGTAATGTTTTGTCCCATTTAGGAAAATGTGTTGTGGAGGAACAGCTGTGTAATGTAGCCTGTCTTTACCCCCTCAGGTCAGTGACGGACCCCCGGGATGGACGGAAAGTTGCTCTCAAGAAAATGCCAAACGTCTTCCAGAATCTGGTCTCCTGTAAGCGTGTCTTCAGGGAGCTCCGCATGTTGTGCTTCTTCAAACATGACAACGTGAGGCTTTTTTTATTATTATTATTATTATTATTGTTTAGCTTGAGACAGGGCATGATGGATCCATGTGACCCAGTCTGCAAATCACTACACCATAATCATTCCAGCCATCGTTCTTTATTCCCAAGGCTTTAGCTCCGACCCAATTCCAAAATACCATAATTTCTAATTAGTGTCTGAAGCATTTCATTTGCTGGAACAGGTGTTACATTTGGGTTGTATCTAAATGTTGTGGGAGTCTGGCTGTCTTGGAAGAAGGTTGTGCTTTTATTGAGCTGTCTTTACATTGCAGACACGGTTTTGAAAAGAACTCTTTGGCTGAGATTATTGGCCTTTGATGCATAATATGACATGCCCACTGACAGCCAGTTTAGTGCCCCTGCAACCAGAAACACCCAGTGACAAAACAGCAGTAGTGTTAAAAATTTTCATTAAAATCTGAGTGTGTCTGCTTTTACAACACTCAGTCATAAAGGTATGACAGGAAGTAAATCTGACAAAAATACACACAGCCGACACATGATCAGTACGTGGCATGAGATGTCAGTGACATGACTACTTGAGATGTCACTGAAGTGTTCTTGCCAGAGAAGGTGGTGTTCCCAGCAGCTTACGGTGGTTCCCCTCTCCTTATTTGTGATGTAGAGCAAGCTGGTTCATCCGTAAAGTACCGTTTTTAACACAACCGGTACAGTTTTTAACACAACGATGTACTGTAGGTTGGGGATAGGTGGTGTCTCAAACCCCCTTCTCTGTTTAATGAGGGCTGCTCCACTTTGGCATAGATGGCCTCCTTAACACCTCTTTCAAAGCACGTCTTCTGTCTTTGCTGGTTTTCTATTAATAGTTCAGTGACTTTTTAATAAACATTTTATTATTACCCGAATGGCTTAAAAATGAACTTGGATAGAGATTTTGAAAACAGGCTAATCCTTATTACGTCAAGCTCACTGAAGTATGTTTCTGTTTGTAATGCACATGGTGCTGATTCTTTAATCAGAGGTCCATCTTTATAGTTAAAGAAGGGAAATTATTTATAACCACAAATCCGGCATCACCCAGATGAGGACGGGTTCTCTTTTGAGTCCTGTCAAAGTTTCTCCCTCACGTCGTCTGAGATTTTTCCTTGCAACTATCATCCCTCGCTTGCTCGTTCGGGATATATTTATACCTGGAGTTAATATATTTCTGTAAAGCCGCTTTGGGACAATGTCTGTCTGTTGTTAAAAGTGCTATACAGATAAAATGGAGATGACTTGAGTTAGCAGATCTTCATCGAGTAATCTGACATGTAGGACACGTTATCGTACAGAGTAATAATCTTGAGGCTGCTGTAATGGTACAGTCTAAACCTGGCTGACATTTATGCACTCATGAGCGAAAAAAAGGTTAAATCGAACTATTTACAGAACCATTTATGGATGAAAGATTTGTAAGTTGAATGGTTGAAAGCGAATTGAAGTTTGAATTATTGTAGTGATTTATGTTTTCAGGTGTTGTCTGCTCTGGATATACTCCAGCCTCCACAGATTGACTGCTTTGAAGAGATGTATCCTTTCATATTTTGGCATGTATAACTTCATACTAGATTGATGGCTGCTCACTCATATACACAGTGGTGCTTGAAAGTTTGTGAACCCTTTAGAATTTTCTATATTTCTGCATAATTATGACCTAAAACATCATCAGATTTTCACACAAGTCCTAAAAGTAGATAAAGAGAACCCAGTTAAACAAATGAGACAAAAATATTATACTTGGTCATTTATTTATTGAGGAAAATGATCCAATATTACATATCTGCGAGTGGCAAAAGTATGTGAACCTTTGCTTTCAGTATCTGGTGTGACCCCTTTGTGCAGCAATAACTGCAACTAAACATTTCCGGTAACTGTTGATCAGTCCTGCACACCGGCTTGGAGGAATTTTAGCCCGTTCCTCCATACAGAACAGCTTCAACTCTGGGATGTTGGTGGGTTTCCTCACATGAACTGCTCGCTTCAGGTCCTTCCACAACATTTCCATTGGATTAAGGTCAGGACTTTGACTTGGCCATTCCAAAACATTAATTTTATTCTTCTTTAACCATTCTTTGGTAGAACGACTTGTGTGCTTAGGGTCGTTGTCTTGCTGCATGACCCACCTTCTCTTGAGATTCAGTTCATGGACAGATGTCCTGACATTTTCCTTTAGAATTCGCTGGTATAATTCAGAATTCATTGTTCCATCAATGATGGCAAGCCGTCCTGGCCCAGATGCAGCAAAACAGGCCTGAACCATGATACTACCACCACCATGTTTCACAGATGAGATAAGGTTCTTATGCTGGAATGCAGTGTCTTCCTTTCTCCAAACATAACGCTTCTCATTTAAACCAAAAAGTTCTACTTTGGTCTCGTCCGCACACAAAACATTTTTCCAATAGCCTTCTGGCTTGTCCACATGATCTTTAGAAAACTGCAGATGAGCAGCAATGTTCTTTTTGGAGACCAGTGGCTTTCTCCTTGCAACCCTGCCATGCACACCGTTGTTGTTCAGTGTTCTCCTGATGGTGGACTCATGAACATGAACATTAGCCAATGAGAGAGAGGCCTTCAGTTGCTTAGAAGTTACCCTGGGGTCCTTTGTGACCTCGCCAACTATTACATGCCTTGCTCTTGGAGCAATCTTTGTTGGTCGACCACTCCTGGGGAGGGTAACACTGGTCTTGAATTTCCTCCATTTATACACAATCTGTCTGACTGTGGATTGGTGGAGTCCAAACTCTTTAGAGATGGTTTTGTAACCTTTTCCAGCCTGATGAGCATCAACAACGCTTTTTCTGAGGTCCTCAGAAATCTCCTTTGTTCGTGCCATGATACACTTCCACAAACATGTGTAGTGAAGATCAGACTTTGATAGATCCCTGTTCTTTAAATAAAACAGGGTGCCCACTCACACCTGATTGTCGTCCCATTGATTGAAAACACCTGACTCTAATTTCACCTTCAAATTAACTGCTAATCCTAGAGGTTCACATACTTTTGCCACTCGCAGATATGTAATATTGGATCATTTTCCTCAATAAATAAATGACCAAGTATAATATTTTTGTCTCATTTGTTTAATTGGGTTCTCTTTATCTACTTTTAGGACTTGTGTGAAAATCTGATGATGTTTTAGGTCGTATTTATGCAGAAATATAGAAAATTCTAAAGGGTTCACAAACTTTCAACCACCACTGTGTGTGTGTGTGTGTGTATATATATATATATATATATATATATATATATATATATATATATATATATATATATATATATATATATAAAATGTATGTATGTATGTATGTATGTATGTATAATTCCCCCCCCCGGTTCTATAAGGCCGTAGCCAGGTCAATGGAAAGGATTATTATTTTTTAATTTTTTGTTTTATAGAAACATGTGCCTTGACTCTAGTTATGCCGTAGATATGTGATCACAGAGCTGATGCAGAGTGACCTGCACAAAGTCATAGTGTCTCCTCAGCCTCTCACCACCGACCACATAAAAGTGTTCCTCTACCAGATACTCAGGGGTGAGTTATTCTGAGAAACCAGGGGATGAGTCAATTCCATTTAGCATCACGAGCCTATTTATGTCTGAAAGCTCACAGAGGGGCAGTTAAGAATAGTCTGGAGTAATACTGTATAGTCAGTAGTGCCGGGCAATTAGGAAAACAATGTACAACATCTGAAGTTAACCTAGCCAGCTGTGCTATTATGGTCTCGGCCTTAGACGCTCCAGCCAGGCCGACGCAGCACCTGATAGTGTTTGTACACTTTTCTGGTCACAAGTTTCAGAATGTTGAAGGCTGAAAGTGTTCATCATTTCTGCACACCGGTTTCCAGTTGGAAAACAAACTTCTTAACACAGTGATTCGATAAGATGTAGTTCTCCATTGTTAAAAAATTAAAAGCTGTCTTCATGCTAATTACAGAGGCTCCAACTCTCCTGCCGTGGGCGGGAGATCTCCCGCTTTAGGGAACATTTAGAAAATCCTCCCGACCCCCCGCTGACAACATAAAAATCTCCCGCCTGCCCTTACTACACATGATTAGTTAAAAAAATATATAACTTGATACGTTTATGTTGACGAAAATTAATAGTTGACTTTCCGCTTTTCGTGTGTCCGACATTGTATGGGTGGACTCAAGTGTGTACTCCGCGGTATATGCCGATTCCCCGGTCGGTACACCGATTGGCGTAATGGGGGGATTGGAGTGAATGCCGGAGGCATGCGTGCGCAGATCAAGCACGCGCATATGAATCGAGCAGAATTCGGTACGCCGCGGGGTACACACTTGAGCCCACCCAATGTCTTGGCAGTTACCGATAAAGCATACAGATGGCGCTATTAGTGATACGCGCGAGAGAACGAGAAAACCCGCGACACTCAACCATTTTGTTTGTTTTTTTGCGTCTGCATTTATCGCCTGCTCGTCTTTAACTTTATGTTCTCTTGAATGAGATAATGAAACGAAGTTCTGTTGGTAGAAATGGCGAAAGCCAAACTACGAAGAAAAAAACATCAGAAAATCCCCAAGATAAAGTTCGGATCGCCCGTCGCGATGGTCGCCAGGGACGAATGGCGGACTATTCTGGACAGCAGCAAGACGGTCCTATATCTGACAAGGTTAGATCACCAGACCAGACGTTAGATTCTAACGAACTTGTCTGACTTTTACTAACTTAGACTTAGAATATTATTAGAAGAACATTATAATCAGAGGGTCTACCATTGGCAATTTATAATAGTCATTATTGACATTAACACATGACTTTAGGCATATTAAAGTTTGGTCCGTAGTCACTGGATTTGTCTAGATCCGTTACTATTAATAAGATTTAATTGACACGAAATGTGGTGAATCATTCATATCATTTTATATATATATATATACACACACACCTATATAATAATCGACAATAAATCGAAGATTTCTTGATAATATCAGATATATAATGCAGTAAAAATGGACTGCTTGTTTACAAAATGATAGTGAAAATGTAATCAGCGTCTCCGGCGCTTTTCAGAATAGGCAGTTTAACAATGAATAGCTCTTAAATGAACCAGTTGCTGTTTATAAGAATTTGTATGTGAAGATGTAGTAGGGAAAGGAATGCATAATAATAAATGTTATTTCTTAAATAATTAAAATTTTTCTAGTTTTGCTTTATCATTTCTCACAGCACTACTTGGATATATAGGCTCTAATCAGTTAATGGTTTTATAGCTGGTTTACAGGTATGTATAGAATATCATAGTATGAAATTCCATACAAACCTGCAAGACATAGACCTACTTTTTCATGAAAATACAGATAAGACTTAAGGCTTATAATGGCTTCTGGAAACTACCCAGAAAGCACTAAAATGCACCCGAGAGCATCTATTTTCATAAAAATTTTCAGGGGAGCATGCCCCCGGACCCCCCTAGCTGAGCTTCGCACCTACAGCGCTCAAACTTGTCTCCCTCCGAGCTACTCGCAGAGAGGGAGAATCTCCCTCTTTGCAATTTCCCAAGTTGGAGCCTCTGTAATTAGTTTTTGCTAAATAAATTAATTTTGAAAAATGGGAATATATATGGGAAAATGTCCAAGTGATGATTTTTTTTCCCTCCCTCCCACATCACCCAACCATATTTCCACACACTTTTTGCTGTTTTCATAAATTAAGGCTTAGATATGCTTAATCTATGTGGCAGTTATCAGAGGTGGACAGTAACGAAGTACTTTTACTTGAGTACTGTACTGAAGTACACTTTTGAGTATCTGTACTTTACTTGAGTATTATTTTTTTTTTGTAAACTGATGACTTTAACTTCACTACATTTGAAAGACAAATATCCTACTTTTTACTCCACTACATTTCTATCAAGGTCCTCGTTACTCGTTACTATGAAGCAGCTTGGAAAGTGGATGGTCTTTTTTTCTTCTTTTTTTTCTAAAATGTGGCGGTTCTTCTGGAGAATGCACGCACCCATGGCTTTACCTAGAACCCATTTTTCAGTTTTCTGAAAGGATTAAAGATTCTTTTCATTTTAAATGTTTGCCGAAAACGAACCACATCACGGCCTACAAAAACTCGCCATCCAACCTGTGGAAGCATATTGAGGTATATAAACGTTTTATTCCAAGAGAAAGCTTGCAACGAAGTTGTCTGTGCTTTTAGAGCGAGAGGTAACGTTGCAGTAGCGACACAGTCTGGTTCGTCAAATGACTTTCTGTGGATTTGCCCACCAAGTTGCCATCGCCTTGTCCACGGCTAACATTAACACATAGCTAGTTAACTTGGACACTGTTAGTTAGCATGTAAAAACGGAGTTATGTTAACATGAATAACTTCTCTGAAGTCCTTTCAGAAATATGTTTTGGCATGATCTTGTCAAATAAACAGAACGTAGAAATCTTTTTTTTCTAGCAGCGTTAGCTACCCAATATGATTTCGAGTTTGAAAAGCGTTTGCTAGCATGTCAGGTGGAGTTTCACTGACTAGCTAGCTTAACGTTAAACCGCCATGATGGCACAGCATGCGTTCATTTTGTGAATTCACATTTCTGTCTTTGGTAACGGCATTAGGTTTTGTAAGCGTTGTGGCAATAATACAACGATGCGTTGACAGAAAATTTACTTTTAATACTTAAGTATTTTTAAAAGTAAGTACTTCAGTACTTTAACTTAAGTAAAAATTTGACTGGACAACTTTCACTTGTATCGGAGTAACATTTGACCAGTGGGATCTGTACTTTGACTTAAGTAATGAAGTTGGGTACTTTGTCCACATCTGGCAGTTACTGTATACACAATCTTCGTGGGTTGGACAGATTTAAGATTGTACAAAACACCTGTGTGTAAATTGAGCTTTACTGAGCTGTGATTTTTTTTTTTTCCTTTTTCCTCTCTTCTTTCCCTCTTCTCTCCCTCAGGCCTGAAATACCTGCACTCTGCTGGAATTCTGCACAGAGACATTAAACCAGGGAACCTGCTAGTCAACAGCAACTGTCTCCTCAAGGTACATGGAAGCTCATTAAATTAGACATGGCTGTTCAAAATACATGCCCAAAAGTTTCTGGACACCTGATCGCCCCACCCGTTTGTGCTTTTTGAAAATCCCATTCCAGTTTTAGTCTGCACTTTGCTGTTTAATAACTTCCACTCTTCTGGGAAGGCTTTCCACTAGTTTTTGGAGCAGAGCTGTGGGGATTTGCTCATTCAGCCACAAGAGCATTTGTGAGGTCGGGTACTGATGTCAGGCGAGGAGGCCTGGGGCTAGTTAATCCCAGAGGTGTTCAGTGGGGTTGAGTTCAGGGCTCTGTGTAGGCCACTCGAGTTCTTCCAGTTCAAACTTGTCATGGAGATTGCTTTGTGCACAGGGGCTGGAACGGGTTTGGGCCTCTTGGTTCCAGTGAATGGAAAGTGTAATGCTACAGCATACAAAGACATTCTATACAGTTGTATAGAGTTGTACATATGGGTGTGATGGCCAGGTGTCCACAGGCTTTTGGCTATATAGCATATTAATGATGTCTAGGAATGACTAGTTTGATTGAAATTATGTAAACTATGTTGAGAAATGTTGGTGCCATGACCGTGTTTACGCTGTGGTTACAAGATCACGGTTATGACGGCACCGTCTCTTTTAATTTCTTGTTTGACCAGATTTGTGACTTTGGTCTGGCTCGAGTTGAAGAGCCCGACTCCTCACGTCACATGACCCAGGAAGTGGTGACGCAGTACTACAGGGCCCCTGAAGTTCTGATGGGCTCACGCCATTACGGGTCAGCCATAGACATATGGTCTGTGGGCTGCATCTTCGCGGAGTTACTGGGTCGCCGAATCCTCTTTCAGGCTCAGAGCCCCATACAGCAGGTACTGACTCAGAACTGCACTACACGGCGTGGTCTTTTGCTTCATACATGGCCATAAGGAAGCATGCAGTGTGAAGATGGGTTCTGTTTAAAAGATGGGTGTTCAGAAACCGCATGGGAAAACGGGTTGTCCAAGTACTGGATTACAACCATTGTATTACCTTATTACCTATTTCTCTTCCACATTTCATAAAGATGTAATACCATGACCGTAGGTCGCAAAATATGGTAAAATGAATTGTATAATGGGATAAGACATCAAAAATGTTGTTTAAGGACTCTCGAGTGGGGCAACAGAAAAGCATTCACGCTCTCGCTTGGCGATTGCATCTGTATCCAGGAGGCAAGGGAGTAAAACTGCCTGTGCTCTGTGGTTGGGAGGGATGGTATACTCTCACTCTCACATACCCCTTTTCCACCAAATCAGTTCCAGGGCTGGTTCGGGGCCAGTGCTGGTGCTGGTTCACAACTTGTTCAACTTGTGAGCCAGCTGAGAACCAGTTTGCTTTTCCATCGCTCGCAGTGCTAAGAGAAGACACGTCATTACGTCGCTGTATACATCAGTTACGTCGTTGTATACGTCATTACGTCGCTGTATACGTCAGTTACGTCGCTACGTTTGCTTAAACCTTGGCACGAATATCGAAGCAAAAACAACGTGGAAGAAGCAGCAGCAACAACAACAATAATAATAATGGATGACTTTGCGTTTGTACAGCTGCTGCTTCTCGTCGCTTAAAAATGGCGATCTTTCGCGGTCTTGTTATTGTTGTCGGTCTTAACAACTCCGCCCCCCTGCTGACGTAAGCGGTTCTTTCCTCTGGCCCAGCAGAGAGTTGGTGCTAGCTTGGAACCGGTTTTTCTGGCCCCAGAGCCAGTTCTTTGTCAGTGGAAACAGAAAACCCGGTTCCAAACTAAGCACTGGCCCCGAACCAGCCCTGGAACTGCTTTGGTGGAAAAGGGGCAACAGTGACCTTAGCACTCGTCTGTGAGCTCATGTATGGACCCTTTTCACGTGACGTCACGACAAACGCAGCCGCCATTTTGGACATGTACTACCAGTAGTTTACCACAGCCAACATTGAGGAACGGCAGCAAAGAAAGTGTTTATTTTCAGCAAGACTTCCATCATGCCACTATATTGTTGTGCACCTGGATGTAGTAACCATCAACAAACAAGGCAAGGGTTATCATTTTATCGGATCCCGGTAGATGCTGACCGACGGAGAAGATGGATAACGGCATACCAACGCTTGTGTAGTGACCACTTTGTTGGAGGTAAGACAAATAAAATTAGCCAGAAAAGGCATTACATTGCTGTTAACATTCTGTGGCGGCGAGTGTGTAACCAAATAGGCTAAAATAACCCATTGTAACCTCTTTGTTCTTCTGTAGTAGCTATTAGCTAACGACATTAGCTAGCGTTGTTCCTTTGCTGTTGGTAGACTGTAGGACAGATCAGAGGCAGTGTCCTACAAACAGCGATTAATTTGAGGGGGAGCAAGCCGGAGCGCGCTCCGGAACCTCGGGCGTTGGCTCCGGCAGCTATTTACACTGGATCCGGTGATCCGACACCTCTTTTGACTATGTAACAAAAATAATAATAATAATAATAAAATAAAAAAATGCAAGTTTATTTAGTGTTAATGTTTGATTTTGATATCTGTCTTGTTGGTGATTTCTCTCATGAAACGACATCCACAAAATATCTGCAGATGAATTTAATTTGCAGTGTTATTACAAAACATGCCCAGAAGCGCAGCGCCGCGCCCCTCTCCCCTCTCCTCTCCTCTTTTTTTCCGCTCCGGAGCCGCTCATCCTCTGCGCTCCGGGACCTCCCACTTTACAAATTAAGCACTGCCTACAAATAAGTGTTCAAAACAAGAGGAACATGTATTTGTCTCTTAAATCCAGGCCGTTCCCTGTAATCTGTAACAACGGTTGGAGAAAGTAATGGCAACTAGTGAGTGCACAAACCATAGAAGGTAAACTGTACACAGCCCCAGGGCAGTGTGATGGTATGTCTACTTTTAGATTGTGTTAGCTTATCAATGAACACACTCGTCACTCAACGAGTTTCACGTCTTTACGACGGATACTTAAATGTGTGTTAGGTATTATTGTTGCAGTCTAAGCAGTCATTGTAGCAGCTAGATGAGCGAGAACCGAAAGGGTCTGTGCCATAAACCGTTATTTCTGTACGGCGTTGCTAATGTGTCGTTACTGTTGTTATTTCTCCCTCTGCTCGCCCTGTAAATGCCCTACGTCGCTGGATAGCGAAGGTGTTTTCTGCATCTCACTCCTTTTTCTTGTATGTTCTCCGTTTGTCGCCTTCCTCGCATTCAAACCAATTCGAGCCGAAGTCCACTACATGTCCAAAATGGTGGTCGCGTTTACGAAGGTCACGTGACTGAAAAGGGTCTATACGAAAGAAGGCTGATGGTGCTTTCCTCTGAGTGTTACACCGTTCTGTGACGCTGCATGCATAGCAGTTTGAAAAGATGTGGCTGGCTTCACGTGTTTCAGAGGAAGCACATGGTAATCTTTACCCTCCCCAGTTGGCAGCTATTGTGTGATCGGGAGAACTGGATTGTGGGTGGGGATTGGCAAGTGGCCAAAATGGGAAAGCATGAAAAAAAAAAATTCTATGTTGTTTAATGCTCTCTCTTTTTTTTTTTTCTGTGTGTAGTTGGATCTGATAACTGATTTACTGGGAACTCCTCCCCTGTCTGCCATGGCATCTGCATGTGAGGGTGCCCGAGCACACATTCTAAGAGGACCTCACAAACCAGTAATATGTCTTTCTTTCAGTAATGCACTTAAAAATAGATTCATAAGGCCTAGCAAAAAAAAAAAAAAAAAGTTTGTTTCCTGTCAAGACCTAAAAAATTCATGGTAGGACGGTTGTATTTTTTTTTTTCTTTTTTCCTTTCAAAACCATATTAAAATTGTAGGTACAAACAGTTTCTTGCGACTAAATATCAAATTGATGTATGATCCATGAAAATGTCCTAATTATACACTACCGTTCAAAAGTTTGGGGTCACCCAGACAATTTTGTGTTTTCCATGAAAAGTCACACTTTTATTTACCACCATAAGTTGTAAAATGAATAGAAAATATAGTCAAGACATTTTTCTGGCCATTTTGAGCATTTAATCGACCCCACAAATGTGATGCTCCAGAAACTCAATCTGCTCAAAGGAAGGTCAGTTTTATAGCTTCTCTAAAGAGCTCAACTGTTTTCAGCTGTGCTAACATGATTGTACAAGGGTTTTCTAATCATCCATTAGCCTTCTGAGGCAATGAGCAAACACATTGTACCATTAGAACACTGGAGTGAGAGTTGCTGGAAATGGGCCTCTATACACCTATGGAGATATTGCACCAAAAACCACACATTTGCAGCTAGAATAGTCATTTACCACATTAGCAATGTATAGAGTGGATTTCTGATTAGTTTAAAGTGATCTTCATTGAAAAGAACAGTGCTTTTCTTTCAAAAATAAGGACATTTCAAAGTGACCCCAAACTTTTGAACGGTAGTGTATGTAGGTCCAATAAGTAGGATGTTTAATGGATAACAAAGCCCAGTTTAGGTAGGCAGAGTTACACCTAAGCCAAGAATTTTCTCATATTATTGCTCACAAGAAGTCTGTGGAATGCACAGAAAAACATTTGTGGACAGGGCCGGAATGGAGTCATTTCCATTTTACAGCTGTATAGAGTAGATTTATTTTAATATTCATTAAAATACAGTGTTATTGAATCAGTGTACAAACCTTTCGAGGCGGCTGTCTGTACTAACTTGGCGCCTTTTTCAGGCACAATAACACAATTAAAATTGCGGGCATTCATGGATGGCAGCGTGTGATTTTGTGTGGAGGGATGATGACCATTGTAAACATCTGCAATTTTTTAAAATCGGCTTTTATTATATTTACAATCATTTAACAGTTTTTGTGACAATTGAAGTGGATGTTAAATATTGCATTTCAATTTGTCGTGTTTGTTTTTGTTACGTTGTTCGACATGTTCCGCTAGAATCACGTTGAACTCCCGTACGTTATCGCTGTAGTCGCGTGGTACATCAAATATGACCGCACCCATAGCCATGATCATTTCTGAGCAAAGGTAAGCATTTTTCATGATTTGCAATGCATGAAACTCTTAAAATGAATGGTCGTATTAATTCAACATTTCAGAAATGTCAGGATCGGGTATATTTGTGTAGGGTCAGGCGGGTGACTGGAAACAAACAATTTTTTTTTTTTTAAATGATAGGCCTAATCAGTTGTACAGTTACCTAGACCACAAATGAACTGTTTTGGGCTGATTTCTCACTTTTAAAAAAAAAAAAATAAATACAAAAACCAGTGTTTCCCACAGAAATTTTGGAGACTATGGGGGAAGCCCACTGGGGGGGGGTTGTTTAAAATTGAGTGATATGTTAAATATTAAGTTATTACTGAAAAACTATTGATTAAAAAAACAAAGACACTGAGAAATGGTCCTATAAACAACTTTACCAATATAAAAGATTACCAGGACTGCAAAAATGCAGAAAAATAGGCTTTACTTATCCAAATGCTCCTGTTGGTTCAAAAGTTAAAGTGCAGAGAACCTCACAGCACAACATGAAGTTACCTTAAAATATAATATAAATGCCTCAGCTTTCATGTAAGAAAAAAAAACTATTAATACTCGTACTGTGTGCAGGCAGTCTCTCCTGAAGACTAAATTAAACAATAATTATAAACTAATAAAATAAATGGCTCAGGCTTCATAGAAGAAAAAAAAAACAATTTGAACAGAATCTCACAGTTATGATGCTGAAGCTGCCTAAACAATGGAAAATAAAATACCATTTTGGCAAAAACGTTGGCATCCATTAATTTCTTGTATTAAGTAAAAAATATGTTGCCAGATACTGCTGACGTTTTACAGCCCAAAATATGTTCAAAACCCGCCAAAATGCACTTAAAACCGCCCAATTGGGCGGGAAACCACCCAATCTGGCAACACTGCGCGGCACATGCTGCTTCTCTTGAACAGAGGAAGTAAGGTGGAAGGTAGTTTGTCGACGTCACCTCAAGACGACGCCAACAATTGGTCAAATTTGCGGGAAAGTTGCGGTGATTGGATATAATTGCAACACCACCCTGAATTCTCGGGGATTGGTTGAATTTGCGTTGAAGTTGCAAATGGCAACATCGCGAAATCCTGGAGGGTGTGATCACTGCGCTCTCCATGCGCCTATAAAGCACAATAGCGTAGCCTAAATGTCACCTTCTCAATCGTGTCAAAGGCTACATAAAGTTGTATAAACTTAGCTTAACATGTAGATGCAGACAGGATGTAGCTAATCAGAGTTGTCTCCTCACGCTGTCTCAGATAGGCAATGGACGCAATGTCAGACCGGGTGCGCCAGTGTCGCCATGCGTGCGTGTGGGCGGGCGCGGACTGAGACTATGGCGGCCCAAATTAGACTATGGTGGGCCGCCATAGTCTCGTCAATGTGTGGGAAACACTGCAAAAACACTTGTATTCGCCCCAGTAATTAAAACTGGGGTTGAGAAATTACCAGCATGGTCATAGTGGTAAAAATAAGTGACTCCATCATCAGTAATGTGTCCCAGTACCATGATTAAGTTCAGTAAATATGTGCTTTCTTTGTACAAATGTCCACTTGGCGTACATCAGAATCAAGGAAAGGATGAAAGCCTTGTTCAAAGTGTTTTTAATTTTACTAACAATAAATGCAAATTGCCTTATTGACAGATTAAAATTTCCTGTTTTGATCTATGGCTGATAAACTCACTGAAAATGAAGTGAAGTGTCCTCTGAAGTGGCACCCCATATGACGGTGATGATGAATTTCATTAAAAATGAGCTGGTTACCGTTTTCTGAAATCAAGCTTAAATATTTGTGCAGGTCATGAAATAACAGCAGAAAGCACAAGCGAAAAATCTGGTCCAGTGCAAATGGTATAAGCACAGTTTTGCTTTTCTATTCCCCAAAGAAAACATGGCATTTTTGCAGTGCATTCAACATTAGAAAACTTCACAGTACAGGACTGAGCTTTAGCTTAACCGATAAGCTCAAAAACTTGATATGCCCCAGTTTATTACTCCGTAACTCATTGTTTACCGACGTTCATTTACCCGTTCTCTCATTATCTGTCTGTTGTTTTCTCCGCTAGCCATCACTGTCTGTTCTGTACATGCTGTCAGACGGAGCCACCCACGAGGCTGTTCATCTTCTGTGCCGCATGCTAGTCTTTGATCCAGTGAGTACACACACACATACACGCTCACTCTCTAAAGTTTTCATAGTCACCATTTTGTTACGCCATCCTCAATCTTGAGTCACGAGCTGTTATGGGGAATGGAATGGGATCACGCGATGATGTTGATGGTATTGTTAAAATTATTTACAGTGATGGGCTTTTGATGCCTTCATCAACATGGTTATTACTTGACCTTCACTGTAATCCATACAAATGGTATAATCAGTATGTCACTGTATTATGCATTATTATAGCATTCTATAAGATGTCAATTACCCCTTTTCCACCAAATCAGTTCCAGGGCTGGTTCGGGGCCAGTGTTGGTGCTGGTTCACAACTCGTTCAACTTGCGAGCCAGCTGAGAACCAGTTTGCTTTTCCATAGCTCGCGGTGCTAAGGGAAGCCACGTCATTACGTCGCTGTATCCGTCAGTTACGTCGTTGTATACGTCAGTTACGTCGCTGTATACGTCAGTTACGTCGCTACGTTTGCATAAACCTTGGCGCGAATATTGAAGCAAAAACAACACGGAAGAAGCAGCAACAACAACAATAATAATGATGACTTCGCGTTTGTACAGCTGCTGCTTCTCGTCGCTTAAAAATGGCGATCTTTCGCGGTCTTGTTATTGTTGTTGGTCTTAACAACTCTGCCCCCCCGCTGACGTAAGCGGTTCTTTCCTCTGGCCCAGCAGAGAGTTGGTGCTAGCCTGGAACCGGTTTTTCTGGCCCCAGAGCCAGTTCCAGGCCCGGCGCCGTGGGGGGGCGAAAGGGGGCGTCGCCCCCTCGTGGCTACAGCCCCGCCCCCTCAACGGAGACTCGGATCACTTAATTGTTTTCTTATGAAAATATAATGTATTATAGACATATTAATAATTTGCATTTTCAAATATGAAATATGAAGTGGTTGTGCATTGCACAAAAATATATTTCACATAAATCACCTGTTTTAGACATATGTATCAATCCTAACTACTGGGGACTAGTTATTGTGGGTGTATGTGTGAAATGCTGACACAGCCGCGCACACACAGACCTGTGATAAGGACAAGGGGAGGGGTCGTGCGGGCGGGGGTTTTACATGTACACTTACAAGTGCACTGTCTCTGCAATATCCTGTAATATGCAGTCAAGTTTACGGGAGTAGTCTTTCCCCCTCCGAATTAAACGAATTCAATCACAATATTGTGAATCCATTTTCTTTCTTTGTAGGCTAAGTTTATCTCCGTTTATGTCGGTGTATGTGTTCATATATGGTCCGCTTTGTGCGCAAATAGCGTCAGAATATGTGTCGTTGACGTCACCCCCCATGCAGCGGGGGTGAAAATTCATCACCTCAGAGTGTTTTGTCCCCTACACGCCTAAACTGGGATCGCGGATTCAGTGGTTAGCGTTGACTCGGTGCAAGTCAGGAAGGCTATTACTGGTGCAGCCGCGGGGTCTGTTGATTTTTTTAAATTATGATTTTGGCCGCCGAGCCAAGTACCTTAGACTTGCATTGATGTTTTGTTTTCATGCCGAGCTATTTGTATGTATTTTAAATGTAAAGGACTTGCCTGTAGGTTTGTGAGTGTTGTTTTATGTTTGGCATCTTTCTGGTTGTAACGCGTGTCTGTGAGAAAATTGGAGGGGAGGGGTAACAGGTGGGCACGGGAGTTGATAAAGCGCAACTACCCTGGTAATGTGTCACATGATTTTCCCATACTAAAGCAACCTTCGGGGCCGTGGTTTTGTGGTTGGTGCAGTTAATTGTTTCAAACACGTTGTCAGACCACCATCACTACTACACACTAAAAATGAAAAATATTTGCCCCCTTGCGATTTCTAATTGCCCCCTTAGTAAACTGTTCCTGGTGCCGGGCCTGGCCAGTTCTTTGTCAGTGGAAACAGAAAACCCGGTTCCAAACTAAGCACTGGCCCCGAACCAGCTCTGGGACTGCTTTGGTGGAAAAGGGCACAGTGAGTTTGTGTCCATGAGCAAGGTGTCTTGTATGCATATGTAAGTGTGTGTGTGTGTGTGTGTGTGTGTGTGTGTGTGTGTGTGTGTGTAGGCTAAGCGGATCTCTGGCAGCGACGCACTGTCTCACCCATATCTAGACGAGGGCCGCTTGCGGTATCACACTTGCATGTGTAAGTGCTGCTACTCAGTACCCAGTGGCCGAGTGTACACTCGGGACTTTGAACCTGCTGCAGAGAGGACCTTTAGCCACAGCTATGAGGAGAGCATGCTTTCTGTGTGGCAGGGCAAAGGTGAATATCCTATCATGTGTTTTCTCACTGTTCCATCACTGCATTATACACTTGGCCCATTGTTTATATTAGTTGGTACTAGTGATGGGCATTTTATATAATTTTGCAGTTGAGTCATCAGTACTCAAACACCATTTATTTGTCTATCAATTTTTAAAGGGGAACTGAAGACAAATTTTTTTATTATCAAAATTCTATTTATCTAATTTTATTAAATATAGGAAGGCATTTTTGATCGCTATTTTGTCACTGCTATAGCAAGTTATGAGTGTTTGAAATATGCTCTGTAATATCAGTCCATAGGTCAAAGCAACGGCCGCAAACGAGATGCGTTGAGACCTGTGCGAGACATCGTAGGACGGAAGTAAAACGTACAGCGGAAATCAGAGTGACCAACATCTGCCAACGTTGTCAAAAGACGCACACGCCCTCTTTCGAATGCTGATGTAATCAAGCCGGAAGTTTTGTTTGTTTTGATAGCAATCAGGAAAGTTTGAAAAAAGTAGGCAGTAATCGTCATTTAAACTCGTTTTTGTGCAATATTTCGTTTGGAAAACAGTTTTCAAAATGGCGGCGCTGACACTTTACGTTTCAAAGTCTCGCGCAAATCTCGTGAAGATCAAGCGACGCCTGCCGTGGACCAAACGAGCCAAATTCAACACGGCTAAAAACCAAATAGGCCGATAAGTATAATATTAAATTGCAATTAGTTGCCAATACGAGTCACGATACAAGGTTACTAAAACCGAAAACGTCATTGAATAACACGTTAATTAAGAAATAAAGCAAGTTTAAAAATGACTTCAGTTCTCCTTTAATAACAAAGCAAGCATGTGCTTCTTGAAGAAACATTACAATTAAAAAGGTGTAGTTGACTACAACATGCGTTAATGAGGTTTTCCATCATTACATCTGTGTCTTTTATGCTTTGACGCTCAAAGCATACTTCGTGTGTGTGTGTATGTGTGTGTGCATATACAGTACTGTGTAAAAGTCTTAGGCACGCTATTTTTTTCATACAAACTTTGTGATAGATTTCTGTTTTATAACTTCTGCATTATCGAGTCAGTACAAAAACATTGTAGAGTCCAAACGTTCGTTTTCCAGCACAAAATTAAATTTTACAGAAAAAAATGCTTATATCTGAGCAGCATTTTACATAAGAGAGCACTTTTCAGATTAAAAAAGAAACATCATGAAAGCTACTGGGTTTCGGTGCAAAATTAAGACACGAGTGTGACAGTCAAAGTGTCCAGAAGAACTGGGTCTGGTTCTATAGCTATAGCTCATTTCCTTATCAAACTGCACTCACTGTACCTCAGACCACTATTTTTTTTTTTTTTTAAGCAGAGAGTCGTCTCACACCAAATATTGACTTTGTTTCACGTTTATTATGGCTTACTAGCCTGGCAAGCCAGACTAAATGTGAATATTTAGTCTGGCCTCGCTCGTAGACATTTCCGAAGGGTGTGGGAGGAACAACCCGCTGTCTTTCAAACTGTCTCTGTGCGTATAGGCCAACGCTCTGACCAATCAGCGCAACAGTGACTGTGACGTAGTCAGAGCGACAGAAAGCAGTGGGGGAGGCCTTGAAATAAATAATTTTTCAAAATGCATATTAATTAATAAACAGGTTCTAGATATTAAGAAGTTTGGAGATAATGACCACAAGTTTGGAGTCTGTACCACATACTTAGCATACACTTTTTTTTTTTCAAGTGTTTTTCAAGGGTTTGCTTAAACTGTTTGAGAGTTTTTATTTTTATTTAGTGGTGTTTGGTGAAATAATTTCCCTTAAATTTAAAATAACGGGAAAATAAGAAACAATCAAAAAGTAATGTTTCAAAGCTGTTTATTAATTCTTCGTACTGCACAAACTAGCCCCATCCTTTTGGCTACGAGCGGAGCAGCTGGTAGATCAGACTTTTGCCATAGCCAGTCGGTAAAACAGCGAAAACGTCCTTCTTGAAAAAGAATGAGCGGAGAGCCTCTTCCTGCTCATGTTTCAACGAAAACTCCAAGTCTAATTCTTCTAAAACTGATTCCAAAGCGGAGTCAAACGCGCACTGTTCGATAGCCGTAGCCATCTTTCCTGCTGTGCTTTCTCCAGCGTCGCGCAGCCTTGTCGTCACTCCTGCAAAAGCCCGCCCAAAGAATCCAAACAAAAACCTTGCATTGTGATTGGCGGACACGATTTGATGCCCGGGGTGTGTTGTTGATATGGTGCGAGGCTAGACCCACTTGTAGGCAAAAATATTTTTGACCGCTAGGTGGGTGGGTCTAGTTTACTAGGCTAATGGCTTACTGCTGTTTATTTATTTTTTTTTTAATGTTAAAACATTTCATTTCATTATTTTTAAGGCATTTTTGGTCTACAGCATTTCTTTACATGTGCCTAAGGCAGTACAGTACTGTGTGTGTGTGTGTGTGTGTGATATATAATAAATAAGCAAACTCGTATGTGTGTGACTATGAAAGATGATGTGTCTTTTACAGAGGTGTACGTAGGTGGAACACTTTTTTTTTTTTTAAATAATATATAAATAAAAACCCACACTACTTCGCATGTTTATGATGCCTTTTATCGCCAAAAGTTTTTGGCCGTCTGACCATCACAACTTGTGTGTGCTTTTTGATCATTCCATTCCAGATTTGTCCCCTTTTGCTGTTAAAATAACCTTCACTCTTCTGGCAAGGCTTTCCACTTGGTTTTGGAGCGTGGCTGTGGGGATTTGCTTGTTCATCCATAAGAGCATTAGGATCTCAGCAAAGCCACACCGTAGGCCTAATCCATGGTTTAATGTTGACTGTAAGACGGCTATTGAGAAACGGAAAAAAGCATAGAGATTATTTATTTAACAAACATCCAACAGAAAACCTCACCAGACTGAAAATTTGTCAAGCTCAAGCATGCAGAATCCTCAGTGAAACAAAGAGACAGAGCTGGAGGAGATTTGTATTAAGTCTCGCGTCAAACACGCCTACAAAAAGGTCTGGGACTTGATTAAAAAGATGAAGGGCAAGGCAAGTGAATCACAGATACAGCATATTAAACACCAAGGTGATCTGTTAACCACAAAACAAGAAATGGCAAATCAGCTAGCAGAGACCTAGGGGAAGAATTCATCCAGCGAGAATGGTCACCATGATTTCCAGGCTATACGGCTGCAGGAAGAGCACAAAACAACTTGATTTCTGCTCCGGTGTAACACACTAACACAGAGCAGTATAATCAGCCTTTCGCAATGGAGGAGCTCTTCTATTTCATAAGGAACTCTCATGATACTGCTATGGGGCCAGATAAAATGCACGATCACTTCTTAAAACACTTGCCTGTCAGTGTTGGAAATTTTTAACATCATTTGGATGCCAAGAAATGGACCAAGATCCTGACAGGAAGCAATAATACCCGTTCCTAAACCAGGAAAGGACCATAAAGATTCCAGCAATCACACTGATAAGTCGTCTTTGTAAAACCATGGAGCGAATGGAGAATAATCATTTTGTCTGGATACTTCATCTCATCTCATTATCTCGAGCCGCTTTATCCTGTTCTACAGGGTCGCAGGCAAGCTGGAGCCTATCCCAGCTGACTACGGGCGAAAGGCGGGGCACACCCTGGACAAGTCGCCAGGTCATCACAGGGCTAACACACAGACACAGACAACCATTCACATTCACACCTACGGTCAATTTAGAGTCACCAGTTAACCTAACCTGCATGTCTTTGGACTGTGGGGGAAAACGGAGCACCCGGAGGAAACCCACGCAGACACGGCGAGAACATGCAAACTCCATACAGAGGCCCTCGTCGGCCACGGGGCTCGAACCCGGACCTTCTTGCTGTGAGGCGACAGCGCTAACCACTACACCACCGTGCCACCCCTTGTCTGGATACTTGAATCTGAAATCACCAGTGTGGTTTTAGAGGAGGAAAGAGCCCTTTAGACCATCTCGTCAGAGTAGAGTCCTATGTACGTGATGATTTTATTAGAAAAGAACATGTAATTGTTGTCCTTTTTTATTTAGAAAAAGTACATGATACAACATGGACATGCGGCATTTTAAAGGACCTACATCAAATGGGTTTCAGAGGACACTTGCCCATTTTCATTTCCAGTTTTTTGTCCAGTAGACATTTTCAAGTTTGAATAGGAACTACTCATTCAAATTCTCACCTGCAGGATCTATAGGAGTCCCTCAGAGAAGCATTCTCTCTCAGTTACGCTTTAGTATTAAACTCAATAGTATATGTAGTGCTCTTAGTTCAATTTTTTTTTGTCGTCTTTATGCTGACGACCTCTGCATTTGCTGCAGGTGGAAAAAAACATGAATACTAATGAAAGACAGTTGCAGTTATACATAAGTAAGATTAATACGTGGTCAGTCAAAAATGGATTTAAATTTTCCAGAACAAAAACTGTCTTCACTTTTGCCTCCTGTGGGGCCTTTATCATGACCCTGAGCTCTTCATGCATGGAGAGGCTGTCAAAGTGGTAAAGGAGACTAAATTCCTTGGACTTATTTTTGATAACAGGCTGTCTTTTATTCCAGCCATGAAATCCTTAAGAAGTACAGTAGACGCTGCAGAGTTCAGTGTCCTCCTGTGCCTTGACAGGGTACTGGTCAGATCTCGACTGGACTATGGGGGCATAGTTTATGGATCTGCACAGACGTGATGTATACAGATGCGGGATACTGTTCATCATCAAGGATTAAGACTGGCCTTGGGAGCCTTCAGGACTTCTCCTTTACAGAAACAAATGAACCCTCACTTCAGAACTGGCTTTTTAGTATGTCGTCAAACGTAAGGCAAATCGAGACAATCCAGCTTACTCTGCGGTTTTCCAGTCCCAGCACCTGCAGTTGTATGAGGTCAGGCCTGATTACATCAGTCCTTTTGCACTGTAAAAAAAGAATAGTTGAGAATACTTGAAATTTCAAGGCAACAGTCTGCATTAAGAATTTTATGTTTTGCCAATGATGTGCCCATGATTATCCAAACTATGATAAAACTGTTATCTTTATTAAGAATTCTTAATTAAGTCAATTTTCAATTCCTCATTCTGCCAACATAGATTTCTCTTTTTGCTGAACAGTGGCATTCACAGTAGTACAAAAAGGCAATTGAGGTTATCAGACTTTTTTGACCTTTATTTGGATAGGACAGTATAGAGACAGGAAATGAGGGGGAGAGAGATCGGGAAATGACCTTGGGTCGGAATCGAACCCGGGTCCCCGGATTTATGGTATGGCGCCTTATCCACCTGAGCCACGACGCCATACCCATGATGTGGGTTTTAAAAACTTTATTTCAATATTGAAGTTTTGTAATTGTGTAGAACAATGAAAAAAGGCATGTATAGTTTAATGATAAATTGTGATAACCTCAGGGGCGTCGTGGCTCAGGTGGATAAGGCGCCATACCATAAATCTGGGGACCCGGGTTCGGTTCCAACCTGAGGTCATTTCCCGATCTCTCCCCGTCTCTCTCCTGCTCATTTCCTGTCTCTACGCTGTCCTATCCAAATAGAGGTGAAAAAAGCCCCAAAAAAATCTAAAAAAAAAAATTGTGATAACCTCAATTGCCTTTTTGCACTACTGTGAATGCCACTGTTCAGCAAAAAGAGAAATCTATGTTGGCAGAATGAGGAATTGAAAATTGACTTAATTAAGAATTCTTAATAAAGATAACAGTTTTATCATAGTTTGGATTATCATGGGCACATCGTTGGCAAAACATAAAATTCTTAATGCAGACGGTTGCCTTGAAATTTCAAGTATTCTCAACTATTTTTTTTACAGTGTGGAGTTCATACAAAACCTCATCTGGAGAAGCTGAACATCAATTTGAAGAACTTGACACACACGTTTTTGTCCCATTTCCCGTTGGAATTTGAAAAGACCTCATATCATAATGGATTTGGGCCATAACAGGAAGGCAGTGACGCACCCAAATGTGTACCAGCAGCAGGTTTTTTAGATACAGGATGCTGTTTTCCTTTTCATACACTGATGGATCTAAAGAAGATAAATGTGTCTCTGCAGCTATAGTAACTGGACACAATCATTATGCACTGCACTTTTCAGAACGGAGTTGAATTTTTACAGCCGAGGCCCGTGTGTCAGGTACGCGAGGGAGGCGGATGTATGTGCAGAAGTGTTCAGTTTAATAAAGTGCATCTCATCTCATCTCATCTCATTATCTCTAGCCGCTTTATCCTGTTCTACAGGGTCGCAGGCAAGCTGGAGCCTATCCCAGCTGACTACGGGTGAAAGGCGGGGTACACCCTGGACAAGTCGCCAGGTCATCACAGGGCTGACACATAGACACAGACAACCATTCACACTCACATTCACACCTACGGTCAATTTAGAGTCACCAGTTAACCTAACCTGCATGTCTTTGGACTGTGGGGGAAACCGGAGCACCCGGAGGAAACCCACGTGGACACGGGGAGAACATGCAAACTCTGCACAGAAAGGCCCTCGTCGGCCACGGGGCTCGAACCCGGACCTTCTTGCTGTGAGGCGACAGCGCTAACCACTACACCACCGTGCCGCCCCTTAATAAAGTGCATACTGTATATAAATACAGATACACACAAAGGCAAACAGTCCAAATCGGCAGGCTAGATCAGAGACATGAAAACAGGTAAAGGGTCGGTCGAGGCGCAAACAGAACATAGGCGGCTAAGCGAGAACAGTAACGAGAAACAGGCCAAAGAATCAAGAAACCAGGAAAACAAGAACACGGGTAGAAAGGCTCAGTAATGCATACTTAACGTAGCGTAATGCTTTGCGATGCATTTGCATCAGCGCAGTCCTTAAATAGGCAAACACAATGTTCTCTAATTGAGTTCAGGTGCGCCTTGTTCACGGTGTGCGTGCCGAAGTCCGCTATGCACGCGTGCAGCCTGAGGCACGCCTTCAGGTGCACGCACCACAGCGCGCAGGACTGACACCATGCTTTGCTGTTAGCACTAGAATATGCATATAGA
This sequence comes from Neoarius graeffei, assembly GCF_027579695.1. NCBI lineage: Eukaryota > Metazoa > Chordata > Actinopteri > Siluriformes > Ariidae > Neoarius > Neoarius graeffei. The sequence goes on along the minus strand of NC_083588.1, from coordinate 48,141,811 downwards.
CAGTACCAAACAACAGAACTCTAATTTTTACAGACTCAAGATTGTGCCTCCAGGTGCTTGGGAATTTATTTATTTATTTATTTATTTATTTAAATAAAGATTGATCATCCTATGATTGTCAGTATTTTAGATAAACTTGAACTTTTACAAAGAGAAATTCAGTGGAATGGGGTTTTTTTTGGGGGGGGGCTCAAAGAGCCGTCATTAAAGAAGTCATCCATCCATTATCCATAACCCCTTATCCTGTAGAGGGTCACAGGCAAGCTGGAGCCTATCCCAGCTGGCTATGGGAGAGAGGCGGGGTACACCCCGGACAAGTCACCAGATCATCGCAGGGCTGACACATAGAGACACACAACCATTCACACTCACATTCTCACACACACCTACGGTCAATTTAGAGCCACCAATTAGCCTAACCTGCATGTCTTTGGGGGAAACCGGAGCACCCGGAGGAAACCCACGCGGACACGGGGAGAACATGCGAACTCCACACAGAAAGGCCCTCATCAGCCACTGGGCTCAAACCCAGGACCTTCTTGCTGTGAGGCGACAGTGCGAACCACTACACCATTGTGCCGCCCCTAAAGAGGTCACTGAATGTAAAATCCCAGCCTCAGACCTGCATTGGCATCTTATATTTCAATGAAGTGGCAGACTGAGTGGGATGAATGAACGTCTTAAACAAATTGTATGAAATCAACCCTGCCATCAAGAAGGCACTCTTATTCTCATTTTGAACCAGACGTGATCAAGTGGTGTATACCAGGCGTCGTATTGGTCGTTCAAGGCTCCATCGTGCCATTTCTGTAGAATATCTCTGACAGTCAAGCATATTTTACTTTGTTGTCCTGGTCCAAACGCCACAAGGGAAAGATTTTATTCTCAAAGTACTTTGGATGATTCTTTTAACAAGGTGCCGCCACAAAAAGCTTTAGAAGTTTTATCACGTGTGTATTTCGAGCATCTCATTTAAACCTAGGTCACAACCGGACGTACGATTTTTTGGCCGTGCGATTTTTGGCGTTTCCCAAATCACTGCGTTTTTTTTGTTCGTGGAGAAAGACGCACGTTGGCCGTAAGTTTGTCTTGCAACCTGAAAAAACCGTAAGTGCCCGTAGAGTTTGTTTGACATGACAAAGAACCTCTGCGGCCGGTCTACGGCTCGAAAATCAGCACGTCACACGCGCCCTCCATGCGTTTCTTGCGTTTTTTGCACGTAGACCGGCCATAGGAGCACGTACGGCCGGTTGTGACCGAGGCTTTAGTTATTTATTTATGTAACTTTTTTTGTGCTCATTATTTATCTATGAAGAAACATTTTTTTTAAAGAAATGCTCTTGTCATGAAATAGTCTTAGGTGCTGAGATGGCTTAAAAAAAATCTGAGGTCAGGCACAGATGTCCAGTGAGGAGGCTTGGAGTTGTTGAAGTCCATTAATAAACATGTATATTATAATACACCTATAATAAAATGTATATTTATATTGTACATTTTTACACCTTGAATATATAGCTCAGAGTGCTTTACAATTTAAGTCATACAGACACTTCAGTCTGTTTCAATTCATCCCAAAGGTGTTCAGTGGGGTTGAGCTCAGGGCTGTGTGTTGGCTGCTCGCTCGAGTTCTTCCACTCCAACCTTGGTAAACCATGTTGTCTTGGAGCGTGCTTTGTGCACAGGGGCATTGTCATTGTGGAGCAGGTTTGGGCTTCTCAGTTCCAGTGAAGAGAAATCGAAGACATTCTGTACAATTGTGTGCTTCCAACTTTGTAGCAACAGTTTGGGGAAGACCCACATATGGGTGTGCTGGTCAGTTGTCCACAAACTTTTGGCCATATTTTGTATTTTCCAGTTTACTTTCGTTGGTTCGATTTCCCAAGGTATAAGTGTTGAGTGATTAAACAGAGCAGCCCAGAGGAGAAAAAAAAATGCATTTACTCAAGATGAATCAACAACAAACTGCCATGTCCAGTGTGCTCCTACGTGTGTTAAAGAATGTGTCATATTCCTTATACTGAGAGCTTGCTTGCTGTATTTATTCATTTATTGGTGGGTGGGTGATATGATTTCATATTGAACAAATCAAATTGGGAAAACCTGATCACGACAATAAATGAGTTGTTGAATGTAGCTTGCCTAGCATTATACAAATGTAACATAGACCGTAATTACATGACGATCTCCCTGGCTCATACCGAGAGCATTTTATTTATTTGTTTCACACTGCTGATCTTCCTCTAAAATAAAGTTTTCTTTGCTCTCAGAGCTCATCCATCGTTTCATCACTGAGCACCAGCAGGGTAAAAGAGTGCCTTTGTGCATCAACCCCCAGAGTGCAGCCTTCAAGAGCTTCATCAGGTGAGGCTCTTAAACATTGTTTCTTCACTCTGCACAGCTCTCTAATCTTCTGCGTCTTTTACTTTCTCAGGTCCACTGCTTGGCATTCCTCGAAAGTATCAAGGAAAGAAGAGAGATGAGATGAGGAGTTTGTTAAAATAGGAGTCACAGAAGACGTAGTTGACTATAGAAGCATGCTTGTGCTCGAGATGAATGACTGTGTTTACATTTGGTTCTTGTCAGATTATGTAGGTCTGAATGCCTAGGCTTGGTGCTAAGTTTGGCACAGGATGAATATCCTAACATTGTCCAAAAAAAAAAAAACCCAACCACCCTACAGTACCTAATTCTGTAGACATTTTTTCAATAGTGACGGTCAAATTATGCTGCTGTGAACATTTTATACTGACTGAGCTTGAGGATTGTGGATACTGAATTTCAGAAGAAACTCCTTTTCATGGATTGGATTGAAGACAGATGAACATTGTGGTGGTGGTGATGGCACGCGTGTGTGTGTGTGTGCGCGTGTGTTGAAGTCCCTGAATGTTGTGCAATACCAATAAGGGGGGGGAGGTTTCAGTCTTTGTGGGCTTCAGCTGCCATTCAGACCTGTTCCTGTTATGTTCTCGGCCAATAGTCTTGCTGTGTCACTTAACTGTTCTTGCTGAAGTTCTTCACAAGTTCTTCCTTTATTTCCTGTAACTCTATTTTAACCATCTTTCCAGTATTTGCATAGTGTCATACGAATTTGGGTTGCCTTCTCTTTGCTTTTGTTACTCGATACAGAAACACAGCGATTTTATTATTAGACTGCCACCAGTTTTCCTCTTGCGTGACGTAATCGTCACTGGATCGTAGATTAAGATGCTGCGGGGATTAAGATCACGTAGACGTACAGGTGTTTTTGTATGTGTACGTACCTCTAAGCATTTATGTGCAAGGATTTTATTTACTTTTATGAGCTGGACAGCTTTTAAGGTTTGGAGAGAGCATTATTGAACTGTTGTGTGATTGAAGCTAGAACATGTACACTTAAGTTTTGTGTGTGTGTGTGTGTTCAGGAATGGAGAGCATTTAGGGGGATGTATAGTATCGTGCTATTTCACATTCATTACCTCACATAAACCCACTGTGCACTGGCTGAGTGCGCTCAGACTAAACCCGACTATTAACCACGTACTGTACAGGGATCTGTGCTAATCACTGAACCACTATCCCGACAAATCCCCTTTATCTGTCAGTCTCCCTCCCTCCTTGCTCCGGCTGATGCACATGTCTCAGATTTGCTTTCAGAGGAAAATGCTGCTGTTCATTTGATTGACGTTTTCACTTCAGTCATAACTAGTGTCGAGCTCAGGTTTCATATCGCAAACTCTGCTGTAAACACACAGGGACGCGTGTCCGGGCCACAATGGTCCGTTCCTGGTGCTGTGAACTGAAAAGGCCCAGTTTTTGCTCTACAACCTCGAGACTCGTGCCTGTGGGCCACCACTAGGTGGTGACGAGTACTCTGAGCTCTGCTGGACAGACAGTTCTCAAGGATGTTCGTTCAAACAGATCCGCAAGTGGATAAGGACTTTGCTTAGGGATTTGCAGCACTTCAGGAGTCCAGTAATCTGACAACCCCTTGCCCTTGTGCTGTTATTTAATTTGGTCATAGGAAGATATTTTCTTAAATGAATCGTTTTCTTCTACTTTTATGTCAATGCATTGTGACCAATTTAATTATTTTTTTCTGTTTCTTTCTTCAGGTTTTGTAGTTTGACCACTTTGCTATTGTGTTGGTAGAGGAACTAGAAGTGTAGTGACACGAAGAGAACTTCTGTTGGTCTAGGATTTCTTGTACCGACTGCTAACTTCAACGTGAGGATGTTTTAATTAATGGTGAGATGTGCATTAGTCATGCATTAGCTCATAGAAGTTAGACGTTTTATGACGAAAAAAGAAAACTCGATATTTGTGTTGATAACTATTATGGTTAGTAATATCAAACACTTGTTTCAAAAGATGGCTGGGTTTTTTTTTTGTTATTTATTTTTTGTCCTTTTATTGAAAATGTTTTTGGACTTTGTGTTTACAACAGATGCTTGAAATTTTTAAGGAAAAAATGGTTTAAGGCAGATGGAGCTGTCAATAAAGAGCAAACACTGGAGACAAAGTGCCACGTCAACTCAATAGATAGGAGTCTGTCTTTTTTTTTAATTTAATGTTTTTATTTTTCCCCCTTCAGGTAGATCCCTCCCCACTTTTTACAGGTTTAATCACTTCTTCTTGAAAATGTTTTGCTTGGCATTGACAGTCCATATATTTATATTATCTTTAGAATTATTCATTTGACACAGAACTTCAATTACAAGTAAGACAAGCACAATTGAGATCAGAAGAGCCAACACTGATATGTTTCCATTTCAGGAATAAGAGAAAACAGCTGTAGGGGGATTAGTGAAGAAACTCCAGTACAATGCACAGCACAACAGTATATATGAGAGGAGAGAAGGCAAATGTTCAAGCACAATTTAAGTCCCGTTGTCATGTAGAGCAGCATGAAGCGAAAGAGCTTTATGATCAGATGCTCCAGTGCAGAGAGATGCTTTGTGAAGGTTGCAAGTGATTCTGAAATCGAAGGGAGGTCACTCATGCCACTACTGAGGACGCACAGGCTCCTGAGAAGCATTTGGGGTGAGTAATAAAAACAGCTCTCGATGATGAGCATTTGCCGAGTGGATTGGACGGCCTTGGGTGGAATGAGAGATGAGGTAAGTGCTGTTTCCAGAACAGCCTGAAAATAACAGCGGATTTCTGTCTAGCATATGCTCGATACCCTAGACTGGTATTTTGACGTGTTAACAATGTACTGAGAAAAGAATGAAAAACATTTTTCTTGTCTATAATTTTAGTCTAAGGGCAGTTGTTGAATTCCATTAATAAACATATAATACACCTATAATAAATATATTTATATTGTACATTTTTACACCTTGACTCTACGGCTCAGTGCTTTACAGTGTAAAGTAAAAAAGAAACAAAAGGCAGTCAAAATAAACTAGTAAAATAGATAATGAGTGCAATAAATAATAGCAGTGACAGAAAACAAAGTAAATGTAAACCTCATTCTCATCTCATTATCTCTAGCCGCTTTATCCTGTTCTACAGGGTCGCAGGCGAGCTGGAGCCTATCCCAGCTGACTACGGGCGAAAGGCGGGGTACACCCTGGACAAGTCGCCAGGTCATCACAGGGCTGACACATAGACACAGACAACCATTCACACTCACATTCACACCTACGGTCAATTTAGTCACCAGTTAACCTAACCTGCATGTCTTTGGACTGTGGGGGAAACCGGAGCACCCGGAGGAAACCCACGCGGACAACATGCAAACTCCGCACAGAAAGGCCCTTGCCGGCCACGGGGCTCGAACCCGGACCTTCTTGCTGTGAGGCGACAGCGCTAACCACTACACCACCGTGCCGCCCTAAATGTAAACCTATACAATAAAAACTATAACAATAGTGATAATAATAATAATTAACAAGGGGAGACTGGGTATGGTTGTAACACCTTTTGCTTCAGCACATGTAACTCGCTGAACTTTTGAGCTACAGTTCAAAATTTCAGTACACTACATTATTATATATAACACTCACCAGCCACTTTGATTCTAAGAATCTATGATTCCTGTTCTTGGCTGGCAGGAGTGGAACCCAGTGTGGTGTTGTGCTGTTACATGCTGAGATGCTTTTCTGCTCATCATGGTTGTAAAGAGTTGCTCTGAGTTACTATATCCTTCCTGGCAGCTCAAACCAATCTGGCCGTTTTCCTCTGACCTCTCATCAACAAGATGTTTGTTTCCACCCACAGAACTGTTGCTCACTCGATGGGGTTTTTTCCCCTGCGCCATTCTGTGTAAAGTGTAGAGACTGTTGTGTGTGAAAACCCCAGGAGATCAGCAGTTTCTGACATACTCAAACCGGTCCATCTGGCACTAACACCCATGTCATAGTGAAAGTCACACTTTGAGATCACAGTTTTTCCTTTTCTGGTGTTTGAAGTGAACGTTAACGGAAGCTCTTGATTTGTATCTGCATGATTTTATGCTTTGTGCTGCTGTCAAGGGATTGGCTGATTTAGATAAATGCATAAAACAGCAGGTGTATGGGTGTACCTAATGAAGTGGCTGGTGAGTGTATATTGAATATAGCCCAGAAAAATGTGCAGTAAAAGTCAGCAAAGCAAACCTCTAGGGAGGTTTTCTCCCCCTATCTTTAATCAAGAGTGTAGTCTTTTAATTAGTGGGTATTCATTTCCCTCACAATCTGCCCTCTCTCTCAAATAGCCCCTGCATGACCTTAACTGCTTTTGTGCACTCGTGAGTCTTCTGCTCACAGATTTGTGCACGCACTCAGATTTTAGTGAAAATAACCCTTGCAAAATTCACCAACCAATAGAATGGTTGGATGCTGACCAATGAAATAGTCACTGCCTCGTGCATTCGCTTTACTTATAGGTGGGTTTGTTAAGAGAGAATGGGGGAAAAAATGTATGCACGGTGCGTACAGTATCATGGATGTAGGCACCAGTGGTGTCCCTTTTGTTATAAGCTACCCCACTACCTGGATAGGTTGTAATACATACTGGGGTAAGTTGTAACATTACATTCCAGGCATTTAGCAGACACTCTTATCCAGAGGGATGTACAACATACCCAAGAGCAGCCATTCCTGCTGGTCCAGGGAATCAAACTGGCAACCTTCTGGTCCCAAAGCTGCTTCTCTAACAATTAGGCCGTGGCTTCCCAAACAATTAGACAAAAGAAGTGAAAACTGAGGCCACACCATACGATATACTTCAGAAAGGGGTTTATTGAGATCTCATCTCATTATCTCTAGCCGCTTTATCCTTCTACAGGGTCGCAGGCAAGCTGGAGCCTATCTCAGCTGACTACGGGCAAAAGGCAGGGTACACCCTGGACAAGTCGCCAGGTCATCACAGGGCTGACACATAGACAACCATTCACACTCACATTCACACCTACGGTCAATTTAGAGTCACCAGTTAACCTAACCTGCATGTCTTTGGACTGTGGGGGAAACCGGAGCACCCGGAGGAAACCCACGCGGACACGGGGAGAACATGCAGACTCCACACAGAAAGGCCCTCGCCGGCCACGGGGCTCGAACCCGGACCTTCTTGCTGTGAGGCGACAGCGCTAACCACTACACCACCGTGCCACCCAGGTTTATTGAGATTAAAAAAAACAAGCCTTAGTCGGTCACAATGGTGGTAAATACCACCAGGTGGTAACCCTGAAGGTGCAGACTTAATGGGGCCAGAGGTTTCATAGGACGCATTTTACCCACACTTCCTTTGGCTTCGAGTTGCCAAATGGCTCCATATAGACCGCACAAAACTTCATCATCTGAGGTCTCAGAATCATTAGCGTCGGTTTTCAGCCTTTTTTTGGAGGGGGGGCAAGCTTTCTCTCCTTTGTCTTTTGCTTGCCTCTATTCTTTTCTAAGTTATTCTTTCTTTCTTACATTTGTGCTTCCTGTCCTCTGTTGTTCTTGGTTGGTTCAAAACAAACACCGATTCCACCAATTCTTGCTTCACTGTTGTATCAGTGAGCATTTCGGACTGCCTCTTTTTCCTAATCCTGATTTTCATGGCCCTGCTTTTGGAAATGGCCGTATAGCTGAAGGATTGAACACCTGACCTGGAGACAGCCCTGAGGTGCCATTTCTCATCTGGAGCACAACACACCTACACTGGGAAGATCACTGGAACCCTGGTCTCTCAGCTTCAGCAGTGATTTGCTGTATCTGCTCAGTGTGACATGGCAGATCCCATGTGCCTTCACCACTGATCTGACAGACTTGCCCTTCTTTGTGACCTCATCAGATTTTGTTTGTTTGTTTGTTTGTTTTTTAACACTGGCAGGCACACACGTCTTTCACTCTTTCTTTTCCATTGCCTAGGCATTCTCTAAAATTTTAAAAAATCAGGTATCCTTGGTTGTATGTAAGGGGATGGTTGTAACACTTAAAAAAAATGTTACGACCAACCTAACCCCTGTCAGCCATTGTTTAGCTGGTTGTATTAGCATAGTAGTTTGAAATTAGCATCTGGAAAAAATGCATCACACTTTGCATGAGACACTACAATTCAATCTAATATAAGATGTATGATTTTATCTCATCTCATCTCATCATCTCTAGCCGCTTTATCCTGTTCTACAGGGTCGCAGGCAAGCTGGAGCCTATCCCAGCTGACTACGGGCGAAAGGCAGGGTACACCCTGGACAAGTCGCCAGGTCATCACAGGGCTGACACATAGGCTACGTTTACACTAGACCGTATCTGTCTCGTTTTCTTCGCGGATGCACTGTCCGTTTACATTAACCCCCCTGAAAAAGCGGGGAAACGGGAATCTGCCAGCGTCCACGTATTCAATCTAGATCGTATCAGCTCCGGTGCTGTGTGAACATTGAGAATACGCGAATACGCTGTGCTGAGCTCTAGCTGGCGTCTCATTGGACAACGTCACTGTGACATCCACCTTCCTGATTCGCTGGCGTTGGTCATGTGACGCAACTGCTGAAAAACGGCGCAGACTTCCGCCTTGTATCACCTTTCATTAAAGAGTATAAAAGTATGAAAATACTGCAAATACTGATGCAAATACTGCCCATTGTGTAGTTATGATTGTCTTTAGGCTTGCCATCCTTCCACTTGCAAGTAATAAGTGATATGCGCTGGGATCTCACACACAGCGGCTCAGTCCCGAATCGTGGCTTGTTCACTTCACTCGCGCGCTCTGTGAGCTGCACAGGGCCGGAGTGCACACCCTCCAGAGGGCACTCGCTGTTCAGGGCGGAGTGATTTGGAGCGCAGGATGCCTGCGGAGCCGAGCGTATCCGCGTATTGGTGTTGCTGTGTGCACGGCTAACGGTTTTAGTGTAAACGCGAATCGTTTTAAGAATGTTAATCTGATGATCCGCTGATTCGACGTAATGTAAACGTAGCCATAGACACAGACAACCATTCACACTCACATTCACACCTACGGCCAATTTAGAGTCACCAGTTAACCTAACCTGCATGTCTTTGGACTGTGGGGGAAACCGGAGCACCCGGAGGAAACCCACGCGGACACGGGGAGAACATGCAAACTCCGCACAGAAAGGCCCTTGTCGGCCACGGGGCTCGAACCCGGACCTTCTTGCTGTGAGGCGACAGTGCTAACCACTACACCACCGTGCCGCCATGATTTTATCTGTAAAAGTATAAATACTGAACAACAATTTAGTCTTGGTTTAAAAAAAACAAACTTTCTGACCTCAAAATCATTTTTTTCTTTTATAGAATCTGCATCCTCCGGTTTCCGGCCTTGGCAACCACCATGTGGGATCTGGGGGAAAGTTGGTGAACACTGAAATGATCACATGATTCCTCCTTCCTGACTGGTGAAATTGGTGGTGTTAACTCTCCCCGTGTTGCAACCACACCTGGTCTCCCCTAATCAAAATGCAAAAGTAACATGCTAGTTCGGCAAATACTCAAACCTTGGATAAACGTGACCATGCCATAAACGTTGTAGAGCAAACCGTTTCATGGTATGACACTCATGGGTAACTAGAAGGGGAAAAAAATGTGCATTGCTCTTTATTCTCTGTTACACTTTCTCATTTAAAAAAAAAAAAAAAGCTGTGTGGTATTTACAGCTGGTGAATTTGGGTTGTTCCCAACCCCATGTTTCATTGCATCAAGGAATGTTGTATTAACTCTGCTCCCTCTTCACTCCAGTTCTGAGGAACGTGTTGAACTTCTTGGTTATAGTTTCATGCAAGCAGCTACTGTATCAGGACTGAGACAAGGAGCGATGTATAATGTGCTCGTTTCAGGTGGCTGAGGTTGTGCTGGTACATTTGTAACCAGAAGCATGTTGAAACTCTAATCAGTAAAGTGTTGTAATAGCCCAGTTGTTATTGATGACAAAGGCCAGGACTATAATCAATGTTACACAGAGTGACTCTGCATGAGCTCTCAGAAATGTAGTCGAAGTTCAGCTGGGGGACAATCAACAACCCATATGTCAATCAGAGCCTTTAAACTTACAGTGCGACGTTACAAAAGCTAAAGACCTGAGTCAGCAAAGTACTTTCATACCTAAGCGAGTCTAACAAAAGATGTACATGTAATTGTGTAGAATTGATCATGTACTTACTCAAAAGTTCATTGATAATCTCATATATTTTAATAGCAACATTTGGTTCAGATGGTTAAAGCAATATTTTCAATGGTTCCAGAGCAGAGACCAGATTATACACACCATGCTGCTTATAGATAACCTGCTTTTTCACTGCGACACTCAGTCATGACAAAATCAGCAGAGATCTACCAGTTTGTTAAAGCCAAGACTGTCATCAACTGTCTAATAAGCAGAAAGTAATTTGAGAATAAACTTGGTCAGAAAATATCAGGTCCACAAAAGATTCCCCAGTGTGGCATGATCCTGTACTGATCTGCCATATTAAAATCACTGTGATGAAATTTTAATGGGAATTAAAATTTAATAGCAATAAAATTAGACTAACTAGGTCATGTTCCTCCAAGACTGTCCCTCCTTTTAGTTGGTGAAATATAGCTTGATTATGTGCGTTTTCTCTAATTATAACAGATTAAAGTACAAGTCATCCCTCATAAATGGCACTGGAAAGGCACTAAATGCTTTTGAGGGTCGCGACTTACTCTATGGGACCTTTAGTTATCTTTAACTCTTTACCCCTTAATGATGACATATGACGACCCCGTGTATATCCCATAATGACGACATATGACGCCGGCGTGTGTGCACCATAATGACGACATTTGACGACTCTGAATTTGCCTCTACATACGTATTTTACCCTTTACAGGTATCCCAGGTGAATATTTATGATAAAATGTATGAATTCTGAAAAGATAATTGAACAACATTATATAAAGCATCTTTGTAAAGTTGCAGTAATCATTTATTGTACACCATTTGACATTCATGTAAAATGTGAAGATTGGTTTTCACACAGGTATTACAAAACTTTCAGACACTCCCTGTGAGTTGGTGAATGTTGAAACATAACTTTGAGTGATTTTTGTATTCTGTGTCATGTCCTCTTTACAAAAATGTATGATATGTCATGATTGTTTCAACATGAAGGAGAAAACTGACCTTGTCTTTAGACTTTTTCTTGCAAGTATGTTCTAAGGGTGAATATATACATATACAAGGGTGGCTGTAGCAACTGCTTTAAGGGGTAAAGAGTTAAAACACATTGAAGGTAAATAAAGGCTGTTTCTTAAATAAAAATGTACTCGTACAGCACCGTTATTTCTGACAGTGTATATAATAAACATCCTGGATAGTAAAAATATCAGTATAATATGGCTTGGAAATTGCATGAAAATGACACAACTTAATCCACTTGGACCTTATGTGTTCTGTCAGTGGAAAGTTCGGGAATAATAGGCTTTAATAAATAGATAAAAATATTATTGTGCACGTTGAAATAATTTTCATGAAAACAATCTATAGGGGCGGCACGGTGGTGTAGTGGTTAGCACTGTCGCCTCACAGCAAGAAGGTCCGGGTTCGAGCCCCGTGGCCGGCGAGGGCCTTTCTGTGTGGAGTTTGCATGTTCTCCCCGTGTCCGCGTGGGTTTTCTCCGGGTGCTCCGGTTTCCCCCACAGTCCAAAGACATGCAGGTTAGGTTAACTGGTGACTCTAAATTGACCGTAGATGTGAATGTGAGTGTGAATGGTTGTCTGTGTCTATGTGTCGGCCCTGTGATGACCTGTTGACTTGTCCAGGGTGTACCCCGCCTTTCGCCCGTAGTCAGCTGGGATAGGCTCCAGCTTGCCTGCGACCTTGTAGAACAGGATAAAGCGGCTAGAGATGATGAGATGATATTTTTTACATAGTATTATTATATAGTAATATATGATAAATATACTAATTTAGTTTATATTCTTAAGAATTAACGTGCCTACAAAATATTTGATAAATAATGAACCACGGATAGTAAAATTGCGTTTATTTTTAATTAAAAATTATTTTTAACATCATTTTTTATCAGCATGGATTTTACAAATGGCTAACAAACACTTGGACAATCAGGTCACTTTATTTTGACTTACGATTGGCTCAGAATCCTGTCAGTCAAATAAATCCTCCAATAGAGTAGGAGCCAGCCAGCAGACTGGATTTCTCTCAGCCAATCAGTGCTCTCCTACTGGCTCCTGCGGCGGAGATTTAAAAGTGAAATGAAGCTCAGAGACATTTAGTGAAAAGGAGAGCCGCTGGATAACACAGGTGAGCTTTTCAAAACGTTTTTCATCATTAAGTACAATATAGTGTCCTGTGTGCTTAACCAGCTAACTAGATAAACAAACTAAAAAAGAAAAAACTCCTAACGTGCACAGCTAATATATATATATATATATATATATATATATATATATATATATATATATATATATATATATATAAAATTTATCATAGATAGATAGATAGATAGATAGATAGATAGATAGATAGATAATGATGGTTTTTATGATGATCAATCTCTGAGCCATGATTTATAATTGTGTACATTGGTAGTAGGCCTATATTAAACCATAATACTCCTAGGGTTTTAATATGGTGCTTTATGATAACTGGTTATTCTATAGTTAATAATAACCATAATTAGTTTAAAAACGTGGGCGGCACGGTGGTGTAGTGGTTAGCGCTGTCGCCTCACAGCAAGAAGGTCCGGGTTCGAGCCCCGTGGCTGGCGAGGGCCTTTCTGTGCAGAGTTTGCATGTTGTCCGCGTGGGTTTCCTCCGGGTGCTCCGGTTTCCCCCACAGTCCAAAGACATGCAGGTTAGGTTAACTAGTGACTCTAAATTGACCGTAGGTGTGAATGTGAGTGTGAATAGTTGTCTGTGTCTATGTGTCAGCCCTGTGATGACCTGGCGACTTGTCCAGGGTGTACCCCGCCTTTCGCCCGTAGTCAGCTGGGATAGGCTCCAGCTTGCCTGCGACCCTGTAGAACAGGATAAAGCGGCTAGAGATAATGAGATGAGTTTAAAAACGTACACGTTTACAGCTGTGTCTTACAGCAATTCTAGATGTTCAGTTCTTGACCATAACATTACCACAGTTTTAATGTGGTAGTGACAGTATGATTGTATTAAACTGTGACTTGGTTAAATATGGTAATCATACATAACATTATCACAATTATTTCACATGCAACTTTCTAATTCACTCATTACTAACATTTTAATCTATATAACACAACTGGATTTTGCATAGCCAGCACCAAAAACACCTTTCTACCTACAGTACCTTCTCTGTTAAAGTGTCCAAGCAGCACGATACCTATTTGACTCTGTATTTAACAGTCAAATGTGGCTCTGTGCTCTTCACTCTCTACTCCCGTCTCGTTTTGTATCCTGTAGACTTGTGTAGGTGTAAATAGTCAAGAGAGAATTTACAAGCAGAGGTGGACAAAGTACCCAACTTCATTACTTAAAGGTGGAGTATGAGATTTTTTTCAGGAGTATTTTTTACCATATTGCTTGAAAAGCTCCTCACACCCATGTTGCAAGCAGTACAATAGAAGGTTTGACCCAAAAACGAAATATTTTAATCCAGTCTACAGTGTAAAATAAAGGAAAAACGCCATCAAATCCTATCGAGGTAACCACCTCAAAATGATTGGATACTGACACGTCAATCAGACTGAAGCCCGCGACCCCAAACCTCCACCCCCAACCCTCACCGCCCCACCCCCGCCCCTACGCTTGCACGTACAGTATGCGCAGGGACCACTCCAGGTGAACTAAGCCATTTCAAAGCAACGGATAGATAGCCTACCATACTAGCCCATTTTATCTAGATACTGGCCTACAATAATTGCATAACACTATGGCAGAACAAACGCACACAACTGGTCAAAAAAGAAAACGAAAATCTGTATTCGAAAAGGCAACTGCCAGGAAACTTTATGAAAAAGGACGAGTCAAGACCGGAGTGAACATTGGCGCAGCGTTCGACCGCTGGCGGCGACTCAAACAACAAAAAGGACTTCAAACCAATGCAATGGTGGCCCTGTTTCTACTCGATAGGTAAGATAACATTATGTATTTATTACATTTTCAGATAGGACAGTGTTGTCGTTTTAACAAGTGTACACCCTGGCAGCGAGAGCAGAACCGATGATACGGACCACAATGTAGGTTTTGCTAAGTTAGCATGATTTGCAAAGTTAGCTGACACGGATTGTTATACTAACGCGTATAGTCGTATTACGTATTAATACACGTATTACACTGCTTGGGCTAGGGCGGTGACTGCTATAAAACCCCCGACATATCAGTCTTACTACAATTAGATTAGGTATAACAAGTATGAAAACAAGTGAAAAGTCAACTTCTAATGTAGTATGCAGACAAATATTTCTTGAAATGATAATCATCTTAGTTGGTTACTTTCACTACGATGTTGTTCAGTCTTACCTGAGAAGATGCCACGGCACACCTGATGATCTCTCCTTCCGCGCTAACAGTGGTTGAAACACACTGAGCTAATGCAAACAGTCCTCGCGACAACCATGAACGCTCGGGAACTGGCAATGCGCGTTCATGTGCTTTGGAGGCGCGGGTAGGGAGGGGGAGGAGGGGTGGAGACACGGGGGGTGGGAGCATGGCAAGGGTGGGCGTGTTTCTTTTCAAAATATGGCTTGCGGGAACCGTTATTCCAAAATCTCGTGCTACACCTTTAAATCAAAGTACAGATCCCACTGGTCAAGTGTTACTCCGATACAAGTGAAAGTTGTCCAATCAAATTTTTACTTAAGTCAAAGTACTGAAGTGGGCGGCACGGTGGTGTAGTGGTTAGCGCTGTCGCCTCACAGCAAGAAGGTCCGGGTTCGAGCCCCGTGGCCGGCGAGGGCCTTTCTGTGTGGAGTTTGCATGTTCTTCCCGTGTCCGCGTGGGTTTGCTCCGGTTTCCCCCAAAGACATGCAGGTTAGGTTAACTGGTGACTCTAAATTGACCGTAGGTGTGAATGTGAGTGTGAATGGTTGTCTGTGTCTATGTGTCAGCCCTGTGATGACCTGGCAACTTGTCCAGGGTGTACCCCGCCTTTCGCCCATAGTCAGTTGGGATAGGCTCCAGCTAGCCTGGGCCCGCCCATCCTAAGTGTGATGCAACACGGGGGCCTGTTGCGAACTTAGTCTGGCAAGGCAAGCTATCTCCAGCTCTTCCAAGCTCCCGAAAAATCGGGAACCAATCAACTTTGAGCATCTCAAACGGCCCTGGGTAGAGGCGTGTTCAAGGCAGTGACGTAGTAGAACTGCGACCAGAAACCATAGATTGTTTACAGAATCTATGCCGGAAGCGCTTCATTCACTAGAAACATTACGAACATGGAACAGCGGCAAGCCTTTGACACAGCGGTAGATGCTGTATTGAAAGCATTCAACGGGAAGTTCTCATTGAAAACGGAGGAAAGAGCAGCCCTGGAGGTATTTATCTTCTTCCTGTTACTCAAGCAGTTTCCGTCGCGTCACATACGTCAGAGGAAAGAGTGATGTGATTGGTTTAAGCTTCATCACAGCTTTTTCTGGCTTCGACCAGTAGCAAACTGAGGCATTTCAGGGAGGCGGGTCAACCACGCGCCTTGGGAAACGGTTGGGCTTAATATCTTTGCCAGACCAATGCTCGCAGAGCTTTGAAGTTGCGTTAGCCAGACTAGGCTCCAGCTTGCCTGTGACCCTGTAGGACAGGATAAAGCGGCTAGAGATAATGAGATGAGAAGTACTGAAGTACTTGCTTTTAAAAATACTTAAGTATTAAAAGTACATTTTCTGTCAACGCATCGTTGTATTATTGCCACAACGCTTACAAAACCTAATGCCGTTACCAAAGACAGAAATGTGAATTCACAAAATGAACGCATGCTGTGCCATCATGGTGGTTTAACGTTAAGCTAGCTAGTCAGTGAAACTCCACCTGACATGCTAGCAAACTCTTTTCAAACTTGAAATCATATTGGGTAGCTAACGCAACTAGAAAAGAAAGATTTCTACATTCTGTTTATTTGGCAAGATCATGCTAAAACATATTTCTGAAAGGACTTCAGATAAGTTAACGTTATTCATGTTAGCGTAACTCCGTTTTTACATGCTAACTAACAGTGTCCAAGTTAACTAGCTATGTGCAAACGTTAGCCGTGGACAAGGCAATGGCAACTTGGTGGGCAAATCCACAGAAAGTCATTTGACTACCCAGCCTGCATAGCTATTGCAACATTATCACTAGCTCTAAAAGCACAGACAACTTCGTTGCAGGCTTTCTCTTGGAATAAAACGTTCACAGACCTCAATATTCTTCCACAGGTTGGACGGCGAGTTTTTGTAGGCCATGATGTGGTTTGTTTTTGGTAAACGAAGCAAACATTTAAAATGAAATGAATTGTTATTCCTTTCAGAAAACTTAAACATGGGTTCATGGGCCATGGGTGTGCGCATTCTCCAGAAGAACCGCCTCCTTCCATTTTGCCATCCACTGATCGTGTTTAATTCATGCTGTGGAGAAACCATTAAACTTGATTTTATACAGTCTATGGACGTGATGTGACCCAAGTGATTACTGATTGGCTGTCTCAGTGTCACCTATGAAAAAAAACAATCAGGTTTTAGAAAAGAAAAAAACAGCCACTTTCAAAGCTGCTTCATAGTAACGAGTAACAAGGACCTTGATAGAAATGTAGTGGAGTGAAAAGTACGATATTTGTCTTTCAAATGTAGTGAAGTTAAAGTCGTAAGTTTCCAAAAAAAAACTACTTAAGTAAAGTACAGATACTCAGAGTACTCAAGTAAATGTACTTCATTACTGTCCACCTCTGCTTACAAGTAGTTGTAGTAGTAGTAGATACTGACAAGTTTACATGCATTAACACCCCATACACAATGTTTCTCACTATATGTATCCCAAAATGCCAGACACATCAGTACATCAGTAATAACACCGTTTTCAAGTTTCCTTAGTGATAATTTTACTGTATACTGTATATTTGTGCATGTATATTTAGCAAAGAATACAAAACGCTTGGTACAAAAACAAAAGATTTTAACCACCTTTTTTACTATAACAATAAAATACTATTAGTATTCTCAGAAAATTCTATTGTGTTGTGATTTAGGGGTTTTAACGTCGTAGCTTCATAATGTCCAGTCCTAAATAATCTCTGAATATAAATTTAAAAGTGACCTATTTGAATGTTTTGCCTTGTTTGGATGTTTTTATTCTTTTAAAGTTTGAAGTTGGTGTCTATGAAGGATCTGTTAAACATTAACAACTCATAGTTTATGTTGACATACATAGGTTACGTCTTTAATCAGAGTTTGTTCAAATGAAATAAACACATTTATGAAAGAGTTAATAATTTAAATTTATGACTATAATTGAGGTGGCACGGTGGTGTAGTGGTTAGCGTTGTCGCCTCACAGCAAGAAGGTCCGGGTTCGAGCCCCGTGGCCGGCGAGGGCCTTTCTGTGTGGAGTTTGCATGTTCTCCCCGTGTCCGCGTGAGTTTCCTCCGGGTGCTCCGGTTTCCCCCACAGTCCAAAAACATGCAGGTTAGGTTAACTGGTGACTCTAAATTGACCGTAGGTGTGAATGTGAGTGTGAATGGTTGTCTGTGTCTGTGTGTCAGCCCTGTGATGACCTGGCGACTTGTCCAGGGTGTAGCCCGCCTTTCGCCCGTAGTCAGCTGGGATAGGCTCCAGCTTGCCTGCGACCCTGTAGAACAGGATAAAGCAGCTAGAGATAATGAGATGAGATGACTATAATTGATCCGTATCAATTAGACTACAATATGTTTCTTAATAGGTTTCTAAACCAACACAGCTCTCTAGTTGTAAAATATTGAAACCTAACCAGGCTTACTTAATTAATTTTGCAACCATAAGTATTAAGCCTTTAGTTCATATTTGTCATTGTGTTTTGGTATTATTAAACTAGATAGATAGATAGATAGATAGATAGATAGATAGATAGATAGATAGATAGATAGATAGATAGATAGATAGATAGATGAATTGACTTTTAATATCACATACACAATTAATACAAGAATGAACTGCTTGTTAAGCTTCCTGTTTAGTGATGATGACCTTCATGGTGTGTAAGAGCTAAATGTTGTAAATAATGTTAGTTAAAGGGAAACTGAATTTAAAGTTTGCCTATATATCAATCTAGTGAGCTGTGTATTGTGGTGATTTTATATGCAGCCACGAACACACACACACACACACACACACACACCTTATAGTCAGGGAGGATATGTAACCTACTTTGCTAAATTTGCTAAGTCTGGTTTCTCAGTATTAACCCTTTATTTACATCCCAAACAAATTATTTTTACTTGTTGTAATGTCGGCAATCACCATTTTCACCCAAAAAAAAAAAGGAAATGCTAAATATCACATGTAAAAAAATGTAAAAACAAAAACAATAACATATATCTGTATCACTTAAGTCCATTATAACATCTGTATTTTTTAAATGACCCGTTTACTAACTTTATGTGAATAGAAATCATATATTTACATGATATTATCAAGTTAAGTTTAAAATGAGACATTTCAGTACATAGAGAACATAAGAAAGCAAGAAATATTTTACACTACTGCTACAGAACTTGAGAATATTTCTAGCTTATCTACATTCCAGAACTCAGCTCACAAGCTCTCATTTCAGAAATTTCTGTGATACATTTATTACTAAGCTGCTAGCAGTTTCTGTTTTTTGTTTTTTATGTCCAAACTACATCAAGAAGTAACGCTTTGCCTAAGGATTCAAACACAAAACACAAAGATAAAAGCAGTTATTGGTAACACGTATTATGACCAGAACAGCCACTGGACTATTTTCAAAAGTAAACAATGTCACTTTCACAACTAGACAATGTCAGTTTCCTGTGTATCTGCTGGACTGTCTGTTGTTCTGTATGGAGAGTGCATGGACAGACAAGCATCAGACATCTCAGTAACTCTATAACTAACAGGTTCACTAGTTATCTACAATTTGTAAGCAAGAGTTATATTCTTAATTATGGCAGACATCTGAGACAAGCATGCAAACATACAGATAGGCAAAGATAGACACACAAAGAAGCGACCAACTTGCTGAAATATTTTTGCAACAAATCTCTCAGAGTTATCGGACCCCAACAGAAAATCAGTCACCTTGTTAAACACTTTTTTTTCATCAATCTTGAAGCAAACATACTTTTAGATAAAGAATCTATAGAGTAACAAACTCCTAAAAGCAAAACGTTATGTCAGTTGAATAGACTGAGCAGCACACCACACCACCTCTGAGGTTCGAACTGATCCCACTCAGTAGTTGAGGTCCTTTTAGGATTAAAGGGCATACAGGTAGTCGTCGACTTACGACCTATGCGACTTACGACCGATCGACTTTACGACCGTCTGGTTATGACTGGCAAGTGTTTCCCAGCTGAGCTAGCTGAGCGTACGACAGTTTCCGCCCCAGCTCCCGGCAGCGCCTCTTGCCGCGTACAACAGTTTCCGCCCCAGCTCCCGGTAGCGCCTCTCGCCGCGTACAACAGTTTCCGCCCCAGCTCCAGGCACATGCGCAGTCTCTCTCGCGCTCCCTCGCGCACTCCGTCATACAGTTTCCGCCCCAGCTCCTAGTTTATGAAACGAGCAAATCCTCCCGCCAGCCCGAGCGCTGCAACAGCTGATGATGACATAGACGACCCGCAGCCAAGCACCAGTGATGCCAGCGGTCACTAAATTTTGTATTTCGCTGTTTTACATTTGTATTTTGGTATGTTTCAAACTAAAATGTTTTCTATTTTTCACACCTGTATTTCATATTTTTTGTTTTGCACATATTAAACGAATTGTACTGTACGCAGTATAGTATGCAGTGTTTGACTTAAACCAAATAATGAGCCAAGGTAATGAAATAAGAAAATATTGATAAAATAAGACTTTAAGATGATTACAATATCATTACACATCACAATATACTTACGTTCATTTAACATAGGCCGACTTACGACCAGATCGGTTTACGACCGGTCAGTCATAACCAAACGCAGTTGTAAGTCGACGACTACCTGTATTCTGGACCAATTTCAGGTTTTTTTATATGAAAGTATGTCCCTTTACACACTCATCCAGAAGGGTAATTTTGCACAAGGCCATCTGTCTACAGCAGAAAAAAATAAAATAACAAAACGCGTCTGGAAAAATCCCAACGGAGTCTGGAGCCAGAATCGTGACGTTATCTGCGGAAGCGCCAGCAGGCTACACGAGCTTTGCACGGTTTCAGTGCACAGCCTGTGTAGACCAAGTGCTCTCTTTTCTCTCTCATTGTCCGGTCTTTTGGAAAACAATGAGTACTAATCCCATCAAGATTGGTGTTGCTACACCCTCCTACGATACATCTGTTAACCATTTTAATAATTGCGTGATAACGTTGAAGAAATTTGCAGAAAACC
The DNA here is from genome assembly GCF_027579695.1 of Neoarius graeffei. NCBI lineage: Eukaryota > Metazoa > Chordata > Actinopteri > Siluriformes > Ariidae > Neoarius > Neoarius graeffei. The sequence continues at coordinate 48,120,911 of NC_083588.1, read as the reverse complement.
ACCAGGTCGTTTTCTCATAAACAAATCAGCGCTGACGTAGGATTCAGAGGAAGGCGTCCCGCAGATGACGTCACGAAAATCAGTGTTTCCCAGGAAATCCAAATGCCAAGTTTTTTCAGAGGCGGACCAATTCGCCTCAAATGGCTTAATTTCAACTGAATTTTTCTGGTATTACGCAAGGTAAAAAAATTGCGCAAAATGTGACACATATTTGACCAAAGTTTAATATAAAATAGGAGAATTACATTGATCTCGCTCCTGAATTTACCCGTGATATGCACTTTAAATGGGTATCTAATGTATGAAGAAAGCACAACTTTATTCATCACACACCTGTGAAATTTCCTCTCTGCATTTAACCCATCTGAAGCAGTGAACACACACATACCCAGAGCAGTGGGCAGCCATGCTAACAGCACCCAGGGAACAGTTGGGAGTTAGGTGCCTCACTCAAGGGCACCTCAGCCCAAGGCCGTCCCACATTAACCTACCTGCATGTCTTTGAACTGTGGGGGAAACCGGAGCACCCAGAGGAAACCCACGCAGACACTCCGCACAGAAAGGCCCTCACTGGCCATGAACCCAGAACCTTCTTGCTGTGAGGCAACCATGCTAACCACTTACACCACCCAACCATGCTTTTGACCTGAGTAAAAAGGTTGTGTGCCACAAATAACACCTATTATGGATATAATAATTGCATATTAATGATGTAATACTTTTATACCAATTTCCTATATGTGGTTTCAGGGCTCTTTTTATGCGCAAAGTTCCATATAACCACATATATAAACACACATCTTAAGTAATCACAAATGTATTTTGAGTCGTATAAACACACAAAAAAGTCAAAAGTCAAAGTATCTTTATTGTCCCAAAACAGGGAAATGGGTTTGCAGCCAGAAAGATGCACACAAAGATATTCACACACAATACACAACAACAGATAACACATCATGGGCAGAGTCTATACAAATTAAACATGAGCACTAGACAATTACAAACATGGAGCTAACTGCCATTCAGCACCTGGATGGCAGTAGGGACAAAGGAAACCTTAAGGCCCTGTCCACACGGCAACGGATTCAGGTGAATCTGAGAAAATTGTTTATCGTTTCGGCCTGGCGTCCACACGGCACCGGCGTTTTGGGTGCCCCAAAATGAAATCTTTTGAGAACGGGTTCCAGAGTGGAAAAATCTGGTAACGGCGCCATTGCGAAGTCGTCTGGATGAGTAGAACGGATTTGTTTACGATGACGTCACAACCACATGACTGTCAGTGCTTCACGCCAGGTAGAAGTGTAACGAACTCGATGCGAGTTGTCAACAAATCCTATAACTTGGTTCATGAAACGCGCTTACAAAATATTTTCACTGTGAATATTTATTGTGTAATGGTGCAAAGTGAGAGAGAGAGTGAGTGAGAGAATAGCCCTTAGGGCAGAGTCTTTAGTCCAAACACTGCAGAAGCAGTACCAAACCGCGCACCGCCCGTGCGCTTTCCAAAAACAAAAACAATCCCGCCAGCAAAAATAGGAAAAAAAAAGGAGCGATCTCACCTCTTCAGATGTTGGTTTAAGTCCGACAATATATTCCTCAAAAAGGGCGTAGAAGAACAAAGTAATCCATCAACGTGCAGCATTCAGTTTATTCCGGACCATTAAAGAATTCTGGAGGATCTCAGAATGTTGGCGTACCGGCTTCCATCTACCCCCGTTCATTCCTCTCTCTCTCCATCTACCCCCGTTCATTCCTCTTTCCGTGTCTCCATTCAAAAAACGAGCATGTGATTTAAAGGGACTATAGCCATAGGACAGGGAGTGAGAAGGTGTGCACGTGTGACAGTGACAGGGAAGAACCTAGGCTCATGCTCACCCTGAATTTCTCTTAAAGTGAAGGCAGGAGAACGTTCAGCGCCTGGCCAGGCTTTCTCATCTCATTATCTCTAGCCGCTTTATCCTTCTACAGGGTCGCAGGCAAGCTGGAGCCTATCCCAGCTGACTACAGGCGAAAGGCGGGGTACACCCTGGACAAGTCGCCAGGTCATCACAGGGCCGACACATAGACACAGACAACCATTCACACTCACATTCACACCTACGGTCAATTTAGAGTCACCAGTTAACCTAACCTGCATGTCTTTGGACTGTGGGGGAAACTGGAGCACCCGGAGGAAACCCACGCGGAGAACATGCAAACTCCACACAGAAAGGCCCTCGCCGGCCACGGGGCTCGAACCCAGGACCTTCTTGCTGTGAGGCGACAGCGCTAACCACTACACCACCGTGCCGCCCGCCAGGCTTTCTATGCATTAATTTACATAGATGTTTTAATATGAAATATAAATAAGTGTCTTAGACAATAGATACTATTTTACGCTACTGACTAATAATCAAAACTTTATGTGGCTAATGCTACAGAAGAAGGGGTTTATGCGCATGCGTCTACTTCTTCTATTGTTCTGGTGTCTCCGATGGGACCGTCTTACAGCGCATGTAGAGGTGTGGCATGTGTATTGCATTGTTTTCAGCAAGCGTTGCGTTGCCATATGAACCTGATATTTTACTGATCCATTGCCCATGTGGACGCAATATTTTTAAAAAAAAATATCTCGTTGCCGTTGTCGTGTGGATGTAGCCTAAATCTCTTAGTCCGAAGAGCAGGCACCTTCCACCGACGGCCTGAGGGCAACAGTACAAATTCAGACTGAAGGGGATGATCTACACACTAAGAAGCCTTCCTGAACACTTGTATGTTATACAGATCAGTTAACTGAACTTGACTCCTTCCTGTAACCTTACTGGCCACTTTAACAAGGTTACCAAGCCTGTTTTTATTGGCCAGGGTCAAGTTTCCATACCAAGCAACAATGCAGAACATAAAAACTGATTCAATAAAACTTCTATCAAAGAGGGTCATCATCTCTGAGCGAACATTAAAAGAGTACATTTTCCTCAAAAAATAGAGCCGTTGCTGAACTTTTTTTGCTGTGGAGGCAACGTGAGCGTCAAAGCTTAATTTGTTGTCCACAACCACTCCCAGGTATTTATAGCTGTTTACCAGCTCAATATCTACACCTTTAATGCTGGTTGCTACAGGACAAGGACTGGACGTTCTAAAGCTGATCATCATATATCCTTTGTTTTAGACACATTTAGTTGGAGAAAGGATTCATCGCACCAAGATACAAAATCATTTACAACAGGCCCATGAATTAGCTCTTCCCCTTCAAGAAGACTCACAATGACAGAATCGTCAGCAAATGTAATAATGTGTCTATTTGCATAGTTGCTGCGACAGTCATTAGTGTACAGAATGTATAGTAATGGGGAGAGACAACAACCTTGAGGACTGCAGCTGATTTGAAAAGCAGCCATTAACCCTCACACACTGGGACCGATTGGTCAAAAAGTCCAGTATCCAACCAGCAAGATTAAAATCCAATTTAAAAAGACTGATTAGCTTCTCTGCTAACAGATGTGGCTGGATAGTGTTAAAAGCAGATGAGAAATCTACAAACAACAGTCTTGCCTGAGCTTTGGATCCCTCAAGGTGACGATACAGAAAATGTAGCAGTGTGACGGTGGCATCCTCCACACCTATACCCGGCCTATAAGCAAATTGTAGGGGGTCCAAAAATTCTTCTACGTGTAATAAAGCTTCCTTTTTTTGGGGGGGGGCAGCTTTTTTCACCTTTTTATTGGATAGGAAGGACAGTGTAGAGACAGGAAATGAGCAGGAGAGAGACGGGGAGGGATCAGGAAATGACCTCGGGTTGGAATCAAACCCAGGTCCCCGGATTTATGGTATGGCGCCTTATCCACGACGCCCCCATAAAGCTTCCTTTTTAATGAGCTTCTCCGACGTCTTCATAACTAAAGATGTCAGCGCCACAGGCCTGAAATCATTTAATGTAGAAGGCTTATTAATCTTTGCAACAGGGATAATAGTGGAATGTTTCCATAACTTAGGGACACGTACACTGATTTCTTTTTATGCTGATTATATATTAATTCAAAGCTGAGTATGCTGATTTTCATTAAAGAATAAATGAAGTTAATTCTATTAAAAGTAATTATAAATTGGTTTATGAATGATCATAATTACAGTAAAATACAGCAAAGACATTGAGATTGTTTATACTGAAGGTTGTTTTCTGTTAAATCACAGGCCTATTCAAAAAGTGTATTATTCTAACTCCAGCACATGCAGTGTTATCATATGTTGTAATGAGTTAGCCAGGACCATGTTGAATTAAGCAATTATTAATTCTGGAGTGTTTTGCATGCTAACAAAATACATTTTATGAAGTTATTCTGAATTGGGTATTGTTACAAGCTGCATTTTCTTTTTTTAATCCTATGGTGTGGTAAACTGGTCAAGGCCGCGAGTGATGTATTCGTTTGCAGCCTGTAGCAGCCTTAAACCTGATTTGACCCCAGTCATTTTGAATCCTGTATTGTACGCTCTGAATGCTGTGTTGTCCGTGACGTACCACTTCTTATCATATGTTTTGATTCTTCCTGAATTGACCATTCATACTGGAAAATTTGGCGCAGTTGGTACAAAATATGAGAAGCGTGAGATGTACTTGAAGTGGTATCCCAGCAAACACAAAACGTTTATAAAACGTTTCATTTGGGTTGCATTAAGGTTAGGTTTTATTAAACGTTTATGAAACGTTTATGAAACGTTGGTGAAAATTTAATAAAGTCATATTTGCTGACCCGTGGCACATTTTTTATCATCTCTTGGTATTTTTAGATATTAAGATGTCATAATGATTGTATTACAATTATCAAAATAATCAGTAAATGAGTAACGTTTTATTGACGTTTTATAAACGTTCTCTTTAAAACGTTTCATTCACAACGTTTATGAAACGTTTATAAAACGTTATACATATTCGGAGACTTCTGGCTAAAACAGATAATATTAAAATTTCTACAATTAATTGTGTGATTATAAACACTACATGATGAAATGTTTTTAAAAAGTATCAAAAAACATGGGAATAATTTTATGGAAAATAAGTGGTTGTATAAACGTTTAATAAATGTTGAAAAAAAACCCTTCGATCTAGCTAAATATTTTTTAGATGTAGATCTAGATAGATAGATAAATCATTAAATGTGTGGCTCTAGTCTCGTAATTATCAAGTATGGTTTGAATAATTTGGATAGACGACCATTCGTCGTTTTATATTTGCTAAAATACACGGGAAAAAAAACAGAAAGATGATCACATAACCATTTTAATAAAGATTAGATTCTATGAACATTTGTACATTTACAAAGAAAATAATGGCACAATGTGCAGCCCATCATTATCATCATCATCACAGTGGTGTAAGTGGTTAGCACGGTCGCCTCACAGCAAGAAGGTTCTGGGTTCGAGCCCAGCAGCCAGCAGGGGCTTTTCTGTGTGGAGTTTGCATGTTCCGCGTGGGTTTCCTCCGGGTGCTCCGGTTTCCCCCACAGTCCAAAGACATGCAGGTTAGGTTAACTGGTGACTCTAAATTGACCGTAGGTGTGAATGTGAGTGTGAATGGTTGTCTGTGTCTATGTGTCAGCCCTGTGATGACCTGGCGACTTGTCCAGGGTGTACCCTGGCTCTCGCCCGTAGTCAGCTGGGATAGGATCAAGCTTTCCTGCGACCCTGTAGAACAGGATAAAGCGGCTAGAGATAATGAGAAGAGATGAGATGAGATAATGGCACAATGTACAGCCCATCATCATCACGGTGGTGTAAGTGGTTAGCACGGTCGCCTCACAGTAAGAAGGTTCTGGGTTTGAGCCCAGCAGCCAGCAGGGGCCTTTCTGTGCAGAGTTTGCATGTTCTGCATGGGTTTCCTCTGGGTGCTCCGGTTTCCCCCACAGTCCAAAGACATGCAGGTTAGGTTAACTGGTGACTCTAAATTGACCGTGAGTGTGAATGGTTGTCTGTGTCTATGTGTCAGGCCTGTAATGACCTGGCGACTTGTCCAGGGTGTACCCCGCCTTTCACCCGTAGTCAGCTGGGATAGGATCCAGCTTGCCTGCGACCCTGTAGAACAGGATAAAGCGGCTAGAGATAATGAGAAGAGATGAGATGAGATAATGGCACAATGTACAGCCCATCATCATCACGGTGGTGTAAGTGGTTAGCACGGTTGCCTCACAGCAAGAAGGTTCTGGGTTCGAGCCCAGCAGCCAGCAGGGGCCTTTCTGTACGGATTTTACATGTTCTCCCCGTGTCTGTGTGGGTTTCTCCTTGGGCTGCCCACTGCTCTGGGTATGTGTGTGTGTTCACTGCTTCAGATGATGCAGAGAGGAATTTCACAAGTGTGTGACGAATAAAGTTGCGCTTTCTTTGTAGGTGTCGCAATGTTCACTGAAGTTTTCAACCACAAGCTTGTTAACTGTGAAGAAGGTGACCAAAACTATTGTTTTTATTCGACAAAACCCATTATTCAGTCTCATTAATAGTAACCCAATTAGCAGAGAAAGTGTCTTCTGCAACAGCAGGCAAGCCTTGGGTGATCATTCCACGATTTTCCTCATCGTCAACATTAAATGATTTCAAGGGCCCATGTTAGCTGTAATGCTATTAATGCTCAGTATCTAATCCATGACTGACCTCACCTCACTAAGGTGATGGGATAAGATGTGTACGGCTTGTTGCTGCAAGAATTACGAGTTTAACTCTAGTTGTGGGCGAATAAGAGTGTTGTTTGTTCCTAGACCTATAGAGCGCTGTGTCGTTTCGGAGGATAAATGTGAGGAGGCGGATGCTTGTGAAAGCCAAGCTAAGGAAGGCTCCGTCTCTGTGTGATGCTGAACGCGGTCGCGTCCCAAACCCTTCAGTGCTCCCTGCGCAGGGATGCTACATTACGGTAATGACGTGTGAGGTAAGTAGTGCACTAGACGGGTAATTAAGGGCATTTAGGAGGCGGCCATGGCTCGTCACGTTGTCTCAGCTCACTCTTAGCTTTGCAAATGTGATCGTTTGTGTTTCAAAAAAGATAAATAAATCAGCGTGGAGGCTGAAAGTCGGTTTAGTCTCGGTAAATCACGTGGACTTCAATCAGGTTTGTGCACGAGCGCCGGCTCTGGTGGAAATGTCTCCCGGTATTCTTTTTTTTCTTCTTCTTTCTTTCCACATCTCTGTATTGCTGCTCAGTGCAGAAACTAACCCCGTGCTTAGTGAAATCTGACATGTCGCGGTGTTTTGTGTGAACCGGATGCTCTCCTGAAGCACGAGCGTCTGGAGAAGTCTCTGTCTGTCGCGCGCGCGCGCGGCCTCAATTCATCAGTGATGCGATTCGTGTTGAGGCTCTGAGGTGTTTTTATTCTTCACAGAGGTGAAATTATTTCTAAAAGACATTTTAAAAAAAATAAGCACTTGAGGGCTTTGACAGCGACGTGTTTGAAGCCGGATGTTTGCGTGTTTATGTGCAGCCTGTTAGCGGTGGTGCCTTTGCTTTGCCGCACGCGCCGCCACACTGATGATGGAGATGCAGTGCCATGGAAACAATAGAAGCAGCGCGCTAGCCTGTTAGCTACAGCTAATAACTACCGTACAAACATTGCTAGCTATGTTTTGTTTTTAAGTGAGAAACCAGATCAAATGCATGACTTTATCCTGTTTAAAAAAAAAAAAAATTCTCGACATATCAATAGGCTAATTTTTTTTCTTTCTTTCTTTTGGTCATTGGTCCAGTAAGTGATGAGTAATGTAACGCGCATGCTCAGTTTAGCCAAAATTATTTTTAATTCACAAGAGTGTCCATGTAAATTAGTAAGTTATAAATGTATAAAGCCTGATTTATTTGTTATTGGTTGTTTTGGTGTTAAAATGGCCTGCTGGTTGAAGTTCTCTTATGTGTGTGTTTGGATCAGGAATGAATGAAGCTGTCCCATCTGCGGCTGCATTGCAGAAACAAACACCATGGTTTTGCCCCGTCAGCGCTTCACATTGTTGCTGATTCCTTCAGGACGTTTCTGCCAACTTTAGTGCGTAACATTTGCTTTTATTTCACTTTCATATTTCATTTTGATCAGGTTTGATTTTCTTAAATGAGTGCCATGTGCCACAATGTTGTTGTGCTCCAGTGTGTTTTCCTGCAGTGTGTGGAGGCCTCTGTTCGTGGGCAGCGCTGCTGGAGAAAGGGAACAATTCACTCCCTTTTATCCACGAACCCTTTACAGGGTACCACTCAGAGCCATCTTCCCTTCCTCACTCACTCACTCACTCACTCACTCACTCTTTCTTCATTTGACTTCACTCGCAAGTGGGAAGTCTGAACTCTGAATTGCAGCGTTAAGTCCATACAGTTTGGGTTGTTTGAGTTACAAAGTGGAGGAAAAAATGGACACTTTCACGAAAGCAAACTTTAGTGATCATTTCGTGATCAAGTTTATGATGTATTTACCTTCTAAAACAGCAAGCTGTATTGTCCAGTGGTATATAATTAACCAACTAATCTTGGAGTTTGGAAATTCTTGGAGCTATGCCATGATCAGACTACATTAATTTAGCCCGGTTTTGACATGATTTTTTTTTTTTTTTTTGTGGCTGACAAATTTCCAGCGTCAGGCCCGAATATGAACATCAGGAATGACGAACGATCCTCCACGACAACACGCAAGGACGTGCACAATGACTGCTTGGAGTCAAACTTGTAATGTTGCCAGTCTCCTGACCAAGACACGGCAATAATTTATAGAACTATGATTTCCTCTCTGACATGGTGACCATCGGGAAAGACAAAAATACTGTGAAGTCTGATCCTGGCATTAAAAGCGTGCTTGATTTCTGTCTATCTATTTATCTGCCCGCCCGCCTGACCGACCCACCCGACCAACCTACCTACCTAAACCCTGAATTATATCATTTCCAAGCTCAGTTAATTTGAAGCACAAAGTGTGGCCAAAACCGGATGCTTTCATGGAAGTTATCTTTTGTAATCACAAGTTTATGATGTATTTACTTTCTTAAAATAGTGAACTGTATGGTCAGTGTTATAGATTTAACCTAATAATCTCAGAGTTTGGAAATTCTGTGTTATAAACATTCTCTCTCTCTCTCTCTCTCGCTCTCTCTCTCTCTCTCTCTGCCCCCCCCCATCCGACACCTCCTCCCTCATTCCATGATGCAGTAATCTTACAAAATCTCCAGCAGGCTAATCCTTTCCGAGTCTATTTTGGTAACCCCCCTACTGAACATGGATTAAACCAGGGTTTCCCAGCTCAGGTTGTTGATGTTCAGAGGCCACTGTCGCTTTCCCTGTTCTTACAAAACCTTGTCATTGACTGATGAGGTGCTCCTGCTATGCTGGACTACTGGGCATACATGGCATTACATGACTGAGCGAAAGAGAATTAAAAGCACCTTTATTTTCTGATGCTTTTACATAGAGAGGTGTTTTTACTAAGTTTGGAGTTCATCTACCCAAGTCGGAAGAAAGGGTTATGACAAAGCGGGTCTTTATTTATTTACTTACCTACCTGCCCGCCCGCCCACCCACCTATTTAAATTTGCTTATGTGCCAATTTGAATTATTTTGCCTCATGTTTTTGTCATCTTATTGCAGAAACAAACTGTAGATAAATTGGTATATTTTAAATTTTTAAAACGGGTATATTTCTTTTTTTTTTGTACCCACAAGTATGGGGGATTCACTCAACCGTATACTGCTTTTAATTTTTTTTCTTTGCAGGTTGCAAATCATAATTAAGTCAGTAAACCTCTCAGTAGAGGTTTTTTTGGCACCTTTCAAAGTCTAGACATAATTAAATAAGTGCTTAAGAAACTGACCAAGTAAACAGCAAAGCAAATTAATTTCCTTGTAAGTATGTTTACTAAGGTATCTGTCCATCCATCCATTATCTGTAGCCGCATATCCTGTTCTACAGGGTCGCGGGCAAGCTGGAGCCTATCCCAGCTGACTATGGGCGAGAGGCGGGGTACACCCTGGACGAGTCGCCAGGTCATCACAGGGCTGACGCATAGAGACAAACAACCATTCACACTCTCATTCACACCTACGCTCAATTTAGAGCCACCAATTAACCTAACCTGCATGTCTTTGGACTGTGGGGGAAACCGGAGCAAACCCACAAGGAGAACATGCAAACTCCACACAGAAAGGCCCTTGCTGGCTGCTGGGCTCGAACCCAGGACCTTCTTGCTGTGAGGCAAGAGTGCTAACCACTACACCACCGTGCTGCCCCTGAAGTATCCGTTTATTCTGTAATTACATAGTAATTAGTATGTATCTGACCTCTGTTAGTATCTGATCTCTGGGGATAGACTCAAATGGAATAGACTCACACGGAGGGGAAGTCAATTTCCCCTTTCAGTAATAACGCTATCGAATGTGCTCTTACTTCAGAATAAAATGCACAAACTTGCTGCACTTTTCAAACATGACAGGGACTTTAGCAGGACCAGTCTGATCTGTTTCATGGAAACATGGCTGACTGAGGATGTAAACAGCATCGATCTGGATGGATATTCTCTCCTTCACTTTGACGCGGATATGACACAGACAGCGAAAAGGATCAGTTTGGTCTATGTATGTTTATAAACTCCAGCTGGGCAACAAACATCATGGTACGTGACACCGAATGCATCACTCACCATGAAATAATGACTGTCTCACTTAGACCGCATTATCTGCCCCGTGAGTTTAGCTAGATAACAATTCTGGTGTATGTGTCTGGGCCGGATTATACACTCACAGCAATTATAACAAGGCGCTGCATCATTCTGCTGACAGCCCTGTCTTTCTTCTTGGAGATTTTAACAGATGTGATGTTTCTCTACTCCTGCCAAACCTGGAACAGTACGTGACATACCTGACAAGATTAGATAAAACTTTCAATCTGTACTTTGGTAATGTGGACAGTGCATATGTGGCCTGGGCCTGCCCACCTCTGGGATGGTCGGATCACAATGTTATTCACCTCTTACCAAGGTACCATCAGTCATTAAAGAAGGCTAAACCCGCTGTCCTGCACTGTTCAGCCTGGACACATAGCTCTGTGGATAAGCTGAGGGGCTGGTTTGAGTCTATTGAGTGGGATTTATTTACTGGGGACCGTTATTGCCTAAACAATTATGAACTATTAAATGACACCATTACTAGTTACATAAACTTTTGGGTAGATACTGTAATTGAAATTAAAGAAGTTTAAAATTTATCCAAATAATAAACCATGGGTTAGTGAGGAACGCAAACATCATCTGAACATCAGGAAGGACAATACACATCCCTTTCATCAACGGTTCTCAATACTACCATCTGGAAGATGCTACAGAGCCTTAAAGGCCTGCACTTCCAGACTCAGGAACAGCTTCTACCCGACAGCTATCAGTGAAGTGAACCTACACCCCTCCGCTGCCACCATAACAATTTTACCTCAAGTGCAATCATAATACACTAATGTGCAATAACTGCATAAGTCACTTTAAAGGGATCGTCCAGTAGATTTATTCTCAAACTTGTTTTAAGTAAAAGTCGTCGCAGATTTCAAAAATCACACTTTCATTTTTGGAGGCCAAATAGCGTTCAAGAAAAATGAATGAGCTTCCTGTGGTGGTGACGTATGCGATGACGTCAGGTAGTGGTCACTTGGAGCAGCTCAGCTGTTTATATTCTCTATTTACATCGTAGTTTTGCTAGTTTTACAAGTATTTTACCGAATTTATCAGTTTTTAAGTGTGTGTCTCATTGTGTAGCATATAAATGCCACAGTGATGCTAAAAAGAAAGCACAGGCTGGAACTGTACTGCATTTCCGCAGAGAAAATGCAAAGTGTGCTTCGCTGTAGCAGAGGGTCACCAACACAAACTGGATCAGACATGAGACGTCACGCTACAAAATCTTTTTTACATGATCTACAGAAACTGTGTGGCAAAGTGTGTGTGTACTGTGCATAGTGCGTGAAGTGTGTATGGCTGCGTGCTCGAAAATCTCAGTTTAAACTGGTTCAACTCGCAGTGCGACATGACACTTTGCATTCTAAAATCTTTTTTTACATAATCTCCAGCTTCCTGAACTGGTGTAGTGCGCTTGTATACAGCTTTTGGATAGACGCACCCGTTCTCTCGTTCTTGTCGTTTTCCTTTCGTTTTTTTTCCCCGTAGAGAATGAATGGGTCTCACGAATTGAATCGTCCTGCTCGGACACGCGTTGTCGTAGACCCACCAAACTTCATGTGATACCTCAGGCCAACTCCCCCGACACATAAATGCAATTGGTTCTGACCTGCACTCGTCTTTTTCTTTTCGCTGATCCCTTTCCCCCATTCACTTCCATTCATTTTTCCCCCATTCAGATGAATGGAGTTTTGGCGTTAAGTTTAAAAATTTAGTGTCATGTCACGCTGTGCGCTTCACGCTCTAAAATCTCTGTTTTAAACCACGCCACACTCTCTTTGTTAATCTCCCCAGCACCAGCTGTAGATCATGTAAAAAAAAGATTTTAGAGTGCGAAGTGTCATGTCGCATTGTGAGTTGAGCCATTTTAAACCGAGATTTTAGAGCACGCAGCCATACACACACACTACATGCACTACGCACACTTTGCCACACACACTTTCTGTAGATCATGTAAAAAAGATGTCTGATGTCTGATCCATGTTCTGTCGGTGACCCTCTGTTACAGCTGAGTAAGCATACTTGCCATTTTCTCTGCGGAAATGCAGTACAGTTCCAGCTTATGCTTTCTTTTTTAGCATCATTGTGCATTTATATGCTGCATAGTGAGGCACACTTATTTAAAAACTGATAAATTTGGTAAAATACTTGTAAAACTAGCAAAACTATGATGCAAACAGAGAATGTAAACAGCTGAGTTGCACCAAGCGACCACTACCTGACGTCATCGCATACATCACCACTCCAGGAAGTTCATCTGACATTTTAAAGAAAATTCATTTTTCTCGAACACTATTTGGTCTCCAAAAATGAAAGTTTGATTTTTGAAATTTGTGAGTACTTTTACTTCAAATAAGTTTGAGAATAAATCAGCTTGAGGATCCCTTTAATATGTAACAGCAATAAAGGGCTTTCTGATTCTAAACCTGAAGAAAAAAGCCTATTCTTCAGGGTGATTTGCAAAAAATGAAAGAGCTGACTAAGGAAATAAGATGCTTGATCAAAAAAAGCTTGGACAGATTACAAGGACAAGGTTGAGGAGAAACTGAGGACTGGTAATGTGAGAAATGCATGGAGGGGACTGAATAAGATGACGGGCAGGCAGCACAGACCAGCTGCTTTGTGTGAGGACCCCCTCAATCTCTCAAACAACCTGAACTCATTCTATTCCAGATTTGACACAAGGGAGTTCAGGGATGAGTGTGACGCTGTCTGAACTGGACTGAGCTCATGCCCAGTGATTATCCAGGAGGAAAGGGTCATCTCCATGCTGTAAAAGGTTAACCCTCACAAGGCCTGTGGCCCAGATGGACTCAAGAGGAGGGTTTTAAAGGAATGTGTGACCCAACTGGGACCCACTGTCACCCAAGTGTTCCCGCTATTCCTGAATTCAAACTTTTACCCCCAGGCCTGGAAGGCAGCGACCATTATACCTGTACCAAAACTCCCTCATGCCAAATCCAATAATGATTTCAGACCTATTGCTCTCACACCGGGTGGCATGGTGGTGTAGTGGTTAGCACTGTCGCCTCACAGAAAGAAGGTTCTGGGTTCATGTCTGTGAAGATTCTCAATCATCCAGGTCATAGTAAACTGTGGGTGGTAGAAAAGGGCAACTGGACTTGCTTGAAGATTCTTGAAAACGTTTCACCTCTCGTCCGAAAGGCTTCCTCAGTTCTGTCTGACTAATAGGGAGTATCAGATATTTATCCTCTCCTGGATCAGAATCAGAATTCTGATGACAAGTTCATCTAAGGTGTCGTTGAGGCATCATGTTGGTGTGGGTCAGTGGAGGCTGGGTGTGAACGGTGAGTCATTAGGGTGATCAAAGGATTGCCCGTTAGGGTGATCAATGGAAAGCTGACTCTCTGTCCTCTTGTGACAGCTGTTTTCGGTGACTCACAGGAGGACAGAGAGAGTCAGCTTTCCATTGATCACCCTAACGGGCAATCCTTTGATCACCCTAATGACTCACCGTTCACACCCAGCCTCCAGTGATCCACACCAACATGATGCCTCAACGACACCTTAGATGAACTTGTCATCAGAATTCTGATTCTGATCCAGGAGAGGATAAATATCTGATACTCCCTATTAGTCAGACAGAACTGAGGAAGCCTTTCGGACGAGAGGTGAAACGTTTTCAAGAATCTTCAAGCAAGTTCAGTTGCCCTTTTCTACCACCCAAAGGTTCTGGGTTCAAGCCCAGTTGCCGACAGGGGCCATTCTGTGTAGAGTTTGCATACCTCCGGGTGCTCCGGTTTCCCCCACAGTCCAAAGACATGCAGGTTAGGTTAACTGGTGACTCTAAATTGACCATAGGTGTGAGTGTGAAAGGTTGTGTGTCTCTATGTGTCAGCCCTGTGATGATTTGGCAACTTGTCCAGGGTCTACCCCACCTCTCACCCATAGTCAGCTGGGATAGGCTTCAGCTTGCCTGTGACCCTGCACAGGATAAACAGTTATGGATAATGGATGGATGCTCTCACATCTCTTCTTAGCAAGTGTATGGAGCATCTAATACGTGATGAACTGCTATTTCAAGTAGCTGAATCACTGGACCCCAGGCAGTTTGCTAATCGAGGTGTTGAGGATGCCACACTCACCCTCCTGGATAGGGTCCACAGTCATCTAGACAAAGGCAAAGGCAAAATCAACACTCATGTCCGTATCCTATTTATGGGTTTCTCCTCAGCATTTAACCCAGTCCAGCCCCATCTCCTCCTGAAGCGCCTGTGTGTTCTGAATGTCAGCGGCAGTCTGGTCCTCCTGGTCAAGGAATTCTTGAGAGACCAACCCCAGCGAGTTTGTGTCAACAACATCCTCTCTGACACTCTTGTCCTGAATACAGGTGTTCCTCAAGGATGTGTCTTATCTCCCTTGCTCTTCTTCATATACACAAACAAAGTACAGTGTAACATCAGTGACCTCTCGCTCATTAAATATGCGGATGATATGGCCCTAGTAGCCTGCCTGCTAGACACAAACAGCACCTCCTGCTGCCAGTATATTAACACCCTTGCTTTCTGGTTCGACAGCAGCTTTTTGGATCTTAATGTTACTAAGACCATGGAGCTGTGTATGGGCGGCAGTAGGAAAGGAGGCGGCACAGGCTCCATGCTCACCTTCACGCCAATCAGCATGAAGGGCCAGGAAGTGGAGCAGGTCACTCACTTTAAATACCTGGGAAAAATAATAGATAATCAGCTCACCTTTCAGGACAATGTCGATTACATCTACAAAAAAAGAAAGACAGTGCCTTGCTCTTCTCAGGAAACTGAGGAGCTTCAACACCAGCCAGCGCACCCTGTCTGTACGGAAGCCTCTCAGTGAAACAAAAGAATAAACTGGCACAAATCTTCAACCAGGCCAGAAAGATCATTGGATGTAAACATCCTTTTTTCCCCCTATTTTTGCTGGCGGGATTGACTCTGCCCTAAGGGCTATTCTCTCTCTCTCTCTCTCTCTCTCTCTCTCTCTCTCTCACTTTGCACATCTTCCATTCCAGGACTTACATTCTCAGGCGTTAATTAAAAAGGCAAGCCAGATCTATCAGGATCCACCCATCTTCTCCACTATGCATTTCAACTGCTGCCATCAGGCCACAGACTTATAGTCCCAATGGCCAAGAAGAATGGCCCCCAAATAATCTTTTATCCCAGCAGCTGTGGCCATTCTCAACAAGGGACTGCTAAAATAAGGCCCTGTTCACACGGCAACGGATTCAGGTGAATCTGATAAAATTGTTTATCGTTTCGGCCTGGCGTCCACACGGCACTGGCGTTTTGGGTGCCCCAAAACGAAATCTTTTGAGAATGGGTTCCAGAGTGAAAAAATCTGGCAACGGAGCCGTTGCGAAGTCGTCTAGATGAGTTGAACGGATTTGTTTACGATGACGTCACAACCACATGTGCTTCACGCCGGGTAGAAGTGTAACGAACTCGATGCGAGTTGTCAACAAATCCTATAACTTGGTTCATGAAACGCGCTTACAAAATATTTTCACTGTGAGTATTTATTGTGTAATGGTGCAAAGTGAGAGAGAGAGAGAGAGAGAGAGAGAATAGCCCTTAGGGCAGAGTCAATCCCGCCAGCAAAAATAGGGAAAAAAAAGGAGCGATCTCACCTCTTCAGATGTTGGTTTAAGTCCGACAATACATTCCTCAAAAAGGGTGTAGAAGAACAAAGTAATCCATCAACGTGTAGCATTCAATTTATTCTGGACCATTAAAGAATTCTGGAGGATATCAGAATGTTGGCGTACCGGCTTCCATCTACCCCCGTTCATTCCTCTTTCCGCGTCTCCATTCAAAAAGTGAGCACGTGATTTAAAGGGACTATATCCATAGGATAGGGAGTGAGAAAGTGTGTGCGTGTGACAGTGACAGGGATAGTCACTGTGCGCATGCGCAGTTGTGCGCATGCGTCTACTTCTATTGTTCTGGTGTCTCCGATGGGACCGTCTTACAGCGCATGTAGTGGTGTGGCATGTGTATTGCATCGTTTTCAGCAAGCGTTGCGTTGCCATATGAACCTGATATTTTACTGATCCGTTGCCCATGTGGATGCGATATTTAAAAAAAAAAAAAATCTCGTTGCCATTGTCATGTGGATGTAGCCTAAGTCCCGCAGGATCTGCCCACTCAACGCACACTCAACTTTTAATTTTATTTATTTTATTCCTATTCTGTTTATTAATATTATTATTATTATTATTATTATTATTAGACTAAACTGGAACTGACTATGCCATTTGCTTATTTTACAGTATTTTATTGTAATGTATTGTTCTTAATGTCTATTGTTTTGTATGACGTATGTCTTTTTTTCTTCCATGCCACTGCTAAAGACAATTGTTCATGTTATGTAAGTTTAAAGGAATCCTCCAGCAGATCGATTTTCAAACTTATTTGATGTAAAATTAGTTGTAGATTTAAAAAATCAAACTTTCGTTTTCAGAGACCAAATAGTTGTCGAGAAAAATGCTTTTTTTTTTAAGAATACAAGATGGGCTTCCTGGGGTGGTGATATATGCGATGACATCAAGTAGTGGTCACTTGGAGCAACTCGGCTGTTTATATTCTCTGTTTACATCGTAGTTTTGCTAGTTTT
This sequence comes from Neoarius graeffei, assembly GCF_027579695.1. Taxonomy (NCBI): domain Eukaryota; kingdom Metazoa; phylum Chordata; class Actinopteri; order Siluriformes; family Ariidae; genus Neoarius; species Neoarius graeffei. Next base: position 48,103,655 of record NC_083588.1, on the reverse strand, counting down.
ACAAGTATTTTACTGAATTTATCAGTTTTTAAATAAGTGTGTCTCATTATGTAGCATATAAATGCCACAATGATGCTAAAAAAGAAAGCACAAGCTAGAACTGGACTGCATTTCCGCAGAGAAAATACAAAGTGTGCTTGCTCAGCTGTGGCAGAGGGTCACCAACAGAACCTGGATCAGACATGAGACCTCGTGCTGCAAAATCTTTTTTACATGATCTACAGAAAGTGTGTGTGGCAAAGTGTGTGTGTAGCGTGTGTGGCTGCACGCACTAAAGTCTCAATTTAAAATGGCTCAACTCGCAGCACGACATGACACTTCGCACTCTAAAATCTTTTTTGTGACTACTGCCTCATAGAGGCAAAGCTAGGCAGTAACCACTATGTCATTGTGTTGTAAGAATGAGTGTAACAATAGTGCACTGCCCATGCGCATACACATAAGCATTACAATCACCAGAACACCAAATCGTGATCTGGCGATATGAACAGTTGATCTCACATTATCAAAGGTACACAAGAACGAGCGGCGAAGCCGCTCTGTCATCGTGTTGTAAGAATGAGTGTAACAATAGCAAAACTTCGTAACCAATCAGCACTTATCCTGATCAAGTTTGATTACCCGTTCTACTTCTTAATAAACTTCGGAACCAATCAGAACCAAAAACAAAATAAGAGGAACCTCGTTATAACTTTGTAGTATCGGAAGATAGTTGGCAGATAAAAAGATAAATGAAATTCACCTCGTGGTTCGCCAAGGCTACTGATTCGATGTCAAGTAAGTGGTGTTTATTTTAAGAAAATTTAAGTTTTGATTATCACAGCTTTTGTTTGGTCCTTGGCAGATATTTACGCCAAGAATTCCAGCCATTCAGCAAAAACTCGAGAAGGCAGCGAAGACAACACTGGAATCTTTTTGAGCGATCCGCTCGGTTTGCGATTACAAAAGTCCCATTTAGGAATAAATCAGCTCCTTCATGAAAACTAAGAATAAAAGTTAAAAGTATAATTGGTCAAATTTCTGCTATTCGCTTTAATTTTTTAATTTTATTTTTGAGTCTTTACACTACACTTGTGAAACAAAATGTGCTCATTAGTACTAAATAATGCTTCTAAGACAATTCATGAACAAGTGCTTTCTTACGATTTTGAAAATAGAGTTCACGGCACTGTATATTGAACAAAACACAGTAAACAAATTTGGTAACCAAAATACTACAAGCCCTGATGCTGCTCACAGCTTGGTGATGCTTACAAGAGATGAGGTTAGTATAATTAATAATATGTATATATGTTATATTTACTGTATGGACATGGGATCAGAAAACAATTTTATTTATAAGCAGTAGCCACATGTACCCATAGGGTGTCTATTTTTTACATGATCTACAGCTGCTGCTGGGTAGATTAACAAAGAGAGTGTGTGGCATGGTCGCATACGTCATTATCACAGGAAGCTCATATAGTATTCTCATCTCATTATCTCTAGCCGCTTTATCCTGTTCTACAGGGTCGCAGGCAAGCTGGAGCCTATCCCAGCTGACTACGGGCGAAAGGCGGGGTACACCCTGGACAAGTCACCAGGTCATCACAGGGCTGACACATAGACACAGACAACCATTCACACTCACATTCACACCTACGGTCAATTTAGAGTCACCAGTTAACCTAACCTGCATGTCTTTGGACTGTGGGGGAAACCGGAGCACCCGGAGGAAACCCATGCGGACACGGGGAGATCATGCAAACTCCGCACAGAAAGGCCCTCACCGGCCACAGGGCTCGAACCCAGACTTTCTTGCTGTGAGGTGACAGCGCTAACCACTACACCACCGTGCCGCCATAGTATTCTTAAAAAATTATTTAATTATTCTTAAAAAGTTATTTGTGTTTAGTTCATGTTAATGTCCTGCTTTTGTTATGACTGTTTTATGTTTTGTGTTCTGCAGAACAGGAACCTGCTGTAAACCAGTTTGTTAAACTGAGTCAGGCCCGTCTTAACTGTAACTGCACTGTTACTTTTAATACTTTCCTGTATAATAAATGAAACGAAATGAAAAAAAATGCATTTTTCTCAGCAACTATTTGGTCTCCGAAAATGAACGCTTGATTTTTGACATCTATGACTAATTTTACATAAAATAACTTTGAAAATCAATCTGCTGGAGGATCCCTTTAATGGACAGTAAAGAATTCTGATTCTGATTCTGAATTAGGCTAGTAACTACATAGGATGTGTGAGAATACTCTGCTAGTATTTTTTACAACCACACTGTTTGAATGGTATTGCCTTGAGTGATCTCCATGTCTTTTCATAGTATAATATTTATTTCCATATACAAAAACAGCTGGGCAACATTTGTGAATGTATATGTAAATCAGCTCTGGTAGTCACTTTTGTTTTTTCGAATGTAGGGACATGTCTTAAAGCCTATCATTCCACTCCTTAGAGATAGACAGAGAAGCAGAGCAGTATTGCAAGGACCATGCTCAGCATCCTAGCAGCCGGCTCCATATTCTTCCCAGGCCTTTTCCTGCTGTCGAAGCGATGTCTGAAACACGCGCCAGGGCTGAAGTGGAGCGAGGCCGACGCTGTCATCGTCTCCGCAAGGTACTCTATATTCCTATTCAACCTTACACGCACATGATGCAAATAGTCAATTTCTCTGTGATATAAGCCGTAATGCTGTGATGGGGCTGTGTGTAGGATGTGGGAAAATGGAGAAAATGGATATGTTCATCAAGACACAGACTGCATAATTTATTATCATATTTTATATAAAGCATCTGAAATCAAAATCAAGCTTTTTAACCGCATTAGGTCTCTGTGATATTGTACACAGTTCATCTGTATCAGTCAGCTAGTGATCATACTGTGATTTTTTTTTCCAGCTTCTGTTAAAACACTTGAGTTTTGACTGTCATTATGTACAATGCATTTGTGGATGTGGTTAAATATAATATTAACTGATAATATTGAGTTTTACCTTCCCTTTCCTATACCCTGGGCTAGTGTTGTAGTACTTGAGACCAGTCTCAAGACCACTTTTTGAAGGTCTCGTCTCGGAATCGGCTGCATTTTTACTCGGCCTTGTCTCAGTCTCGGACATTGAGGACTCGGGGTTTTATTTCAAGTCCGGTCAAGACCACAACTGCAGGGATTTCACTAAATTGCCGGTGCATTGTCTGATTTATTTGTGATCATCATTACTGTGATTGGATGTAAAAATGTCCTGCTTCAAATACGACCAGTAGCGTGACTCATCGCTAATTTGAAATGTTTCTTCCTGTTAACGGCTGTTACCCCTCCCCACCCCTTTCACACACACTGGTCTGGTCCTGGTCTTGACTCGTTCTCGCCCTGCCTTGCTCTTGGTTTTGACTTGATCTCAGCCCCTCAAAGTCTTGGTCTCGATACACTCTGGTCTTGGTCATGACTTGGTCTCGGTTTAGGTGGTCTTGATTACAACACTACCCGGAGCACTCATCATCCAGGTCTCACTGTATGTTTGTTTTCAAAATCCCACAATTAAATTCAAGTGGGTTAAACAAAAGTCCAGTTATTCCGTATTTCCCTGCTGAGTATACTGTTTCACTATGTCATGTTTAGAAAGAAAAATGTGATCCATTATGATCCATTGTCAGTCATTGCTTTGTACAGTGGGGCAAAAAAGTATTTAGTCAGCCACCAATTGTGCAAGTTCTCCCACTTAAAAAGATGAGAGAGGCCTGTAATTTTCATCATAGGTACACTTCAACTATGAGAGACAGAATGGGGGGAAAGAATCCAGGAAATCACATTATAGGATTTTTAATGAATTAATTGGTAAATTCCTTGGTAAAATAAGTATTTGGTCACCTACAAACAAGCAAGATTTCTGGCTCTCACAGACCTGTAACTTCTTCTTTAAGAGGCTCCTCTGTCCTCCACTCGTTACCTGTATTAATGGCACCCGTTTGAACTCGTTATCAGTATAAAAGACACCTGCCCACAACCTCAAACAGTCACACTCCAAACTCCACTATGGCCAAGACCAAAGAGCTGTCAAAGGACACCAGAAACAAAATTGTAGACCTGCACCAGGCTGGGAAGACTGAATCTGCAATAGGTAAGCAGCTTGGTGTGAAGAAATCAACTGTGGGAGCAATTATTAGAAAATGGAAGACATACAAGACCACTGATAATCTCGCTCGATCTGGGGCTCCACGCAAGATCTCACCCCGTGGGGTCGAAATGATCACAAGAACGGTGGGCAAAAATCCCAGAACCACACGGGAGGACCTAGTGAATGACCTGCAGAGAGCTGGGACCAAAGTAACAAAGGCTACCATCAGTAACACACTACGCCGCCAGGGACTCAAATCCTGCAGTGCCCCCTGCTTAAGCCAGTACATGTGTAGGCCCATCTGAAGTTTGCTAGAGAGCATTTGGATGATCCAGAAGAGGATTGGGAGAATGTCATATGGTCAGATGAAACCAAAATAGAACTTTTTGGTAAAAACTCAACTTGTCGTGTTTGGAGGAGAAAGAATGCTGAGTTGCATCCAAAGAACACCATACCTACTGTGAAGCATGGGGGTGGAAACATCATGCTTTGGGGCTGTTTTTCTGCAAAGGGACCAGGACGACTGATCCGTGTAAAGGAAAGAATGAATGGGGCCATGTATCATGAGATTTTGAGTGAAAACCTCCTTCCATCAGCAAGGGCATTGAAGATGAAACGTGGCTGGGTCTTTCAGCATGACAATGATCCCAAACACACCGCCCGGGCAACGAAGGAGTAGCTTCGTAAGAAGCATTTCAAGGTCCTGGAGTGGCCTAGCCAGTCTCCAGATCTCAACCCCATAGAAAATCTTTGGAGGGAGTTGAAAGTCCGTGTTGCCCAGCGACAGCCCCAAAATATCACTGCTCTAGAGGAGATCTGCATGGAGGAATGGGCCAAAATACCAGCAACAGTGTGTGAAAACCTTGTGAAGACTTACAGAAAACGTTTGACCTCTGTCATTGCCAACAAAGGGTATATAACAAAGTATTGAGATGAACTTTTGTTATTGACCAAATACTTATTTTCCACCATAATTTGCAAATAAATTCTTTAAAAATCAGACAATGTGATTTTCTGGATTTTTTTTCTCATTTTGCCTCTCATAGTTGAAGTGTACCTATGATGAAAATTACAGGCCTCTCTCATCTTTTTAAGTGGGAGAACTTGCACAATTGGTGACTGACTAAATACTTTTTTGTCCCACTGTAACAATGGTGGAATACATTTTCCACAACAGGAAACTTTTTCGGACTTTGTCTTTTTAACTTTGCGAGAATTAAGAGGCTGGTAGGGATGCACTAACATGCAATAAATGGATAACAGGATTTCACAGACAATCCACAACACTAAGAGTAACTAAAATGAATAAAAAGTGCATTGTCATCTCATCTCATTATCTCTAGCCGCTTTATCCTTCTACAGGGTCGCAGGCAAGCTGGAGCCTATCCCAGCTGACTACGGGCGAAAGGCGGGGTACACCCTGGACAAGTCGCCAGGTCATCACAGGGCTGACACATAGACACAGACAACCATTCACACTCACATTCACACCTACGGTCAATTTAGAGTCACCAGTTAACCTAACCTGCATGTCTTTGGACTGTGGGGGAAACCGGAGCACCCGGAGGAAACCCACGCGGACACGGGGAGAACATGCAAACTCCGCACAGAAAGGCCCTCGCCGGCCACGGGGCTCGAACCCGGACCTTCTTGCTGTGAGGCGACAGCGCTAACCACTACACCACCGTGCCGCCCAAAAGTGCATTGTGTCGTTCTTTAATTAATTAAACAAATGTTGGAAAAGTGCTTTTTTTTTTTTTTTTTTTAATAAGAGCAATGCTTTGAGACATGCTGTTTGTGTAACATAATCAACCGTAGCACATCACACTACCTAGTCACTGCATTTTTACAGGCTAGTGTCCTCCATTCAAGCAGTCCTGGCTTCCTCAGCAGGGTTCATCATTGCATCATCATGTGAAGACATCATCGAGGACCAGTAAGTGTTCGATCTAACGTAACGCTGTTTAGATATTTATTCAGAATTTATGCACAGATATATTGTATTACTTGAGAGATGGAGGTATGCATTGGAACGAAGAGGAATGAAGGTGAGCAGTAGCAAAACAGAATACATGTGCATCAGTGAGAATGGGGATGAGAGTGTAGTGAAGATGCAAGGAGTAGATGTAAAGAAAGTTGGGGAATTCAAGTACCTGGGGTCAACTGTGCGGGAAAATGGGGGCTGCGATAGTGAGGTGAGAAAGCGAGTGCAGGCAGGGTGGAGCAGTTGGAGAAGGATTTTGGGAGTGATAGGAAAGTCCCAGCAAAAGTCAAAGGTACGATGTATAAGACAGTAGTGAGACCAGCTGTGATGTTTGGATTGGAGACCGTACCCTTAACGAAGAGACAGGAGGCAAAGTTGAGGATGTTAAGGTTTGCGATGGGAGGTTGGACAGGATAGGGAATGAGCACATCAGAGGGACAGCACATGTGGAGAGCTTGGGAATTAAGCTAAGAGAGATGAGACTGAGATGGTATGGGCACATCCTGAGAAGAGATGCAGAACATGTTGGAAGGAGGATGTTGAGGACGGAACTGCCAGGCAAATGAAAACGAGGAAAGCCAAAGAGGACATACATGGATGTGGTGAGAGAGGACATGAAAGTGGCAGGTGTGGTAGAGAAGGATGCAGAAGACAGGGAGCAACGAAGACGAAAGATCCGCTGTGGCGACCCCTAATCGGGAGCAGCCAAAAGAAGAAGAAGATATATTGTATTACTTGCATTACCAGTATTATTGTAATCAGTGAAAGCTGTACTGTAGTATGTAGCATTCTGGAGGCTTTGGCATTAGGTTTACTTCCAGCGTCAATTTCTTTATCTTTAGTTTCTCCAGTACAGAGACCTGCAGGCTACAGGGCTGTGTGCATGTCAGTGTAAAGTTGTGTAAAATGAGCTTTTCTAAGACTGCCTTCAGCTCACCTTGTGTCCCTCTAATCAAAATAGGCTCTCAACCTAATTAGTTTTGCGCTGTAAATCCACTGTGGCGTTCTAACGGCCACGGCAACGTGATGAAGCCGAGCTGTCTGAGACTCCGACGCTGTAGTGAATTTCACTTTGTCATGGCTTCAGTCAGATTTATTACTCAGCTGCAAAAAGAGCATATGCGTACGGTAGGTGGATTAAGAGGATTGGTCCAGAAAGGGAAAGTAGACAAGAAGGAGGAAGGGAAAGGAGAACATTCTGGATGCTGATTTTGATAGTCAAAGTTGAGGAAAAGTGGGAGCAGTGGTTAGTTTGAATAGTGCCATAGGCCCTCCTCCCTCCCCTGCGCTGCATTATGCAGGCCATGTTTGGACAGGTGTGCAGTCCTAAAGTAGAATCCACACGCAGCTCTTAGTGGCATTTAATGTCAAGCACTGGAATAATAGGTAGGCAGTGGGTATTCAAGCCTCAACAATGCATAGAACTGCATGACAGACATGGCTTTTTGTCTTCTTTCCTCCCCTCAATCCTTCTCCTCTTCTCGTTTGTCTTCTTTGTCTGCAGGCATTGGCTCACTAGCACCTACATCCTGTTTGCGGTCCCTTATTTTATCTATGACATTTATGCCATGTTCCTGTGCTACTGGTACAAGATGCAAGTCAAAGGTCACGAGGAGGACGCACCGAAAATGAGCACGGCCATTCGCAGCTACCTGTGGCGAGAGTTTCTCATGGTGCTTCATCATGTTGTCATGGTTACTGTCTGCTTCCCTGTGTCTGTGGTGAGTTGGAAAGAGGATCGCTCATGTTTCAGCGTGGTGTAGGTCGATGGTATAGTGCAAACTTGGAGGATCCTCCGCAAACCTTAAAAATACTGTAGGTGTTTTTATGGTGGTCAATTTTAATTAAATGTGCTGTGCCCAGAACAAAGCAAGAGACTGGTTTATGGTCGTAACAATAATAATAATAATAATATTATTATTATTATTATTTTAAAACCGACAAAATTCCATTGTCCTATTCCTATTTAGTTTTTTTTTTTTTCAAAAGCATCTATTCAGAGACTTTGATTAGGACGAATCATTCAACACTTCATGTCCATGATGCAACAGTAGCCTAATTTTCACCTCGATAAACATTTTTACTGCAACTTTCATATCGAGTTTTGCAGATATGCCTGTTTTCCAGTCCTGACATCCTGCTTTCAGACATTGCGCTCTTGAGTTTAATCCGTTTTATTGATCTTTCAATGGAAACATCAGATAGAACTGGACAAAGTCTGAGCGCTGTCACAACCATGAAGAAACTGTGGAAAAGGGAGTGGTGTTTGAAATGAAGCAGTTTAATTGATTTGATGGAGTCTGTCTTTAACATACAGCTACAGTGCATTACTGAATGAGCTGATTGATGTGGAAAGTCTGGGGATAAAAATGTCAGAATAGGCAGCAGCAGCAGTATTCTGCCTCATTTTTGGTACTGTTTGGATATTTTCTGTTTCTTGCATCGACGGAAGCTTAAGCATTAACTGCCTGAGATGTAACACTTTTGTGAATATGCACTGTTCATATATTCAAAATGATTTCTGGGACGTGGTTTGTGGGGTTCTTATCAGCAAGCTCCTGCAGGTTTAAGAGGGTATATCCTGGGCGTTGTTAGAAGGGTATATTTTACAAAGGTGCCATTGGTTAAAATTCTATCCACATTCACTGGATATGAGCAATCGAACGCTCTGATTGGCTGCTCTACTACTAGGCTATCAGCTCATATACCGTGAGTAGAGAAAAACAGAATGGCGGAGCGTGTTGCTGAAACAACCGAGGATGAAATAAAAACTCTACCTGGAAATAAAACCCCAAAAAATAAAAAAAAGCAAAAAATATATGGATTGAAAGTATTTGATGGTAAGAACGTATCTTTTTTTTTTTTGGAAGAATTATTATTATAGCATTTTTTACAAATTGTTACTGTCATTTCACTGGTTTGTTTACATTCTTCATCTTTAAGCATTAAAATTTGTTGAATATTTTTTTTTAGACTGGTTCAAAAGCTGAAAGACGTTTGAAAATTACATAACTGAATTGTCCAAGGAAGAATTAAATAAATGTCTAAAGCTATTCTATACCTCGGCACGACAGCAAGACGGCACCTTCTACAAAAATACCACTAAAGTCAATCCATGCAGCCATCAATAGCTTTTTAAGAAGCCTTCCTAAGCAGAAATGATTTTATCGGTCGTTTTGTATAAAGTTTTTATTTATCGATTTTGCAAAAAATAAAAATGCTCTGTTTCTCAAAATCCAGTGAATCTGGATAGAATAAAACAATTATTCCACTCAATCTCGCTACGTGCCGGCACGGTGGTGTAGTGGTTAGCACTGTCGCCTCACAGCAAGAAGGTCCTGGGTTCGAGCCCAGCGACCGGCGAGGGCCTTTCTGTGCGGAGTTTGCATGTTCTCCCCGTGTCCACGTGGGTTTCCACCGGGTGCGCCGGTTTCCCCCACAGTCCAAAGACATGCAGGTTAGGTTAACTGGTGACTCTAAATTGACCGTAGGTGTGAATGTGAGTGTGAATGGTTGTCTGTGTCTATGTGTCGGCCCTGTGATGACCTGGCGACTTGTCCAGGGTGTACCCCGCCTTTCACCCGTAGTCAGCTGGGATAGGCTCCAGCTTGCCTGCGACCCTGTAGAACAGGATAAAGCGGCTAGAGATAATGAGATGAGATGAATCTCGCTACGCGCCTCGTTGGCTATCAACTCATGTACGACTCAATTTCGTGGAATAATTGTTAAATACAGGAAGTGCAGCAGAGATCGGGGAAAAACTCTGATGCGATGAACCCTACACAGGCCACTTTGAAGGGGAAACGCTGTTTAGAACCGAAAAGTTATATTTATTTCAAAGGATCTTCAGAAAGGTCTTTTTCTCAAGGATTGACACTTCACTCCTCAGATTCTACGTGTTGTTTTTATCCCGAATAAGAAAACGGCTGCAGAAACAGATGGGCATTTCCTATAAATATGAGTCAAGCTCAAGTAAGAAATATTATAGATCTATATCATAGATCTGTGATGCAGATTTCCTGTTTCTCTTAACTACCTCAGGAAACGGCTCATAGCTCATGCATTTGTTATGAACAGCAGCTCCGACATAAAATAGGTGACTGTCAGGATGTTTTTGTTGCTCAGGCCACATGTTCATTATTAAACTATGATAGTTGTTTCTATGTACAGTACATCAGTGTCAATGATTGTGTGGCAGGAAAACACCAACTTTGTTTTTATTAAATAAAACGAGAAGTTAAGTGCACTCCAAAAGCTTGCTACTTTCGACTCTGATGGATGGAGACACTTCTGAGTTCTTACTGTGAGGGTTGGACCCATTGGAGGAAATAAGGCAGTCATGATCGCTTCAAAATAGAGAGCTGTGCTTGTATTTAAATTAAAAAAAAACATTTTAAGGTATGGATCCCTGTCCTTAATGGTATTTTTTCATTAAAAAGCACATTACACTTACTTACAAATGGGTTTTTATATTGCTAAGTATAGATTTAAGTGGAGTAGTGAGTAAGATATGAATAACACATGAATAATATTTGGTGAGAACGAAAATGGTTTCTTTCTTTCAGTTCTGGCGACAAGGAAAGGGGGATTTTTTCCAAGGTGTCATGTTCCTAGCTGAACTCAGCACTCCATCTGTTTGTCTGGGAAAAATACTCATTCAGGTACATTCACAACACTTCCTTTGGACCAGGACTTTGTAGCACACGATCCAGTACTCATCTGACTGCACAACACCACTTTCTCCATCACACACTCGTCCACCGAACACCACTTTCTCCATCATGCACTCATCAACCCAACACCACTTTCTCCATCACACACTCATCCACCCAATACCACTTTCTCCATCACGCACTCATCCACCCAACACCGCTTTCTCCATCACGCACTCATCCACCCAACACCACTTTCTCCATCACGCACTCATTCACCCAATACCACTTTCTCCATCATGCACTCATCCACCCAACACCACTTTCTCCATCACGCACTCATTCACCCAATACCACTTTCTCCATCACGCACTCATCAACCCAACACCACTTTCTCTATCATGCACTCATCCACCCAATACCACTTTCTCCATCACGCACTCATCCACCCAACACCACTTTCTCCATCATGCACTCATCCACCCAACACTACTTTCTCCATCACGCACTCATCCACCCAACACCACTTTCTCCATCACGCACTCATTCACCCAATACCACTTTCTCCATCATGCACTCATCCACCCAACACTACTTTCTCCATCACGCACTCATCCACCCAACACCACTTTCTCCATCACGCACTCATTCACCCAATACCACTTTCTCCATCATGCACTCATCCACCCAACACTACTTTCTCCATCACGCACTCATCCACCCAACACCACTTTCTCCATCACGCACTCATCAACCCAACACCACTTTCTCCATCATGCGCTCATCAACCCAACACCACTTTCTCTATCATGCACTCATCCACCCAATACCACTTTCTCCATCACGCACTCATCCACCCAACACCACTTTCTCCATCACACGCTCATCCACCCAACACCACTTTCTCCATCACGCACTCATCAACCCAACACCACTTTCTCTATCATGCACTCATCCACCCAATACCACTTTCTCCATCACGCACTCATCCACCCAACACCACTTTCTCCATCACGCACTCATCAACCCAACACCGCTTTCTCATCATGCACTCATCCACCCATCACCACTTTCTCCATCACGCACTCATCCACCCAACACCACTTTCTCTATCATGCACTCATCCACCCAGTACTACTTTCTCCATCACGCACTCGTCTGCCCAACACCACTTTCTCATCACGCACTCATCAACTCAACACCACTTTCTCCATCACGCACTCATCCACCCAACACCACTTTCTCCATCACGCACTCATCCACCCAACACCACTTTCTCCATCACCCACTCATCCACTCAACACTATTTTCTCCAGCACACACGCATTTGCCCAACATTGTCCATCATGCATTCATCCACCCAACACTGCTTAATCCATTAACTCATCTATCCACTGCCAATTTCTCCATTGCACATTCATCTACCCAACACTGCTTAATCCATTAACTCATCTATCCACTGCCAATTTCTCCATTGCACATTCATCTACCCAACAACACATTTTCCATCAGCCATTTTTCCTTCCTCATTTTCTGCTTACTAATTAGCTTTCTTTTTGTATTGTGGACTCCATAAACAAGCACATTTGAAGCTCAGTTTGCTCAAATGCATTCTCTTTGCGTGTGTATATCTTTGCCTCTTTCTTATTAGCTTCCTTGTGAGCACAGCCCTCTCCCTCACTTTCCAGAAGAAAGAGCAATGTACCTCCTACTGTTGGGTCTCATGATGATATTCTCCTTTCATAAGCTTGCCTGGTACTCACCCCTTCTCTTCCTTTCTCCTGCCTTGTCTGTCTTTCCATGCTTCAGTACAAGCAGCAGCACACTCTCCTTCATAAAGTTAACGGAGCAGTCATGCTGATCACTTTTTTCGTCTGTCGAGTTCTTCTCTTCCCCTACCTCTACTACACCTATGGCAGGTATGTTCTGTCTCATACACTTCCTTTAGGATTAATCAGAATCTGGGACAGGGGCTCTGTGCCTTGCGTCAGGTATAAAATACTGTACAAACTTGGGTGTCACAGATTGTTGATAATGCACGATTCATATCCATGTATCATAAGGAACCTGTTCTTTGGTGTTCTGCTATCATTGTTCTTGGTTTTTCTGAATGGTGTCTCTCTAAAACAGAAGGGGTGGTCTTTCAAGAAAAAAATGTACAGTGGGGCAAAAAAGTATTTAGTCAGCCACCAATTGTGCAAGTTCTCCCACTTAAAAAGATGAGAGAGGCCTGTAATTTTCATCATAGGTACACTTCAACTATGAGAGACAGAATGGGGGGAACGAATCCAGGAAATCACAACGTAGGATTTTTAATGAATTAATTGGTAAATTCCTTGGTAAAATAAGTATTTGGTCACCTACAAACAAGCAAGATTTCTGGCTCTCACAGACGTGTAACTTCTTCTTTAAGAGGCTCCTCTGTCCTCCACTCGTTACCTGTATTAATGGCACCTGTTTGAACTCGTTATCAGTATAAAAGACACCTGTACACAACCTCAAACAGTCACACTCCAAACTCCACTATGGCCAAGACCAAAGAGCTGTCAAAGGACACCAGAAACAAAATTGTAGACCTGCACCAGGCTGGGAAGACTGAATCTGCAATAGGTAAGCAGCTTGGTGTGAAGAAATCAACTGTGGGAGCAATTATTAGAAAATGGAAGACATACAAGGCCACTGACAATCTCCCACAATCTGGGGCTCCACGCAAGATCTCACCCCGTGGGGTCAAAATGATCACAAGAACGGTGAGCAAAAATCCCAGAACCACACAGGGGGACCTAGTGAATGACCTGCAGAGAGCTGGGACCAAAGTAACAAAGGCTACCATCAGTAACACACTACGCCGCCAGGGACTCAAATCCTGCAGTGCCAGACATGTCCCCCTGCTTAAGCCAGTACATGTGCAGGGCCGTCTCAAGTTTGCTAGAGAGCATTTGGACGATCCAGAAGAGGATTGGGAGAATGTCATATGGTCAGATGAAACCAAAATAGAACTTTTTGGTAAAAACTCAACTTGTCATGTTTGGAGGAGAAAGAATGCTGAGTTGCATCCAAAGAACACCATACCTACTGTGAAGCATGGGGGTGGAAACATCATGCTTTGGGGCTGTTTTTCTGCAAAGGGACCAGGACGACTGATCCGTGTAAAGGAAAGAATGAATGGGGCCATGTATCGTGAGATTTTGAGTGAAAACCTCCTTCCATCAGCAAGGGCATTGAAGATGAAACGTGGCTGGGTCTTTCAGCATGACAATGATCCCAAACACCGCCCGGGCAACGAAGGAGTGGCTTCGTAAGAAGCATTTCAAGGTCCTGGAGTGGCCTAGCCAGTCTCCAGATCTCAACCCCATAGATGGAGCTTGTACTGTTTGAGGAAATTAAATTAGCACTTTGTAATTTCCATTTTCCGACTGACTGTATTTATTTGAATACTTATTTATTTGAATGCAGGTCTTGTGCAGGTCATGCAATTGAGAATTCAAGCTGAATCAAAATGGCTTTTGCATTTTCGATGTTAAAAAGGTAACTCCAAAATGCACTAGAATACAGGAAATTGCATCTAAGAAATCCAAAATTTTTCGGGGGAGGCCCCCCCGGAACCCCCCCAATGGGGGGAATCCCCACATGTAAACAATGTCTGCCTTTGTGCCCCACCTACAATTTTCTTCACCAGTCGCCACTGTTGAAAATGACTGGCCTGTGGTCTTGGTACTGCAGTAAATGTATCATCATGTTGGTGTGGGGCATTGGTTAAGTTGGAGTGTGACATCAATGTGGCTCTGTGTGTGTGTGTGTGTGTGTGTGTGTGTCCGCGCGCGCAGAAGGAAGGGTAATTGTGTGCCCATGTTCATGTGCCGATGTGGCTCTTTGCCGTAACACAGTAAGAATTGTGGCTCTTGGGCTCCGACTGGTTGGCCACCCCTGCCATAGAAAATCTTTGGAGGGAGTTGAAAGTCTGTGTTGCCCAGCGACAGCCCCAAAACATCACTGCTCTAGAGGAGATCTGCATGGAGGAATGGGCCAAAATACCAGCAACAGTGTGTGAAAACCTTGTGAAGACTTACAGAAAACGTTTGACCTCTGTCATTGCCAACAAAGGGTATATAACAAAGTATTGAGATGAACTTTTGTTATTGACCAAATACTTATTTTCCACCATAATTTGCAAATAAATTCTTTAAAAATCAGACAATGTGATTTTCTGGATTTTTTTTTCTCATGTTGTCTCTCATAGCTGAGGTATACCTATGATGAAAATTACAGGCCTCTCTCATCTTTTTAAGTGGGAGAACTTGCACAATTGGTGACTGACTAAATACTTTTTTTGCCCCACTGTATCTGCTATGCAAAAAATAGCAGTGTAAATGTTTAGTCTCTTGTCATTGGCATGTGATGTGACTGTTTGTGTATGTGTGTGTGGTAGGTATGCGGATATCCCCCTGTACATGGTGCCGCTGTCCATTCCGTGGCACTGTAACATGGGTGCTGCTCTCCTCATGGCTCCTCAGGTGTACTGGTTCTGTCTGATCTGCAGAGGAGCCTTTCGCCTGTTCACCCGGGCTTCTCGCCATCATCGTCCCTCAGTCAGTAGGGACTCTGAGCCCAAAACCCCCATCATGCCTCCAGCCAATGGTTACAGCCCCCGTGACACAGAAAGAGAGCCTAACACACACTGAGAGACACAGAGGGGCTGGAAGCAAAAAAAAAAAAAGGCACAGTGGCTGTTTTTAGGCCTCAGATATAACAGGAAACCTGAGGTTAAATACTAATATATTACAAATAGTAAATGTCCTGCTGCTCCATTAGGTGAGGAAGATAGAAGACAGGGGCAGAGGAATCAGAGGGAGAAAGAGACAGATGATCACCTCCATTCTTTATTTCCCTCAGAGGAATTGCAATAGCATGCTAATAAAGCCTGTTTCATACTCCTGATGTTAAACCTCCTGATGCGGACAGATGTTCGGATTGTATTTGTCATCCCAGTTATAATCCATGACTGAATTTCAGACCGTTGGGGAAGGGGTATGTAATATAATGTAATGTACACAAGCACTTATCATTTGTACATTGCCATTATCGTCCTAGTTGCAGAAACAACAGGTGAAAGCTGTGGGCATGTTAGTATTCCAAACTGCTGAACCACCATTAACAGAAATGTGATGAGTGAATGATGGAGAGATGGTTCCATCTCTTTAATTTCTCCTTCCTAGCCCAGTCTCTCTGTCTCTTCAGTTTAATATTTCATAGAAAGAATAGGGAACAGCTTTTCTGTCAGGATGTACATAGCAAATGTCTAATGTCAAATTGTTTAGTTTTAATTATTTATTTTTAACATATTATTATTATTACTATTATTTATGTTGAACGTTTTCATTTTGAATTATTGCCCCTGTTTATTTGTTTCCATTATTTATTCTGACTGGATTACATATACACTGATAGCTGCCTTTAATCTGACTTAAGAGTTAAAAAGAAAGAGCGAAGGGGAAAAGTGCTGAGAGATGGATTTCCCAGTTCTGCAGTCTCTCCACAGTCAGACGTTTCAGCCTGAGTGCTTCACCTAAAGCACCCAAGGGAACTCCAGGGGTTTTCTGAAATGTCCGCCCCATTGCACCTGTCCTTTTCTCAAGCTTGTGTTGCTGTTTTCAGTAATCACGACCTATTTATTGAGCTTAAAATAACCCAGCAGGGCTTTTGTGTTGGAGTTTTCGAGGACTGTTGACACACTGGCCTTAAAACTCTGCTTCAGTCCATGCTTTGCTTTTCTCACCATAATATTAATCTGAGCAAAACAGTAATATACAGGAGATAGGCAGAATGTACTGCTACATTATTTGTGTGCTTCAGAAACAGAAGTTAACTTGTGATGGGTGCTGGGCAGGTCTCTGCATCACTGAGCTGCTAGCAGGAAAAACACTGCACTGCAAAGAAGGAGAGGACTTTGCACTGGATCAAAGTTCCTTAAAGGAATACTCCTGTATTCTTCAAACTGGTCACTGTTCACAGTACAGTGGTGCTTGAAAGGTTGTGAACCCTTTAAAATTTTTTATATTTCTGCATAAATATGACTTAAAACATCATCAGATTTTCACACAAGTCCTAAAAGTAGATAAAGAGAACCCAGATAAACAAATGAGACAAAAAATATTATACTTGGTCATTTATTCATTGAGGAAAATGATCCAATATTACATATCTGTGAGTGGCAAAAGTATGTGAACCTCTAGGATTAGCAGTTAATTTGAAGGTGAAATTAGAGTCAGGTGTTTTCAATCAATGGGATGACAATCAGGTGTGAGTGGGCACCCTGTTTTATTTAAAGAACAGGGATCTATCAAAGTCTGATGTTCACAACACATGTTTGTGGAAGTGTATCAAGGCATGAACAAAGGAGATTTCTGAGGACCTCAGAAAAAGCGTTGTTGATGCTCATCAGGCTGGAAAAGGTTACAAAACCATCTCTAAAGAGTTTGGACTCCACCAATCCACAGTCAGACAGATTGCGTAGAAATGGAGGAAATTCAAGACCATTGTTACCCTCCCCAGGAGTGGTCGACTAACAAAGATCACTCCAAGAGCAAGGCGTGTAATAGTTGGCGAGGTCACAAAGGACCCCAGGGTAACTTCTCAGCAACTGAAGGCCTCTCTCACATTGGCTAATGTTAATGTCCATGAGTCCACCATCAGGAGAACACTGAACAACAATGGTGTGCATGACAGGATGCAAGGAGAAAACCACTGCTCTCCAAAAAGAACATTGCTGCTCATCTGCAGTTTGCTAAAGATTACATGGATAAGCCAGAAGGCTATTGGAAAAATGTTTTGTGGACGGATGAGACCAAAATAGAACTTTTTGGTTTAAATGAAAAGTGTTAGTTTTGGAGAAAGGAAAACAGCATTCCAGCATAAGAACCTTATCCCATCTGTGAAACATGGTGGTGGTAGTATCATGGTTTGGGCCTGTTTTGGTGCATCTGAGCCAGGATGGCTTGCTATCATTGATGGAACAATGAATTCTAAATTATACCAGTGAATTCTAAAGGAAAATGTCAGGACATCTGTCCATGAACTGAATCTCAAGAGAAGGTGGGTCATGCAGCAAGACAACGACCCTAAGCACACAAGTCATTCTACTAAAGAATGGTTAAAGAAGAATAAAGTTAATGTTTTGAAATGGCCAAGTCAAAGTCCTGACCTTAATCCAATCGAAATGTTGTGGAAGGACCTGAAGCGAGCAGTTCATGTGAGAAAACCCACCAACATCCCAGAGTTGAAGCTGTTCTGTACGGAGGAATGGGCTAAAATTCCTCCAAGCCGGTGTGCAGGACTGATCAACAGTTACCAGAAACGTTTAGTTGCAGTTATTGCTGCACAAGGGGGTCACACCAGATACTGAAAGCAAAGGTTCACGTACTTTTGCCACTCACAGATGTGTAATATTGGATCATTTTCCTCAATAAATAAATGACCAAGTATAATATTTTTGTCTCATTTGTTTAACTGGGTTCTCTTTATCTACTTTTAAGACTTGTGTGAAAATATGATGATGTTTTAGGTCATATTTATGCAGAAATATAGAAAATTCTAAATGGTTCACAAACTTTCAAGCAGCACTGTATCTGTAGCATATATGCCGTTTCCGTGGACTAGAAGTTTCCCTGTGTTAAGAAAAGAATGGAAAATATGTTTACTCAATAACAAATATCAAAAAAAAGAAAAAAGATCAAAATAGGTGAAAATTCAAAGATGCAATCATTATACTCTGATGATAAAGGATGAGACAGATATGAAAGAAAGCCTTACCAAAACTGTCCTTTTGTTGCTGTATACAACTCAGTTTCTTTAGCATTTAATTTTCAACTGAAAATGTATGAAAGTATTTATTGAAATAATTCAACAACCATAGAAATTATTGTCTATGGTAAACACCCATGCTACAGATGTGATGGATGGAAATTAACTTGGAGAAACACAAGTATTCCTTTAAGTCTTAACTACTGTTAGGTTTTATTATTTATTATATCATTTTACATATTTATTCCCTGTACTGAATGCCATCTATGTAGCTAAAATGGGTTTGTTTTAAGCATGGACGGGTGATAAATTAAAGTAAAAATCAACACAGTGTTTCTTAGTAAGGTGTTGGAACACTAGAGCACCTTCAGGCTCTGGAACTGTACTGGACGGATCAACACCACTCTTCCAAATGATATTCCCTCAATTAGTGGTGATGGAAAGCATGAGCATGCTGAGCCAAAATATCCCATAGCTGTTCAATTGGGTTAATATTTGATGTACATGAAGGTTCTAGCATATGGTGTAGAATTTTCATCCCCATCAAACCAGTCCTGTGGATTGGAGCGGGGTCATTCTGAAAGAGACCACGCCTATCAGGATAGAAACTTTATCTATCAAAGGATAACGTTAATCAGTCCGAATAAATTTGCATTGATTTCCATTCAAGCTTTTCTCTAAAGGGACAAATGGATGCAAACCGTGCATAACTGGCTTTTCCTTTAATTTGTCACCTGTATGTCCTGTTGGGGAGTTCTGTCCATTGGAACATGAACAGCATTGTTATTTTTGAAAAGGAATCAAATTCCTGCATAGATCCCTTTAATAGAACAGGTTTAGTGTTTAGAAAGGGAGTGTCAAGTGAATAGGAGATGGTAATGTAAAAATAAGTTGCATTTATTGATTTATTTATTTATTTTTAGTCATTTATGTTATTTATTTGGAGAAGACTGAATGTACATATGAATATGTCTAATGTTCTGTTGAGTCAACATCTGTTGCTGCCTGGCTAAAGGCTCTCCTGTACTCGTCCTCTCAGCTACAATATACTCTACTGTCTTCTACTGTACTCTAGTACTGTGTGTGTGAGACCTCTTTTTATTGGCACTCAGTTATTGTATGTGTGTGCGTGTATGATACAATATGAAGAGCAGCATGCCAATCTTGATATATGCAACACCATTAATAGAGCATGCTCTTAGTACTGAGTAAAAAAAACCAACAACGTTTCTTCTGGAAAATCGACAAGTCAGGAAGCTCATGAGCCAATGTTCAGGGCAATTACACCATAAATGTATGAAAGGAAATCTGTGCTGATTGGACTGAAATGAGATTAAGCTGTGCCATGCTTAATTTTAATCTCATTAAGGTTTTAAATAATGAGTTTCATGTTTAAGGCCTGACACCATCCTTTGCTCCAAGTCTGATGGAGTACAGCCACTATTCATTCATTCATCTCATTATCTCTAGCCGCTTTATCCTTCTACAGGGTCGCAGGCAAGCTGGAGCCTATCCCAGCTGACTACGGGCGAAAGGCGGGGTACACCCTGGACAAGTCGCCAGGTCATCACAGGGCTGACACATAGACAACCATTCATACTCACATTCACACCTACGGTCAATTTAGAGTCACCAGTTAACCTAACCTGCATGTCTTTGGACTGTGGGGGAAACCGGAGCACCCGGAGGAAACCCACGCGGACACGGGGAGAACATGCAAACTCCACACAGAAAGGCCCTCGCCGGCCCCGGGGCTCGAACCCAGGACCTTCTTGCTGTGAGGCGACAGCGCTAACCACTACACCACCGTGTCGCCAGCCACTATTCAGATTCGTCTAATTCTTCTTCAGCATTCCTCTGTATGCCGAGATGTCAGCCTTGAGGTCTGGGCAACTCACACTCTGTTCAGTGTGTCTATATACTTTTGAGTGTTAGTTTCCTATTGACCTAAATCATTGAAGTGACTGAACTCTGGTGCTGAGGACTACAGATTATAGGAATGCCCACTTGAGAGCAAAAGACTGTGAAATCTAACTTTTATGAAATGCTGCCCCCTGGAGGTTAAGTTTCATAATAACGTGTTTGAGCTGCCCACATGAACTCACTCATAGAGTGGAGCTTCAAGTACATTTTCACACAGAAGAATGAGCTAATCCTACAGGATTTAAGTTCCATATATTACAAATAGACCCAAATAAGAAATTAATGATACACTATGCAATAACATACACACGTCAACCAATTTAATAGCAAAAACCTATGCTTATTAATGTAGTTAACATGTAGCAGCAGCAGCACAATGCATAAACCCATGCAGATAAAGGTCAAGAGCTTCAGTTAATGTTCACATCAAATATTTAGACTGTAATCACTGTGACTTTGACTATGGTATGGTTGCTGGTGCCAGACAGGGTGGGTTTTTTCCCCCCTCAAACAGGCTTAGTATATTTCCCCTGTGCTGATGTTTGAAAAGAACATTAACTGAAGCTCTTGACCTGTATCTGCACAGTTTTATGTATATTACTTCTGCCGCTGACTGGCTAACTGCATGAATGAGCAGATGTATTTCTGTTAAAGTGACTGGAGAGCATGGTTATGTTTTATGTAATGGTCTCATCCAATTTGACCTTCAGAATAAGATGTGGCTTCTTTCTCACACTCTTTGGTACTCTTCCAACACATCAAGGAATTTTCATTATAAAACCAAAATAATAAAATCAATATATCTGTATACAGTGTTAAAAAATAAAGTGGTGAAAAATCTATATAAACACATTTTTAAATGCACTGTTTACAAAAGAAAAATCCATCAAAAAGAAGGGCATAAATCAATCAAAACAAAAAACAAACAAACAAACAGTCAGCTATTTGTTAGTTTTGTGGTGTTTATTAACCTCATCTCATTATCTCTAGCCGCTTTATCCTTCTACAGGGTCGCAGGCAAGCTGGAGCCTATCCCAGCTGACTACGGGCGAAAGGCGGGGTACACCATGGACAAGTCGCCAGGTCATCACAGGGCTGACACATAGACACAGACAACCATTCACACTCACACCTACAGTCAATTTAGAGTCACCAGTTAACCTAACCTGCATGTCTTTGGACTGTGGGGGAAACCGGAGCACCCGGAGGAAACCCACGCAGACACGGGGAGAACATGCAAACTCCACACAGAAAGGCCCTCGCCGGCCCCGGGGCTCGAACCCAGGACCTTCTTGCTGTGAGGCGACAGCGCTAACCACTACACCACCGTGCCGCCTGTTTATTAACCTAATGTTTTGAAATGTATATATTTCTTTCACCAGTTAAAAGTCTTTTAAGCCTAAAACTAAGCTTTTTACATGTCCAAAGAGACTTAATTCAAACAATAGCTAAATGTATTAAATATTAAAGTATAAATATTAAATATTCATGAAGTACTCAAATTAGCACTTTGTAATTAAAAGAATTATGTGGGGGTTTTTTTTAATGCCATGCTATCTCTTCAACAGGGTTTTTCAACTGATAGTGCTCTTAATCCTTGTCCTAATGAACCAGTGAAGATGTATTTATTGAGATGATGGTCACCATGTCAGTTTAGGCAATCATAGTGCCATAAAGTCTTGTCTTCTCTTGGTCAGGAGACTGGAAACACTACAAGTTTGACCCCAACCATCCATCCATTATCTGCAGCCGCTTATTCTGTTCTACAGGGTCGCAGGCAAGCTGGAGCCTATCCCAGCTGACTATGGGCGAGAGGCAGGGTACACCCTGGAAAAGTCGCCAGGTTATCGCAGGGCTGACACATAGAGACAAACAACCATTCACACTCACGGTAAATTTAGAGCCACCAATTAGCCTAACTTGCATGTCTTTGGACTGTGGGGGAAACCGGAGCACCCAGAGGAACACAAAACACCAAGAACACAAAAACGAATGAGCGCGTGACTCGGGGGAGGAATGCAGTGCAGTAGACATGGGTTTTTCATGGTAACCATCAGCGCACTTTCATGAAGCTGTTAAATTTACATTTTCGAAGCAGCGCAGTTTTGTCCTCATTGCTGGGGCCAGATCAAACCTTTAAACAAGCTTAAATTATTCTTACTTTTGCCACATACATTTTTTTTTTCAAAACTGATGATATTCAGTTCAAACACAGTTAAAAGTAATTTCAGGAATAGATCTCTTATGTGGGGCGGCACGGTGGTGTAGTGGTTAGCGCTGTCGCCTCACAGCAAGAAGGTCCTGGGTTCGAACCCCGGGTCCGGCGAGGGCCTTTCTGTGTGGAGTTTGCATGTTCTCCCCGTGTCCGCGTGGGTTTCCTCCGGGTGCTCCGGTTTCCCCCACAGTCCAAAGACATGCAGGTTAGGTTAACTGGTGACTCTAAATTGACCGTAGGTGTGAATGTGAGTGTGAATGGTTGTCTGTGTCTATGTGTCAGCCCTGTGATGACCTGGCGACTTGTCCAGGGTGTACCCCGCCTTTCGCCCGTAGTCAGCTGGGATAGGCTCCAGCTTGCCTGCGACCCTGTAGAAGGATAAAGCGGCTAGAGATAATGAGATGAGATGAGATTTTTCAGCGCGCGCTTTGCGCATCACGGACCTCGGTGATTTTAAAATGCTTCCTATGGCCCTGTTTGACATGCTAGACTTTTCACTGGGGTGTCATGGGACTTCCCAGAGGCCACATTCCTGTTCTTTGATTATTTCACGCTATGGTGTTTTTGCCATTCCCAACATTCATATTCAGGCCTCATCTCATTCTCATTATCTCTAGCCGCTTTATCCTGTTCTACAGGGTCGCTGGAGCCTATCCCAGGGGTACACCCTGGACAAGTCGCCAGGTCATCACAGGGCTGACACATAGACACAGACAACCATTCACACCTACGGTCAATTTAGAGTCACCAGTTAACCTAACCTGCATGTCTTTGGACTGTGGGGGAAACTGGCGGAAACCCACGCGGACACGGGACGAACATGCAAACTCCGCACAGAAAGGCCCTCGCCGGCCACGGGGCTCGAACCCGGACCTTCTTGCTGTGAGGCGACAGCGCTAACCACTACACCACCGTGCCGCCCCATATTCAGGCCTGACGTTGGAAATTTGTTGGCCGCCATGACAAAATCGTCTCGAATTTGTGTAGTCTGACCTGGGATAAGTTTCTATTTCAAATACTGTACCATAAATGTAAACATTAATATAGAGTAGCTGTTTGTTTAAGATACAATAGCAGAAGATAAAAAAGTACCCCATGCACTTATGGCAAAGGAAATTTTTTTTTTTCCTGGTTTTCAGTTATGACATTTTTTATTTTTTAATTTAACAGTTATGAGACACCAGACTCAATTCCTCCTTCATAAACCAAATAAGTGTGCAAGCAGTTACAGTTAATCACATTTACATTGTTAGCTATATGCTAACTAGCTGATTTGTGAGGGGGGGAAAATCAGGAGGGTTTATTTATATTTCAAGAGCAGATAAAACTTGGAAATCCCTGGCTACTACAGTGTAAAATACAAGGTACTTTTATCAATTATTTTAATGTGATGTTTATTTAAAAAAAAAAAAGAAAGAAAGAAAAACTGCAGGTTGCTAGGCAGATTTAATTTGGCGTGTAACGTAGTTTGATATTTAGGTCGGTATTTTGAAATGAATGTTTTTGTTTTAAGGCTTAAAACTAGAGACTATTCAATGATATGCATATATTGATTCATATTAAACAATATATAGTCTATTAAAAATAATAATATAGGTCGAACAGCTGTGTATTAGCTCTCTGGGGAGGGGGATTTTGGATAACATGGCAACCTGAGTCACAGAGGGGAAAGGGGGAAGTGCACTGTGCTGTTATGGTATGTATGGACACTATTTAGGGTTTTCTGGGGTGTAGTTAAGAGACTTTTAACACATTATTTAACAGCGTGATTCATCCAGACATATGTTGTAAGTGCTCTGTGTTAATCTAAATAATTAGGCCTCATTAATATCACACACAAACACAATGTTTTTAGCTTAATGCTTGTGTGGAAACAAAGTGTTAGTTGTAGTCATGGTGATGAGAGGCAGAGCATCATTGCAGTGCTGTGAGAACATGTTCAGGTTGTCCTGAGTGCGTGTGTGTATGTGTGAAGTGTGTGTTTTGGTCCAAAGGGAGGGGTTGGAGGCTCACAGCTCGATGTGTTAAGGCTCCCTCGGATGGAAGCGGCTTGTGTGCACACCGCGATGGCGATGGGTTTAACGTCGAAAAAAGCATCGAACAGAAACATAGCGGTGGAGCGGAAGAACCTCATCACCGTGTGCAGGTAAGGTTTTGTTTTCACACAGCGTCCATGGCTGGCCATGTCCAGGAGGAGTCTGCTGCATGAATAAGCGATTTGACAGTAAGCTGTGTTATGACTCAACTGCGCTTACCTGCTTATTTACTAACCAAGGTGAAGATGATGGCTGTTAGGCCAAAGTGAGTTTGGATCCCATCTCCTGTCGGACACCTGAGCTTGGAGGTTGATGTGAGTTTGCGTCGACACTTCATTTGACACCACCTTATGGGTGGTGTAGTGGTTAGCACGGTTGCTTCACAGCAAGAAGGTTCTGGGTTCGAACCCAGCAGCCGGCGAGGGCCTTTCTGTGTGGAGGGTGCTCCAGTTTCCTCCACAGTCCAAAGACATGCAGTTAGGTTAACGTGGGGCGGCCTTGGGCTGAGGTGCCCTTGAGCAAGGTATCTATCCCCTGACTGCTCTAGTGTCACTGTTCACTGCTTCGCCTCACAGCAAGAAGGTCCGGGTTCGAGCCCTGTGGCCGGCGAAGGCCTTTCTGTGCGGAGTTTGCATGTTCTCCCCGTGTCCGCGTGGGTTTCCTCCGGGTGCTCCGGTTTCCCCCACAGTCCAAAAACATGCAGGTTAGGTTAACTGGTGACTCTAAATTGACCGCAGGTGTGAAATGTGAGTGTGAATGGTTGTCTGTGTGTCAGCCCTGTGATGACCTGGCGACTTGTCCAGGGTGTACCTCGCCTTTCGCCTGTAGTCAGCTGGGATAGGCTCCAGCTTGCCTGCGACCCTGTAGAACAGGATAAAGTGGCTAGAGATGATATGAGATGCTTGACATACAGCACAGATGAAATTACAGTCCTCTCTGACCCACGGTGCAAACAGGCAATGCAATAAATAAAAAATAGAATTGAAATAAACAATACAAACAGTATAAACACTCTAGATAAGAACTATACATAGACTAAACACTCATCACTGTGCTCGAAGTGTGCATGTGACAAATAAAGGTTTCTTCTTATGAGCTTTTCACAAGCACACAATAGATATCAACTTCAGCTCATCTTCTGTGACATCATCATCACACCTCTCCAAAAAAGGACAAAGTGCTCATGATGTCCTCAGGGGTCAATGCACTGACATTAACATCTAACATTTATCATGATAGGACACTGCATTGGTCTTACCATAGATGGTATATTGCAGGGGTGCCCATAATATTTTGATTCGCGAGCTACTTTTAAAATGACCATGTTAATATGATCTACTCGGACTAGGTTGTTACCACTACTAGGCCTACTATGACTACTAGTACTGCTACTACTACTAATACTAATAATAATAATAACAATAATGACACTTGTTTTGATTTATAAACATTCATATGCAATTTGTTTAATAACATGCAAACATGCATACAAAAAGGTGACTGAAATTTACATTCAAATTATGTTAAATGCATAAGCTTTGTACTCCTAAACGTATTTTTGTTCAAATCACTGTTAACTTTTATAAACCGCAAACTACTAATAAGTAAACATGAAACAAGCCCACTGTAAAAAAAAAAAAAAAACGGCTATGTTTAGAAAAAAAAGTTAAATGCATCCAGACAGGCATTGTAAACCCCAAAACATTTTTGTCCACATCAATTGACTTTTGTATAGCCTGCTAGACAGAGATTTGACATTTACAACAATTTTATATAAAAACATTTTTCCTTCTTTTTTATTTATATATATATATATATATATATATATATATATATATATATATATATATATATATATATATATATATATATAATATATTTTTTAACCGTGGAACTTAGCAACAGCACAACATTAATACATAGCATACTGATGTAGGCCCTAAATCAGATCTTAATCCGATGATGATCGGCACTGGAGGGAGTCAGAGAGGGCTGCATAGTCCGGACAGTAGCGGCTGGTAGCGAGCCTCAAGCAGGCCTCGAGATGATCGTCGGACATACTGGAGCGGTATTTGGACTTAATGATCTTCATATGCGAAAAGGCCGACTCGCACAAATAAGTGGAGCCGAACAATGCGGTTAAGGAGGTGGCACACTGCCGCATGTTCGGGTATTTCGCCTCCGTGAGTAAATTCCAAAACGGCCCATGCGCCCTGGACTTCAACTCGATGTCAGACTGCAGCATCAGCATCTCGTCTTCCTAGTGTCTGTGTTTGTTTAGAAACGGAGGGTTGTTCTGAAGTTCTGCTTAGTTTTGACGAGGCTTAGTGCATACCAGCAAACAAAATCATTAAGCCTTTGTCTTATCCATGATTACTAAGCAGCATAAATGATCTACGGAGGTAATGGGAGTAGTACGTGGACTACCAGCCTGCTAAAGTAGTGTACAGTAGCGTGGGAAAGTAGTACAGTACCAGAGGCCTCCATCCATCTATCCATTCATCCATCCTCAGTAACCCCTTCATCTTGATCAGAGGGGTGGTAGATCCAGAGCCTATCCCTGAAATACTTTGTATTAGCAGTGTGTCACCTCCAAATATTCTGAATATTCCTTCCTTGATTGATTGATTGCTTTATTCCGAACAGTAAAGAAGATATTAAAAAAAAAAATGCAATAATCAAAACATCGTCATAAACAAACAGAATAGCGTAGCCACAAGGCAGTAACATATTAATGTTCGGAAAGGATTAGTAAGAAGTAAATAACTTATCAAATCCTAACCCTCTATACCACTGCTAATCAAACGTCACTTTCTGCCATAATAAACTATATATACAAAAGCAACAAACAAAAAAGAAAACATACCAAGACATACCAACATGGTATAATATCGATCAAATCATATATACAGATACTTATGCATATATACACACACACACACATACACATCCATACGTACACAGACACCAATATCATAATTATGCATATACAGTGCTCAGCGTAAATGAGTACACCCCCTTTGAAAAGTAACATTTTAAACAATATCTCAATGAACACAAACAATTTCCAAAATGTTGACAAGACAAAGTTTAATATAACATCTGTTTAACTTATAACGTGAAAGTAAGGTTAATAATATAACCAGGGCTTTGAACTGGTTCAAGGAACGAAAACCGGGAACTTTTTCTATTTCACATGGAACAGAAACGAAACCAGAAACTTTATTATTTTTTATGTTCCGGAACAAGGGCGGCACGGTGGTGTAGTGGTTAGCGCTGTCGCCTCACAGCAAGAAGGTCCTGGGTTCGAGCCCCGGGGCCGGCGAGGGCCTTTCTGTGTGGAGTTTGCATGTTCTCCCCGTGTCCGCGTGGGTTTCCTCCGGGTGCTCCGGTTTCCCCCACAGTCCAAAGACATGCAGGTTAGGTTAACTGGTGACTCTAAATTGACTGTAGGTGTGAATGAGAGTGTGAATGGTTGTCTATGTGTCAGCCCTGTGATGACCTGGCGACTTGTCCAGGGTGTACCCCGCCTTTCGCCCGTAGTCAGCTGGGATAGGCTCCAGCTTGCCTGCGACCCTGTAGAAGGATAAAGCGGCTAGAGATAATGAGATGAGAATGAGATGTTCCGGAACAGAAACGCTTATTAAAAATAATGGTAACCGGTTAATACCGGTTTTTATTTCGTTCCTCAAAGTTTCCGTAGCCTACAAATAAAAAAGCCATTCTTCTCCTGCGCAAGTTTCTATGACCCGCTGGGGTTCACTTCCTGTGTGACGTTCACTGACTGAATGGAGAGAGCGGGAAGGTGGACTACTGTCACGTCTCCATTACTGAGTGTCTGAGCAAAGAAGAGCCTGAACGATGCAACCTCCCTATTGGCTGTTTGTAAAAATGTATCAGTTGTTGCCCTTCCCACGGGAATCATCGCGGGCTCGAGAGACGAGACCTGACGAGTTAGTTCGTTGGTAGCAGAACAAAATGTCTGGACACAAATCGGGTTTTCAGAAAAGGAAAGAAAATAAACGGAGGGTTGAAAATACAAAAAAGGAGGCAGAAAATGCAAAACGAGTTTTAAGGTAGGACAAATGGTTACTTTTTAAGGCAGCCCGCCGTGGCTGCAGGCTTTCAGTTGTGTCATTGAATGGTTACTTTTCTGAGGCAGCCCGCCGTGGCTGCCTGCAGGCTTATTTATTATAGCCCATTTAGTTAAAATAGTTGATATAAAATGTTTATAGTTATGTGATGGTTGTCCTGATTTAGACTGGTGTTTTTTTTGGGGGGGGGGTTACGCGATGTTGCACCCGCGTCCAGATTAGGGCAGAACCGGCCCTGGCTACATTTCAGGTGTAGTTTGTTTTATGCATGTATGTACTTGCATAGATGTGTACTTGGTCTTCCAATATGGCGCCTAACAAAATCTCGCGGCGTGGTGACGTCATGCGGTAGCCCTCTATAGGGCCTGACTAGCCTTTGGTAACACACTAAACGAATTATCTTTCATTTTTGGCACTTTTTCTGTTTGTGTAGATGGGAAGACATACTGAGAATCCAAATCGCCAACATTTGAAATAATAATTATTTTGAATTATTTCTTGTTTTATTTAATGAAGGTTGTAATAGAATTAGCCTACATTTGGCTTAAGCTGGATGAGACAGAGACATAATTTTATAGCCATTTGTTAAACAGCTGACAGGGAACGTAATTAACCGTTCCGGGAACTAAATTTTTTTGTTCTAACCGGTTCGGGAACGTCTATTTAATGGTGGAACCCAAAACCGGAAACGTTAAAATTCCGTTTCTGTTCGGAACGAACCAATAGGAAAAAAATTCTGGTTCAAAGCCCTGAATATAACTTAGATTACACATTTTTCAGTTTTACTCAAATTAGGGTGGTGCAAAAATGAGTACACCCCACAACAAAAACTACTACATCTAGTACTTTGTATGGCCTCCATGATTTTTAATGACAGCACCAAGTCTTCTAGGCATGGAATGAACAAGTTGGCGACATTTTGCAACATCAATCTTTTTCCATTCTTCAACAATGACCTCTTTTAGTGACTGGATGCTGGATGGAGAGTGATGCTCAACTTGTCTCTTCAGAATTCCCCAAAGAAAATAACTTCTTTCCACCACAAAGGTGAAGGCTACAAGAAGATCAGCAAAGCTTTACTTATCAGTCAGAATACTGTAGCAAAAGTGCTACAAAAATTTAAGAAAGATGGAACTGCAACCATCTCACAGAGACGTCCAGGTCGTGCACGGAAGTTAACACCTCGACAGGAGCGTCTTCTGATGAGAAGGGTTGAAGAAAATCAGCATGCAAGTTCACTGCAGTTATCTAGAGAAGTAGAAAGCCAAACTGGGGTGACTATTTCCCGTGACACAATACGGTGTACACTGCAGAGGAATGGCATGCATGGATGCCGTCCACGAAAGAAGCCTCTCCTAAAGCCCAGGCACAAAAAAGCCCGCCTAGAGTTTGCCAGGGCCCATGCTGACAAAGATGAAGACTACTGGGACTCTATACTCTGGAGTGATGAGACCAAGATAAATGTTTTTGGAACTGATGGCTTCAAAACTGTATGGCGTCGCAAAGGTGAGGAATACAAAGAAAAATGCATGGTGCCTACAGTGAAACATGGTGGTGGCAGTGTCCTTATGTGGGGCTGCATGAGTGCTGCTGGTGTCGGGGAGCTGCATTTCATTGGCATCATGAATTCACAGATGTATTGCTCTATACTGAAAGAGAAGATGCTACCATCACTCCGTGCCCTTGGTCGTCGTACACTTTTCCAACATGACTAAACACACATCTAAGGCCACTGTTGGATTTCTGAAGAAGAACAGGGTGAAAGTGATTCAGTGGCCAAGTATGTCTCCTGATCTGAACCCAATCGAACACCTGTGGAGAATTCTGAAGAGACAAGTTGAGCATCACTCTCCATCCAGCATCCAGTCACTAAAAGAGGTCGTTGTTGAAGAATGGAAAAAGATTGATGTTGCAAAATGTCGCCAACTTGTTCATTCCATGCCTAGAAGACTTGGTGCTGTCATTAAAAATCATGGAGGCCATACAAAGTACTAAATGTAATAGTTTTTGTTGTGGGGTGTACTCATTTTTGCACCACCCTGATTTGAGTAAAACTGAAAAAAATGTGTAATCCAAGTTATATTATTAACCTTACTTTCATGTTATAAGTTAAACAGATGTTATATTAAACTTTGTCTTGTCAACATTTTGGAAATTGTTTGTGTTCATTGAGATATTGTTTAAAATGTTACTTTTCAAAGGGGGTGCACTCATTTACGCTGAGCACTGTATATTTTATGCATATATACACACACATACATACTCACATTTATATTTTTTATATATATATATATAATCCGTATGTACCCATACCCACATATATACACTTTTTTATATTATCAATAGAATGTTATTGTAATTCCTCCTCCCTATACCTCATAAAGATCTGTTCCTTATACCTTTTTTTTTTTTGAAAGGTATAAGGAACCTTTTTTTTCCATCCATCTATTAATCATTCAGGGTGTATTCCCAGCTCACACCCAATATTCCCACTATGTGTAACCACTGTAACTCTGACT
Source organism: Neoarius graeffei (assembly GCF_027579695.1). Lineage (NCBI taxonomy): Eukaryota > Metazoa > Chordata > Actinopteri > Siluriformes > Ariidae > Neoarius > Neoarius graeffei. The sequence goes on along the minus strand of NC_083588.1, from coordinate 48,072,327 downwards.
TGGATAAAGTTGTTACTGAAAACTTAATATTTTCTCAATATTAGCTTAAATGTTGATTGGAAAAAACTAGATTCAGTGGTGCTGAGTTTATAATATCTGATGAGTATTATTAAAGGGTCACATGGTACAATAACTTTTTAACCAGCATACTAAGCTAGCTAACTTAGCTAATGATAGTGCTGAACACACAATTTTATCGTCATCACGGTATATTTTTGACATTCCTGGCTGAGAACTGATGATGTAAAATTGAGAATGGTGAAATGCTGCTTCTGTGAAAAATACAAGCTAATTTATGAGCAGTGGCTAGATATTTTTGAGACAAAGAGGATATGCAGATTTCCCCAAATTGTATATTTATGTATATTTATAAATCTTGGCATTTTTAATGCGGTTAATGTTTCTTGATCATTGATATATGGCCATGTGGCGTCCAAACTAGATTAAATGTAGGACGAGCCTACTATTTTTGACTTCCACCCACAGATTATTCCAGTTTCTGCAGGCTGGAAAAGCACAGCATAACTAACCTGAAAAGCTGTTTGGAAGTCTGTACTTGCAACTAAGCAAGTATTAAGGTCTCATGGTTATCCCTTAGCAAGCATAAAGGGTCATATTGTATCCACATTCACTGGATAGGAGCAATCGTGCGCTCTGATTGGCTACTCTACTACTAGGCTATCAGCTCGTATACCGTGAGTAGAGAAAAACAAAATGGTGGAGCGTGTTGATGAAACACAAACTTTACTTCAACCCCCCCCCCCCCCCCCCCCCCAAGCAACAAAATATGGAATGAAAGTATTTGATGGTAAGAACATACTGTATGTATTTTTTAATTTTCAAGAATTATCAAATTTTTCACAAATTGCTACTGTCATTTTGTCAGTTTGTTTACATTCTACACCTTTAAGCATTGAAAAGTTTGGTTCAAAAGCTCAAAGAAGTTTGAAAATTACATAACTGAAATGTCCAAAGAAGACCTAAATAAATGTCTAAAACTACAGCAGCAAGACGGCACTTTCTACAAAAAAACTAAAAACACTAAAGTCAATTCGTACAGCCATCGATAGGTTTTTAAGAAGTCCGCCTAAGCGGAAATGACTTTGTCTGATGTTTTGTATAAAGTTTTTATTTACTGAATTTGCGAAAAATAAAAATGCTCTGTTTCTCAAAATCCAGCGAATGTGGATAGAATAACAGTTATTCCACTGAATCTCGTCGTACATGGCTTATAGCCAACTTGGAGCTATGTGCCTCGTCGGCTATCAGCTGTTCTATGACTCGTTTTCGTAGAATAATTGTTAAATATTTTAATGCAAGGAAAGGAAACCTGACCTTTCACTATGTCACAACGTTCAGGGGTCTTGGGCTTCCCTCAGGTTTACTAGTTGGACCTTACTGTATATATCGAGTGACATTCCATGGCTCTTTTCTTCGCAGAAGGTTGACCATAGCATTAGACTGTCATTTTGTATAACTGAATATTGAGGTTATGTTCTCTATTTATAGATGTGATAATTTCATTCCCCAGTATAAATCTTGTAATGCTACATGGCACTGCCGACTGAATTTACAGTGATCAGCGCTTGTGGCTTGACCATGGAATATCAACACACTCGTGGTCTGGGAGATTCAGCTAATCATGGATGAACCTTAACGTTACAAACCAATAGAGCTCAAATTTTCTTGCCAACCTCAGAAACGTTAGCAAACACTAGAACTCTGTGATAATTCCTATGGTATGTGCCTTTGTACCAGGCCAATTTTTCTTCTAAGCTGAAATATAATGAAGCAAAAATTAGTGTGTTTGGCCTCAGTCTGAAATACGTGATTGACAGTTTTCTTGGTGGCTCTTAAATTCACAAAGCTGGATGTTCGGAGCAATCACAAAGAAAAGCTGGAAGCTCTGAATTCAAGAACCACTGTTGAGTGGATGAGTTTTTAAAAATCTAAATTATTTGCATGTACAAAAAAGTGATAAATATGACACGTTTGATGTAGCAGTGGTTAGGCATTTGATGTATTTTTACCTGAAAGGTATTGTTAATGGTAATGTGCTTTAATTTTGGGGTCAATAGCAGTGACCTGTAACTCTGTTTTTTGTTAATTTTTTTTGTTGTTTCATATACCAGTTCAGTAGCATTCATCTGTCACTGGAGGTTTATCTTCATGTCTTCTTTCCTGCTCTGTCCATTGATATCAGAGTGTTGAATAAACCAGCAAGATATATGGAGACTCTGAGTGCTTCATAGGAACAGCAGGATGAAACTGCAGTTGCTGGAGTAATCAGAGACCTATAAATGATCCTTCGTGGTCCAAGCTTTATTATAGTGAAACACGAGTTAACATTTACCATTTTGTTGAAGCATTTATCCCAACTATCTTACAACTAAAACGGTATACAACTGATCAGTTTATGGATTAAGGGCCTTTTTCAACAGTTCAATAAATCTGAATGGTTTTGGATTTCAGCTCAGCACCTTCTGATCAAAAGCCCAGGGTATCAGGGCTTCGTTTATAAAGTCAGCATTTTGCAAAGTTTGAAAATATCCATCCAGCACAGTTACGTCATGGATGAATCATCAGGGTTTTTATCTATATCCAGTGGAATGAAATGGTGTACCTGCAGGACCACACACTTGGTGTGCATTACTGACCGATTCTTTGAATAGGTAAAAGTTCCAGCTTTCTCAAAAGGACCCATTGTTTTAGGGTTCTACATAAAACCTTTCAGGTATCACCAAGATGAATAATCTGAAGAAGTGTACTGGTTGAAGTTTTCCTAACATTTTTCTAACAAGACGCCACAGGTCAATCTGGATATGGGACTAAAGGCCAACTTGAAAATCAGAGAGCAGGTGGAAGCCATGGCCTAATGGTTAGAGGAGCAGCTTTGGGACCAAAAGGTCACTGGTTTGATTCCCTGGACCAGCAGGAATGGCTGAAATGCCCCTGAGCAAGGCACTTAACCCCCAACTGCTCCCCAGGGTATGTTGTATGTCGCTCTGGATAAGAGCGTCTGCTAAATGCCTGCAATATAATGTAAAGAAGAACCACACTGCCAAGGACTCATCTGCACTGTACTGCCCCGTGGAGTAGTACCATATCTTGGTAATTCTTTAAGTTTATCCAGTATGAAGAGCAAGCAATGAATATTTCTTAGACATTCCAAGTCCGGTATGAAACCTCTACAGTCACTTTTCCATTAAACTGCCCACTTGGAGGACCTGGGGGTCCTGTAGTACATGAAATGTCTCGTACTCAAATAATCTCATCGAACATACTCCACTTATTGATAAGAAGCTCTCGATCTAGGCACCAAATAACTATGTTCTTTGGAACTCTGGGTTTCTGTTGGCCTATGTCTATAAGACTTTTGTCCGAAGAAGAAGGAAAAAAAAGACAGGCAAAAGTCAGCAACCGTTTATTAAACAAGCACTACAGTCAGATCTTCTCTTTCCAGGTGTCTGCTGAACACTGGTTAAACATGTAACATGCTAACACAGCAAGAGAGGAGAAAAAAAAGAACATCCAAATGGGATTTCAGTAAACACTAAGACATTTTCATTGACGAGAACAGTGGCCATTTTTTCCTCCACAACCCTTACTTGACCACATGAAGATCAATATAATCTCAGACATTTAAAGACAAGCTACATAAGACAAGGACGTAGAATAGAATAGAATAAAAAGGTTAAACCCTGAAATTGAATTAATAGTTGCTAGAACAGACATTTCAACCATAAATGACCATTACATTTTAGGGTAGCTATATAAATTAGTTCTTCAGGACTCTAAAACTTGATGTATCTGAAACCTACTGTGTTTCTTGGTCTGGTTTTCAGCTTGGTTGTCCCTGCCCCTTAACTCTCAGTTGCCAGACTGCGTTCTCCATTGAATTGTGCACTCGTGTGTATTGATCGGAGTTGCTATTTTTGCTGTTGTGTAGTGAAATGACAAAATTCATTTGCAGCTATGGGAAGGTCCGTTTGATGTGGCGTAATGTCTTTTATATATATATATATATATATATATATATATATATATATATATATATATATATATATATATATATATATATATATATTTATATATTTTGGGTGGGGCCAAACAGGTAGCTGTTTCAGTATTTTTAAGTAGTGCTAGTCAAAACAAAGGCCTTTCATTGCCCACAAAGCCTCTAGAGGGCAGTATGGCACTGCTTTTTGATGAACCAACCAGCCCTGGTCCTGTAGAACTCTCTGTCCTGCACAATTTTGCGCTTTTCCTGCTCACTCGTGCCAACTTGGAGCTCTTTATTAGCTGACTAGTTGATTTGAGTTGTGTTGGGAGAAAAACAGAAAACACTAAAATGCACAGGACATGGGGTATTCCAAGACTAGGGTTGGGAATATGTTCTAAAGGTGACATAGTGACGTGAAAAATTCATGCAAGTGCAATTGCACAATCATTTAAATGTGTGGGTTTTTTTTTTTTTTTTTTTAAACATGGGACAAATTTCCAAGCACCGCTGTCTGAACAGGCTCGTTGATCTGAAGAATGACTACACATGATGGCATTTTGTTTTGATGCTCAAAAACACAGTTGGTTTGACAGTAAGCCTTCACTTATCCTTGCCCAACCTGTTCGATCTGTGGTGGGTCAGCATTAATGTCTAAAGCATTAGTTATTATGTAGTTGTTGGTGTTCTTGTTGTTTTTACCCTTCTACTTTTCACACATTTCACAGACATAATCCACACTACACACAGTTTTACATGATGACATGGTTTACATTTACCTTTTCGAAATAAAACAAGTATTTTTAAGGTATTTCATCTGTATCAGTGCCTTCCAGCACATTGTACAGAGGTGCATACTTCTGAAGTCATAGGTATAGACATGAAGAAACTATGCTAACTGGGATCAGTTTTTGGCTTTCATTTCCCAATGTTATTTAGACAATGAGGGTGCTGATCATGTATCAGCTTGAGTCACTTTTATGTATGAAGTATTATGATCTCCATTGATATGACATGAATACAGTGATATAAAACACAACATAAGGACAGTAACAGGAGTAAATGGTATCATCTTCGTCACAGGGTGATCTGGGGGTTTTGCATGGGGCATGATGACTTCTGTTCCAGGTCAAAGTTGAGAGGTCAGAGTTCCAGCAGGTTTGAAGAAAGTCTTTGTTTTAAGTAAGTCTCCACATGTTTGAGGGCTGAATGAAAAATTGAATGACGTGATTTCAGCAAGAACGTCAAGAAGATATTTTGACCTTAGCATAAAATTAGTCCCGTCCCTGAATTCACTGATTTCCTGGAGTTGCAAATAAGAGTGTCGTGTAAGTTCAGGGGACAATGGCCCTTGCACAAAACATTGTGTAAAGATGTTTAAAAAGACAAAGGCTCTTGTGGAAACTAGGCAGAAGTGCAGGCTGTTGAATAGAAGCAACAGGAGTAATTTGTCTTGTGTAAAAGGCTAATTCATGTGGCAGACGCTTAGGGAAGTTGGTGGTGGTGGCAGCATGTTCAACCTAAGAAAAATAAAGTTTTAACATTAATATTATATTATATTAAACTTATTATTCATTTCTTATTGCGTTCTTGGGTTTTTCCTCCCATCACAAGGGAGAACCTGGGATTAAGCTTAGGAAGAAATGAATAGAAGGTATGAAACATGAGGTAACATGGTATCTAAAGTGAGCCACTCATTATCTGGAGTGCCCTTCAGGGAAAGGGGCAAAGGCACTTCACTGCTGTGACTTGTTTCCTGCTCCACGCATCTCCTGCATCCCTCTTTTATTTTTGAAACGACAATTTGTGGTCACCAGGAAAGAGAGAGAGGTTTTTTTTTTTTTAAATACAAAGTTCAGTCTCACTTTAAAGATTTGCTGAATTAATTTGAGTGTGAGACCATTTACATGCAGTCACTATAATAACAATGTAGGTTAATTATAAGGCTAAACAAGAAAAAAAATGAGTATGGAGTGGATCCAAACATGTATCTTTGTGTAAAGATTCATTATTCTTATAGTCTTCGTCCTTCAATCACATTTTTGTGTCCCCTAACTGCTTGCTTTCTGAATTCCCTAATACTGACCTTTCGTCACTCTTTTCTCGACTCCACATTCAGTACAGGATGGTACACCCTCTAATCTCAGCCTCTGTCAACTCTCAGAATTTACATACGTTTGCCGTTTACTTATCACATGCAGTAGATACTTAACTTCGTCATACTTGATGGAAAACTGAATATTGGATGTTATGGGCTTCATTGCCAAACTGATATACAGATGAATCAACTGAACTCGTGTGCATATATAATTCCTGATCTGGTGTGGCCTTGGCATGTAATGGCAAAGATTTGGAGAAAAGTTTTAAATGCTGATCTTAGGTCTGCTGTTGAGCTTCAAGAATGGAGGCACTCCATAAAGTCAGCTGATCCTGCAAGTACTGGGGAAGAGAGACATATAGAGAAAGAAGAACAGGGAGGGGAAGGAAAAAGAAAAGTGTTATGAATATCAACTGAGAAAGAGATAGATAGGGGAAGAACATGTGAAGGGTGGTGAGACATTTGCAGAAGAGAAGAAGAAGAAAGAGGGATGTCTATGTACGGTAGGAGATACAGTGAGCTACTATTGGAGAAGAGGAGAATGTGGTATAGAAACATTAAGGCAGCATGTCTAGACTGAGAATCATCACTTTAATGCTATTCGAGCAAATATGTGGAGGGCAGCTTCATTAAACGTCCATAAACTGTCTTTCTGAGGGACTCTTCCAAAGGGCCACAGCATGGTTTTCCCTTGGAATGCTGCCATGGTGGGCGAGAGCTAAGGCACAAAAGCCAGTTGTTGTGGCTGTACATTTGTTTGTCAGTGTCAAATCGTACCAAGAGCATCTTACTGCCATTCAACAATTAGCATTTGAGGCATGCAAGTTCTATCTTCTGCTAATGTCTCTTCAGAAAGACAAAGATTTAGCCATGCATTTGCCCACACTAGCTTGGAGTCCTACATTTTTTTTTTTTTTTTACGCCTCCATCATGTACATGAGATTAGATGTGAATAACGGACTTCGTGCTTTGAAAAATAAACCTTATCACTGTAGATGAGTACACATGGCAAGAAAAATTCGCTGGAATTTTCTTGGATTTCTTACAAAGTTTTTCTTTAGTGGTCTTCAATCTTGTCTATACATGGCTAATGAAGCTAAAAGTTTTCATTCCAATCAAGAAATAGGCTCACCAGATTGAATTTGTGTAATCGGTGGTTTACAAACCACTATATTCAGTGTGGCACCTATTTGGCTTGAATAAGGACTTGCAGCCACATTGCCTCTTTTCAGAGAAGAGTAACCATTGCTCTACTGTTCTAGCTTATTTTCAAGGGACAGATAATTGCTTTGATGAATGTTTTGCGCCTTTTGGTTTGTCCTTCTATCTGCAGCCCCAACAGCCTGATTATGCCAGGTTACCACTCAAATACTTTTATATTATACTTAATCCCATTAATCAAGTATGGGGGATAAAAAGAGCAAGAAATGTCAATTTTCCAATTTAAATATTAAACTCTATCATTACTGTAGGACAAGCCAAAACAGCACCTGAACCTAAAAAAAAATCTTCAAGCAGTATGCGTAAATGCTGTATATATTTTGGCCTAAACAGATTTAATGGCTTATCCTGATCAGTATATTTCCATGAACGAGAGAACATGTTACACTGGAACCCACTTTGGCAGATATCTTGGCTCACTAACCTGCATCTTTGACTTAATCCAAAGCAGTTACTGGAACAGAAGAAACCTTGATGTCAAATTCAATCCCACAGTTTCTGGTTGTCGAAAAAAATGAATAAATCGGTGCCCAAAATAACCCCCTCAGAATTCCATTGTGGTGGTGATTTTGGCTTCAGTTTTCTTGGATATTTTCTAGATTTGATACACTGTAGAAAACTTCCCTCCACCTTCCTGGCACCCCACACCCTCCCCACACACCCTTGACCAGACAATTTGGCCCCACTCCCTGTTAAAGAGTCTTCCTTTTGGGCATGAATGCTTTTCGGAAGGATGTGGTCTTGGTGCCTCTGCTGAAGGAAGCACTCCCCAGGGAGATCTTGGTCTTGCCACTTGTAATGGTTGAGGAGCCTAGGGATGTGGTGCTCTTCCCACGAGAGATTGAGGTGTTGCCCATCAAAATCTTGCTCTTTTCCCTCTTGATGGATGTGCTTCCCAGGTTGAGGGCTGTCCTTCCCTCTGTGAAGCTGGTGTTACCCATGGTGGAGGAGAACCAAATCCTGGTAGAGGAGTAGCAGGGGATCTCCTCCCGCAGCACCCAGCCTGGGAGATGTTGAGCACGTTGGGGTTAAATCTTGTATCCCTTGGGAAGTTAGGGATTTTTTTTTTTTTTGCTTCTTTGGTTTCACAGTCCAAAGATGTAATGGCTCATCACATACCCTTGTAGCAGCACACTTGCACAGACAATGTCTGGCAGGGTGTGACGGATCCACGCAGCAAGTGCTGGGATGGGACCAGAATGCTATGCGTTTTCGGTACAACCCCCACGTAGCAGCAAAAAGCCGTTGTTGAGAAGGACGACGTGGGCTCCAGAAGGCCACATACCTCCCCTGTACGAAGTGAATGGATAGAAACTGCTGTAGGAGGCCGCAGCCCTATCTGGGGGCCGGTTGGACAGTGGATTCCATTGTACCGCTGGCAATGCGAGGCCATGGACCAAACTGAAGGACACATTGTTGAAAGATACAATTGGTGGTGACATCACTAAGTTCCTTGGCATTGTTTTCTGGTAGAACTGTTCTCTAATGGTATCTCTGGTGATACTGTACATGGGTACTAAAAGCGTGGATACAAATATATAAAATAACCTTAAATAGTTTAGGGTTAGCTTGGGGTTAGTCTTGGGTTGATTTACACAATCTGCAAAGGACAACATTTGAGTGACGGAATGATAGATTTAAAAATTATTCAAAATGCAGTCAAAATCAAACTTCTATGTCAAGTCTTCAGTCTTTTTTTTTTTTTCATTTTTCAAAATATAATCTCCACATAGAGAACTGTAATACGTTTGTTACTGGGATTTTGTGTTGGTGAGTGATTCTCTCTTCTGAGGGGGGGAAAAATGAAAGAAACAAAGTTTTCACCTATATTAAAGTACAATTTATTAATGTTTGTTACCCTCGCTAAGTTTTCCATTAGTTTGTTGACATTAATATAGCAGACATGATCCACATATAGTATCATACTTTCTGTATTGGTTATCTCATATAAGTCTTTTGCACTCTTCTCATATATGATGAGACTGCCTCTTAAAACAGAATCTTACATTATTGGTTCGCTTCAGACACATGACTTCTTTCGTGTACACACATTACACCATACCAGCTGTTTCCTACTGGAATCCTGCCAGGACACCAACCATACAAACACTTGCTTCAAACAATCTACACACAAGACCTTATCAGCATTTTTGGCTGATTCCCATCACCACATAAATGAATGTTTTGTTTGTTTTTCTTTAAATCAGCTCAGACATTTCCATCATATTCCAACTCAGGAACAAAAATTTCATACAAGACTTCAACCTGATTTAAGGTACAATAACAACTGATTCTATATCATCGGATCAGACAGGCAAAACACTTGCATCTCGCAGATCAACTAACTTGCGTGAACATTCTTTATTCCGAAGTCTATTTGGTAAATGTATTTCAGTCAAAGATGAAAATCCCAGTAGAGGTTCCATTGAGTTTCTTTGCCTCTTTTGAGGAATGTTTTTACTACAGTTACAGACTTCTTTCCTTGACTTAAAGTGGCCTTGCTTAAGGAACTAGTGGTCTCCCCGTGTGTAATTGTGGTTGTACCCACCGTAAATGCTGTCTTTCCCCTCCTCAGTTTTGTCTTGCTTCTTGAGACAGCGGTTTGTCCCCATGAGATGGCGTTCTTGCTTCTCAGCAGTTTCATCTTCCCTTTTATGAAAGAAGTCTTTCTTAACAAAATGGATGCCTTTTCTCCTGATCTGCTTCCAGTTGTTTCTTCCTGGATGTCCGTTGCCTCACTGTCTTCAACTGTCCTCCTCGCCCTCGAAAACCTGCTCTTCATTCCAGCAGTTTTGGTGCTTTTTGCCATTTAAGTGGTACGACGTTTGGACATCAGAGCCTTTCCGAAAGAGGTAGTGGTTTTGCCTCTGCTAAAACTTGCTCTGCCCAGGGAGATGGTAGTCTTGCCTCGTGTGATTGTGGAGTCCCCCATGGAGGTTGTGGTCACACCGCGAGTGATGGAAGACTTGCCCATGGTGATAGAGGTCTTGCCACGAGCTATAGAGGAACCACCCAAAGACAGGGCTGTCTTGCCTTCAGTGATGCTGGTGTTCCCCATGAAGGCATGAATGGTGCTGGCTCCAGAGATGCTGCCAGCCCTGTTTCAGTCTCTCTCTCTCTCTTTCTTCTGTACTTTGGTTGCGTAGGAGTGGGTTAGTGCAGTCTTTGCATGCCAGTACCCTACAGGTTTTTCCTGTGCTATAAAACCTTGTGAGACTGAAGCGCTCCAGAGTAGCTGTGCTACTGCTGAACGCAGCATCAGGCCATCACTTTTTCAGTGAGTGGGTGGAGACATGTAGTGTGTGGGTGTTTGTTTAGGGTATTCTGTCATTTTCTGACTGAAGCTGATCTTATAAAGAAGGGGGGGGGGGGGGGAAACCTAGGATGGAACCCAGGCAAATGGACAAAGGTCCTCACGCTGACAATAGCATTGCACGATTGGATAGGGCTACAAGGACTCTGATTGTAATCGCTGTCCTGCTAATAGAGGCAAGGCATTTGAAGAGGTGCATTGTGTAGTACACAGGACAATTAACAGTGACCTCAGTTGCCTGTTGTGGCACCATTCCCAAAGGCTCCTAGTCCTTCAGTCAGAGTGGAGAACTGAAGCGTGTGTGTGTGTATGTGGACATTATTTTACACCATTTCTCTGTGAATGCATGTTTATTATAAGAAAATAATGTGCTGTCATAAACTATTGTACAACTTTTCCTTGTTTATCTTCATGTTTAATTCAGGTTCTCAGTAAAGACTCTTTTGGAGAAGTACACAGCTGAGCCCATCGATGACTCCTCAGAAGAATTTGTTAACTTTGCTGCAATCTTGGAGCACATTCTCAGTCACCGCTTCAAAGGTGAAATATGTCCTCTTGTGTGTGCAGAAGTAAGTGCCTTTTAAGAATCGTGGGTCCTAAAATGATTTTTGTGTTTTGGTGTTTGATCAGGTCCAGGCAGTTGGTTCAGCTCAGATGGACAGAGGAGTTTCTGGGATTATGTTCGCCTGGCCTGCAGTAAAGTTCACAACAACTGCATCAGCAGCATCGAGAACATTGAAAACATCAGCATGTCCCGAGCCAAGGCAAGAGTCTTCAATATTAAAATACCTGGCCTCACATGATTTGAGTCGTGTAAATTTTCTGAACCCTAAATAACAACAAATTATCATCCATCCATCATCTGTAGCCACTTGTACAGGGTCGCAGGCAAGCTGGAGCCTATACAAATGATCATTTCTAGTATAATTCAATCCTAAAAGTGACACAATTTTATAGTCTTGGTATATCTGAATGTTTTATTCTATGATAATGCGACAGCCGTGGTGCTCTTGAAGCAATTCTTCATTGGAACTGGTTTATTTTACTTTTTGATAATGCCCCCCCTCCATCTTCAATAATTCTTTTGATCACTTCTGCAGGGCCGAGCATGGATTCGCATGGCCCTTATGGAGAAGCGTTTATCTGAATACATCGCCACAGCCTTAAGAGATACTCGTACCACAAGGTTAGATTGTGGCTTTAAATTAAAATTGTAGCTTAAAAACCTTGGCAGTGACTTAAACAAAAAAAAAGTGGACAGCATTTCATGAATTTCATTCCTAGAGAATTCTGTAGAAATGCCTTTTTTTTCCCCTCTCCCTTTTTAAACTATTGTAGAATGTCCTTTAGACATGTGGCCTGATGTGATTTTTTTATTTTTTTTTTTTTGGGCCTAGACCACTTTAGCCAGGTGTGTGTGTGTGTGTGTGTGTGTAATGGATACATGATATACTGTTTGTGTGTCTGTGCAGGAAGTTTTACGATGATGGTGCCATCATGCTGAGAGAGGAAGCTACAGTCCTGACAGGGATGCTGATTGGACTTAGTGCTATTGACTTCAGGTGCAAAACTAATCTACAGGAAGCCATGTATTTCCTCTCTGATCTCTGTACTACAAGGAAAGACGGACAATAAAGGGATGCGTTTACTAACGCACGACAATTCTGATAATGCGCTTTTTGAAATTCAAAACCAGTTCAAAGACTAGTATGGAGTACATATCTTGCATATCTCCCTCCCCCCCCCCCCTCCCCCCCCCAATGTCTGATGTGTCACTCTTTTTACAGTTTCTGTTTGAAGGGAGAGGTACTGGATGGGAAGACACCAGCTGTGATCGATTACACACCATACTTGAAATTTACCCAGAGGTGAGGGAAGTTAACTTTAACACGGCAATAACTTGATGCTTTATGCAGGAATTTGTCTTTTTTTGCTAAACAAACTCGTACAGTGTGAACCAGCGAGACTTGATTAAGGGCTATACCTTCCAGCACTTATCACTATTTAATGGTTTAAAGCACAGGCCTTAAGGACATACTGTAACTTACAGTGGACAAAATGTAACTCTGTGTGACTGTGTTCACATATTCACCGTTGCAAATTTCAGTTTCTAGTAGTAGGGTTAAATAAAGTAGGCCAAGGTTGCACACCACAAATCATGAAAAGATGGCCAAAGAAATGACCAAAACAACTGGCTAAGTGTGAACAGAACCAATTCACAGGCATGGCCTATAGTTTAAAAGAGAACTGAAGTCATTTTTAAACTTGCTTTATTTCTTAATTAACGTGTTATTCAATTACGTTTTCGGTTTTAGCAACCTTATATTGTGACTTGTATTGGCAACTAATTGCAATTAAATATTATACTTATCGGCCTATTCGGTTTTTAGCCATGTTGAATTTAGTTCGTTTGGTCCACGGCAGGCACCACTTATCCGCGCGATCTTCACAAGACTTGTGCGAGACTTCGAAATGTGAAGTGTCAGCCAGGTGTCAGTGCCGCCATTTTGAAAACTGTTTTCCAAACGAAATATTGCACAAAAATGAGTTTAAATGACGATTACTGCCTACTTTTTTCAAACTTTCCTGATTGCTATCAAAACAAACAACTTCCGGCTTGATTACATCAGCATTCGAAAGAGGGCGCGTGCGTCTTTTGACAACGTTGGCAGATGTCAGTCACTTTGATTTCCGCTGTACGTTTTACTTCCATCCTACGATGTCTCGCACAGGTCTCAACGAATCTCGTTTACGGCCATTGCTTTGACATATGGACTGAGATATTACATAGCATATTTCAAACATTCATAACTTGCTATAGCAGTGACAAAATAGCGATCAAAAATGCATTCCTATATTTAATAAAATGAGATAAAAAATAGAATTTTGATAATAAAAAATTTGCCTTCAGTTCTCCTTTAACCGAGTCGCCTGAACCGCAGATTGGTTTGGAGATCCATAACATCATGATTTTAGTAAAGGAAAATGGAAAGGTAAACAGAACTAGACTGCATTTCCGCAGAGAAAATGCAGTGTGCTTGCTGAGCTGTAGCAGAACAGCTATCATGCTAGCATGCCAACATGCTAACAACTAGCATGTTAACAATTAGCATACTAACAGTTAACATACTAACATGCTAAAAGCTAGCATGTTAACATGTTAATGCTAACATGCTAATAGATAACATGCTAACAGCTAGCATTCTAACATGCTAATGATTAACATGCTATTTGTTAAAATTCTAACACTTTAAGGCTAATATGCTGACAGTTATCATGTTAACAGCAAACAGGCTAACATGCTAATGGCTAGTATGTTAACATTTAGCATGTTGACACCCTGAGGGTAACATGCTCAGGCGATCTCGTTAACAGCAAACATGCGAACTCTGCATGCTACCATGCTAACAGCTAGCATGGTAACACGTGAATGCTTATATGCTAGTTGTTATCGTGTGTGCGTGTAAGTATTCCTAATAAAGTGGCCATTGAGTTAAAATTGATTTGCTGTCAAAGTCTCAAATGAGCAGATCCTTGCCAAATGCATCATCACCTATGGGGGAAGGGAGGAATGACTCAGTCAAGCTTCCATTGATTAGCGGCAAAATGGAGAAAAAATGGACGGATGAAAGGCAAGACAAAGATGAGTGTGGGTCAGAACTGATATCATGTGTGTGATGGGTGATTTGGCCTGAGGTGCCATATGAAGTTTGGTGGATGTGTGGTGAAGTGTTACTGAGCAAAACTCCATTCATTTGAATGGGGCCAAAAATCAATGGAAGCCTATGGAGGTAAAAAGAGATGCGTGAAAACCAAGGAAAAGACAAGTGCAGGTCTCAGATGAGGGGATGGATCTGTGCGGGGACTTGGCCTGAGGCATCAAGTGAAGTTTCTTAAAGTTTGGTCACTTGGTTAAAAAAAAATTGATGGAGAGTGAAAGTTTTTCTCCTGAAACACCATTCATTTAGCCTGGGAAATCCCATGCTGCTTTGCACAATCGTTCCGATCTGAAAAGACAGCATGGAAACTATGGTCTAAAGGCTCGCCTGAGTTAGGGAGCCAATCAGAGAGTGGGGAGGGGTGGAAAGACGGTGACGCGTACTACTCGACAAATGGAAGCTTGTAGTTTATTTGGGACTGTTTACGGATCACATTTAACATGGCGGCGAGCGATACGAACCAAACTTTCGATCAAGCTTTAGACACTGTTCTGAATAGTTTAGAGCGAAAGTTTGTTTTAAAAAAAGAACAGCGTTGGGCGTTACAGTCTATTTTTGTTTTGCCTTCTCTTTCCTTCTCTTCTTCGCCTCTTCTTCGTCTTCGTCGCTCTAACTACGTCACCGGGTACAACTGCCATGATTGGCCATGGGCTACGTATACGCCAAATGATAGACATTCGCAACGTCCAATAAATGGCCGTTGACAATCGTAAACCACACCTCCCCTACGAGAAATTCAATAGGCAGATTCCAGACCATATTTCACTTGTGATATGGTCTGGTGTTAACCAGACTACCATTCATTTTCAATGGGGCCAAAAATTAATGTACTGTAAGCCTATGGAGGAAAAAGGGATGAGCAAAAAGAAAGGAAAAATATGAGTGCGGGTCAGAACTGATTGCATGTATGTGTCGGGGGAGTTGGCCTGAAGTATCACATGAGGTTTGGTGCATCTGTGATGGAGCATGTCCGAATAGGACGATTTGATTCATGAGCCCTATTCATTCTCTATGGGGGGAAAAAAACAAAATAAAAATGACAAGAACAAGAGAACGGGCATGTTGATCCAAAAGCTGTATACAAGCACACTACACCACTTCGGGCCAGACGTCTCAGAGTCAGAACAGTGTCTCTATCTCGAACGCCCTAGGAGGAGTAATGGATCCAAAAAATGTGTCGGAATAAGGCAGAATAAGTAAACTTAAGAAGAACAATAGTGCGCTTGAGCAAGCACACTAATAAACATTTTACATTTATTTTAACTGTACTCTCTGTGGCCTCTGCTCTGAAAACTCCTCAATAATTTGTTCTCTATTAACAAAACAGTTGGGTGTCTGTCTGTCTATCTCATCTCATCATCTCTAGCTGCTTTATCCTGTTCTCTATCTAAAAAAAAAAAGAATATATATATAGGGGTGGGACATTAATGCATTAATTAATTTCAAACAAATTAATTCGTTTAAAAATATTAACGCATTTTATCGCAGTTTGCATGCCAAACAACCCGGAATCGTTGTTAGTGCACCGTGTTATGGTGCAACAAATATACTGACGCACACAGTTCCAGTTACAGCAATGGAGCTTGAAAGCGCGTCGGGTCTGCTGGACGGTAAATTTATATTCAAAAAACGACCCAATGGAACTGTTGATAAAACCACAGTTTATTGCAAACTGTGCAGAAAGGAGTTTGCTTATCACAGAAGCTCGTCAACTTTACGGTACCATTTAAATGCCAAGCATGTCACCGTGATTATTGAAACAGCTGCAGCTCGAGGTAGCAGTTCTGGTCAGCAGTGCAAACTCGAAGAAATGGCTGGATTCCAGAAGAAAATGAGCAGGGCAACGTCGGAAAATTTAACGAACACGCTGGCCAAGTGGATTGCCCTGGACTGCAGACCGCTATCAGTGGTAGAAGACAAGGGTCTACGAGATGTATTGCAGATTGCGGCGTGTGATCCATCGTTTCAAATGCCGTGCAGAAGAACAATTTCCAACAAAATATTGTTTACAGCCATTAAATGAGCTTGAATCTAAAAATCATGTCTGTGTATTATTTGAACTCTTCACATATTATTTAGTTACATTAAATAAATGTTGCTTTTGGGGCAAATACGGTGGTGCGATTAATTAAGATTAATTAATTACAAAGCCTGTAATTAATTAGATTTTTTTTTTAATCTAGTCCCACCCCTTTTTTTTATATATATATATATATATATATATATATATACACACACAGAGTACCAGTCAAATGTTTGGACACACCTACTCATTCCTAGGTTTTTATGTATTTTGACTATTTTCTACATCGTTGAGCAATACTGAACGCATCAAAACTATGGAATTATGTGGAAACAAAAATTTTTCATATTTTAGATTTTTCAAAGTAGCCACTGTTTACCTTGATGACACTTTGCACATTATTGGTATTCTCTTAACCAGCTTCATGAGGTCGTCACCTGAAATGCTTTTTAGTTAACAGGTGCCTCGTCAAAAGTTAATTAGTGCAATTTCTTGCCTTCTTAATGTGTTTGAGAGCATCATAGTAGTAATGCATATGTCAAGAACTGAAACTCGTGAACCTGAAACTCTTGCAGTGTACGAGGGCGTGTAGCATTAGGAATTAGCAAAAAAACAGACTGGATGTATATAGAAATGGCCATTTAGTATAATATAGACATATTAGTATGTTATAGCCTCCAAACCAGCCATTGGGGTTGCACAAGTCAGTGCACCCTTGGCGCCAATCCCAAGCCTGGATACATTGGGGAGGGTTGCATCAGGAAGTGTAAAACCTATACCAAATCAAATATGTGGATCATAAATCAGATTTCCAAACCATTTCTATATGTTTCATATTTTAGATTCTTCAAAGTAGCCAGCGTTTACCTTGATGATGCTTTGCACACTATTGGCATTATCTTAACCAGCTTCATGAATGCTTTTCAAATAACAGGTATGCCTCGTCAAAAGTCAATTAGTGCAATTTCTTGCCTCCTTAATGCGTTTTTAAGATCAAACAGTAAATAGAAAATAATAAAAATGCGGTAAATAGCTCTATTCCATCCCCAACTGTAGTAATCCATATTATGTCAAGAACCGAACAACTAAGTAAAGAGAAACGACATCCATCGTTACTTTAAGACATGAAGTGTTTTTTTAATTAGTAAAAATAAAGAAAAAAACATTGAGTTAGGTGTGTTCAGACCTATGACTGCTACTGCATATAATTACGACCGCCCATCCATTAATTAATAAAGATTAATAGGCTTATTAATCTTTTTATTAATAGGTTTAGATCATGTGGAGTGTCCAGTGCACATGCATTCATTTGATTGAATTGTTACTTTAGAAATTTATTATTATTATAAATGCTAACTAGTTTTAAAAGATCTATAAGAACTTTAATTTCTCCAGTTGTGTTAATTAAAATCATTGCCATTTATTCTGTATCTATGGTGATACTGCTGCAGCTGTAGCTCTGATTGCCATAGCGATGATGTTGCTTTTTGTAGTTATGACTACCTGAGTGATGAGGAGGACCGGCGCAGCGTGGACAGCAGTGCGAGTGAAGACAGCGTGGCTGAGCATCCCTACATCCCCCTGGTCACTGATGAGGAGAGCTGGAGCACCAGGTGTCGCAAGATGGAGCAGAGGTTCAAGATTGTCTATGCCCAGAAGGTGAACACACAAATATCTGAAAGCACACAGGAACACACGAGCTTAAAGGAACAGTCCACCGTACTTCCATAATGAAATGTACTCTTATCTGAATTGAGACGAGCTGCTCCGTACCTATCCGAGCTTTGCGCGACCTCCCAGTCAGTCAGACGCAGCCAGACGCGCTGTCACTCCTGTTAGCAATGTAGCTAGGCTCAGTATGGCCAATGGTATTTTTTGGGGCTGTAGTTAGATGCGACCAAACTCTTCCGCGTTTTTCCTGTTTACATAGGTTTATATGACCAGTGATATGAAACAAGTTCAGTTACACAAATTGAAACGTAGCGATTTTCTATGCTATGGAAAGTCCGCACTATAATGACAGGCGTACTAACACCTTCTGCGCGCTTCGGCAGCGCATTGATATCTGAGCTCCGTATCGATGCACTGCCGAAGCGCGCAGAAAGTGTTAGTACGCCTGTCATTATAGTGCGGACTTTCCACAGCATAGAAAATCGCTACGTTTCAATTTGTGTAACTGAGCTTGTTTCATATCACTGGTCATATAAACCTATGTAAACAGGAGAGTTTGGTCGCATCTAACTACAGCCCCAAAAAATACCATTGGCCATACTGAGCCTAGCTACATTGCTAACAGGAGTGACAGCGCGTCTGACTGCGTCTGACTGACTGGGAGGTCGCGCAAAGCTCGGATAGGTACGGAGCAGCTCGTCTCAATTCAGATAAGAGCATATTTCATTATGGAAGTACGGTGGACTGTTCCTTTAATGTAGCAGGATTGATCTCCCTATACTGTCCCAAATTTTATCATGAATTTGGGGTAGCAGCAAAGCTTATGTTAGATTGTATCATATGCCTTATGCGTTGCTATAAACCAGTATATGTCCTGTATATTCTTTAGAAAGTGTATATTTGTAACTGTTTTTAGGGTTATCTGGAAGAATTGGTGCGACTGCGAGAGTCGCAGCTGAAGAACGTCGAGACGGAGAATAAGAGACTGAACGCAAAACTGGAGGAGCTGCAAATCCAGAGCCAACAGGAGAAGAAAGAGCTCGAGGCCATTATTCTGGAGCTACAAGCACAACTGTACATAGAGACACCAACAATATACTTACAGTTGTGTGCAAAAGTTTGCATCCCCATTGTTTCTTGGTTTAAAATTAAAAAATGAAAGGTTTATCGTGCAGCAAGACAACAGTCCAATACATTAGGCGAAATCCACTTTACTGTTCAAATGTTGACAAGAAATACAGGACAAATGTTACAAATGAGAACATTTGCCTTTCGCCCGTAGTCAGCTGGGATAGGCTCCAGCTTGCCTGCGACCCTGTAGAAGGATAAAGCGGCTAGAGATAATGAGATGAGATGAGAACATCCAAAAGCTGCTCAGAGCACAGATGCGGTTATAAAGGCAAAGAAGATACAGTATGTGAAACCTAACGCACTAAATGTCTCGATATAAATTACATTTCTTTGCCTTCCTCACTTTGTCCTAAGGGTGTACAAACATTTGCACTCAGCTGTACTATACAGATCTCACACAGAAATGCATCCAGTGCCATAAACTTAAACAAATGCACCATTGCTTTCTGAGGAATGGAATCTAATGCATACCAGCTCCTACCCCCACAATCATATGATTATGACACCCCCCTCTCTCTCTCTCTGGTGTCTTGCATCTTGAAGGACTGGTGTTATTCCATGTGACCCGGCCCATTTGTCAAAAGACCTGTCCGTGTCCTTGGTTAACCAGTGGCCGTCTGCACAGGCTGCAAACAACCAAGGGGACGTAAAGCTATTCCGTCGGTGAGTGTACACGTGTGTTTTGGATTAGTGTAAATGCAGTCGAGTTGTATATTTATAAGATGTACTGTCTGTGCTTTCTGTCCTCACATTGCTGTTGTTTAGGAGAAGTTTTCACAGTCTGAGCCTCTCTGGTGAAGTCAGTCTGAACTCAAGAGAGTCTCCGAAGACAGACGGGAAACAAAATGGGGACAGTGATTGGTGCTCAGGAGGTAAACACGCACGTAAACAAACAAACACACACACACTTATGCAATAATGGCTGAACAGACCAAAACGCACAAGGCTCTGTGGACCTGCGAGTGGGTGACTGGCTACAGGTCTGCCAGTTCCACTGTGGGAGAAGAATCCTGTTTCTCGCATGTGATTTATGCTTCTTTTTTTTTTCTTTCTTCTCCTCCTAGTAAAAGACACTACTCCGTCTATGCTGGGCCTGTGTGGGTCGCTGGCTTCTTCACCGAGCTGCAAGTCTTTGGCCAGTCTTAAATCCAGCGAATATTTGGTGAACATCAGCACCGAGCCCAGCCCTGCTCTCTCCCCCAGCTAGGACTCCTAAGAGTTCATTTTCACTAGGGATGGAAAAAATATAATACATGACGCCTCCCCCTTTTTCTCTTTTCTTCTGACTAGAGATTCATCATTCCTGTCTTCCACCACTGTGCATCCCATCCTCATTCATTCATATTCTTAAATCATCTCGTAAATAAATAATAGTTTAACTGTTCTTGAGAGGCATGTCTTTCTCAATTTGTAGCGTCCTTCCTGAGAAAGTGTTGAATACTGGCATGAACCACCATTGTCCCCAAATTTCTGATCAACGCCATATAATCACTCTATCGCTCACGTCCACTGCTCGCCTTCATCACACGATTCGAGAGAATGAATTTGTGCTCGTCTGCATGAGCTCAGACCTCCATCCTGAACAACCGTACATGTATTCACTGATGTGCTTGTGCCACCTACAGTTATGCCTGATGATGTGTGTTTGTTGAGATAGCAGCAGCCTTAAACTCCTGTGGTTATTCTATGTTTCTAAAGCTTTGATTGGCTTGAGGACTTGTGCTGCTTTGTTTGTGCATATGGCCTGTTTTGTTATGTAGTGGTAATGCTTTTTGTCCATCAATAAAACGAGCCTCATTTTCATTCTAACTCAGCTGACGGTTTTTGTTTTTCCCCACCACATTTTTATTGCTTACTTTTCTGCTTTTACTGACCGAGAGATGAGATTACTGAGGTGAGAAAGTCAGGAATTTCCAGGAATCTGTTTTTTGTTTTCAGGAATAAAGCTTGGATTTTGGCTTTGTGAACAGGAAGTATTCATTATATATTTTGAACAATAAAAGTTATAGATGTATGTAAAAGTGGCTGGATTGTCTTTGTGTATAGTAATTCCCAATATCTCATTCTCATCTCATTATCTCTAGCCGCTTTATCCTTCTACAGGGTCGCAGGCAAGCTGGAGCCTATCCCAGCTGACTATGGGCGAAAGGCGGGGTACACCCTGGACAAGTCGCCAGGTCATCACAGGGCTGACACATAGACACAGACAACCATTCACACTCACATCTACGGTCAATTTAGAGTCACCAGTTAACCTAACCTGCATGTCTTTGGACTGTGGGGGAAACCGGAGCACCCGGAGGAAACCCACGCGGACACGGGGAGAACATGCAAACTCTGCACAGAAAGGCCCTCGCCGGCCCCGGGGCTCGAACCCAGGACCTTCTTGCTGTGAGGCGACAGCGCTAACCACTACACCACCGTGCCGCCCTAATTCCCAATATATTTCTACGAAAAAAACAAGAGGGAGAACAAGGATTAAAATAAACCACCTACAAAACAAAGTGTGGATTGCCTAATCTGGGTTACTGTTAATCTAGTGAAACGCCCATTTGGTTTTGTTGACTCAAGGTGACCTCTAGTGGACACAACCTGTTAGTTTATACTACTGTGATTTTCCATTTTAGGTGTGAAGAAAGGAAAAAAGGCATATTTGGTGATAAAATTGGATGTTATGCAAGTCCAGGTTTAATCATATGCTATTTATAAGGATGTATAATATTTGTACAAATGAAGTTCAGGCTCACAGGCAGGCTGGGTGACAGGAAGCAACAGCAACGTTACATTTGGACAATGTAATGTAATCTACCTCATGTTAAAACGTGTTTAATTCTTTACTAGGTACACCCAGTAGAATGGCCGATTATTAGGTTTTAGCCTCACATCAAATATCGATCAATAGCATGATATCATGAGGTCTCTCTGATGGCATAATGAGAATGATGTTGGGGAAGCTATTAAACACGCTTCAAGACACTCATGCAGCTGCATTTCAAATTTGATTTACACATGTACATTTCAAGCCCATAATGCTCTACTGAGTTCATGCTGTATTTTCTCTGTACACAAAACACTGGAAAAACCAAAGCTGTAACGCTTTCCATTGAAAACACTACAGTTGTTCTGTTCACGGGTCTTTAAATGGACATGTGCATCATCTTTCGAAAGGTATTTTAGACTGTATTTCACATGCACCTTCTCAGTCACTGTTTGATGACGTGTCGATGATATGAGGTGAAAAAATGGGGATTGGTGCAAATGGGGATCAAATCTAGGGGGCAGGTCACTGCCAGGGAGGGCACTGATAGTCTGGGCTAGAACGAATCAGCCCCAGCCTTGTTTCTTCATACCATTCTGTGTATTTTTCTTAAGACCATTGGCGGTGGTGTTTGAGCTTGGTCCTGACATGGATGCTTAAAATAAAACCCAATATTAATGCCTTTTTTTTATCTTTAAAAATCTTATTAAAACTGAGGGTTTTAGTCCTGCTAGTCTATTTATACCAGCTGCCCCTGAGTGAACCAGGTATGTTTTCTGGACAAATTGTGCACCGCAACAAGTGCACAACAGTCAATAACTGTATGCCAACAAAGTACACTTGGTATTTGTAGCCTCCCAAATAAACAGGAAAAACACTGGGAGAACCCCTCCTAGAACTGCCACCTTATTGTGGTGGAGGGGTTTGTGTGCTTGAATGATCCTAGGAGCTATGTTGTCGGGGGCATTATGCCCCTGTTAGGGTTTCCCAAGGCAGACAGGTCCTAGGTGACAGGCCAGACCAAGAGCAGTTCACCAAAAAACCCCTATGGAGAAAAAATCCAGGACCGTGACGTCGCCCGGTAGGACGCAGCCGGGGCCCCACCCTGGAGCCAGGCCCGGGGTTGGGGCTCGTATGCGAGCGCTTGGTGGTCGGGCCTTTGCCCATGGGGCCCGGCCGGGCTCAGCCCGAAGAGGCGACGTGGGCCCGACCTCCTGTGGGTTCACCACCCACAGAGGTAGCAGTAGGGGTTTGGTGCAGTGTGGATTGGGTGGCAGTCGAAGGCAGGGGCCTCGACGACCTGACCCCCGGACACAGCGGCTGGCTGTTGGGACATGGAATGTCACTTCGCTGGGGGGGAAGGAGCCTGAGCTTGTGCGGGAGGTTGAGAGGTACCGGCTAGAGATAGTCGGGCTCACCTCCACGCACAGCTTGGGCTCTGGAACCCAGCTCCTCGAGAGGGGCTGGACTTTCCACTTCTCTGGAGTCGCCCATGGTGAGCGGCGGCGGGCTGGTGTGGGCTTCCTTATAGCTCCCCAGCTCAGCCGCCATGTGTTGGAGTTTACCCCAGTGAACGAGAGGGTCGCCTCTCTGCGCCTTCGGATTGGGGAGAGGGCTCTTGCTGTTGTTTGTGCCTACGGGCCAAATAGCAGTATAGAGTATCCGGCCTTCTTGGAGTCCCTGGGAGAGGTACTGAGGGGTGCTCAGACTGGGGACTCCATTGTGCTACTGGGGGACTTCAATGCTCATGTGGGCGATGACAGTGACACCTGGAGGGGCGTGGTTGGGAGGAACGGCCTCCCCGATCTGAACCCGAGTGGTGTTTTGTTATTGGACTTCTGTGCTAGTCACAGTTTGTCCATAACGAACACCATGTTCGAGCATAGGGGTGTCCATAAGTGCACGTGGCACCAGGACACCTTAGGTCGGAGGTCGATGATCGACTTTGTAGTCGTGTCATCTGATCTCCGACCCTATGTCTTGGACACTCGGGTGAAGAGAGGGGCTGAGTTGTCAACTGATCACCACCTGGTGGTGAGTTGGATCCGCTGGCGGAGGAGGAAGCTGGACAGACCTGGCAGGCCCAAACGTATGGTGAGGGTCTGCTGGGAACGTCTGGCCGAGCACTCTGTTGGGGAGGTCTTTAACTCCCACCTCCGGGAGAGCTTTTCCCAGCTTCCGAGGGAGGCGGGGGACATTGAGTCTGAGTGGACCATGTTCTCTACCTCCATTGTGGACGCAGCTGTTCGGAGCTGTGGCCGCAAGGTCTCCGGTGCCTGTCGTGGCGGCAATCCCCGAACCCGGTGGTGGACACCGGAAGTAAGGGATGCCGTCAAGCTGAAGAAGGAGTCCTATCGGGCCATGTTGACCTCCGGGACTCCTGAGGCAGCCGACGGGTATCGGCAGGCCAGGCGTGCTGCAGCTCGGGCAGTTGCGGAGGCAAAAACTCGGAACTGGGAGGAGTTCGGGGAGGCCATGGAGAAGGACTATCGGTCGGCCTCAAAGAAATTCTGGCAAACCGTCCGGCGCCTCAGGAGGGGGAAGCAGTACTCTGCCAACACTGTTTACAGTGCGGGTGGGGAGCTGTTGACCTCGACTGGGGACATTGTCGGGCGGTGGAAGGAATACTTTGAGGATCTCCTCAATCCCACCGCCATGTCTTCCACTGAGGAGACTGAGGCTGATGACTCAGAGGTGGACTCGTCCATTACCCAAGCCGAAGTCACTGAGGTGGTTTGCAAGCTCCTCGGTGGCAAGGCACCGGGGGTGGATGAGATCCGCCCTGAGTATCTCAAGTCTCTGGATGTTGTGGGGCTGTCTTGGTTGACACGCCTCTGCAACATCGCGTGGCGGTCGGGGACAGTGCCTCTGGAGTGGCAGACTGGGGTGGTGGTCCCTCTTTTTAAGAAAGGGGACCGGAGAGTGTGCTCCAATTATAGGGGAATCACACTTCTCAGCCTCCCAGGGAAAGTTTACTCCAGGGTACTGGAGAGGAGAATTCGACCGATAGTCGAACCTCGGATCCAGGAGGAACAATGCGGTTTTCGTCCTGGTCGCGGAACACTGGACCAGCTCTATACCCTTCATAGGGTGCTCGAGGGTTCATGGGAGTTTGCCCAACCAGTCCACATGTGCTTTGTGGATCTGGAGAAGGCATTCGACCGTGTCCCCCGTGGTATTCTGTGGGGGGTGCTTCGGGAGTATGGGGTTCGGGGCTCTTTGCTAAGGGCTGTCCGGTCCCTGTACGAACGGAGCAGGAGTCTGGTTCGCATTGCCGGCAGTAAGTCAGACCTGTTCCCAGTGCATGTTGGACTCCGTCAGGGCTGCCCTTTGTCACCGGTTCTGTTCATAATTTTTATGGACAGAATTTCTAGGCGCAGCCAGGGGCCGGAAGGAATCCTGTTTGGGAACCACAGGATTTCATCTCTGCTTTTTGCGGATGATGTTGTCCTGTTGGCTTCTTCAAACCAGGACCTTCAGCATGCACTGGGGCGGTTTGCAGTCGAGTGTGAAGCGGCTGGGATGAGAATCAGCACCTCCAAGTCCGAGGCCATGGTTCTCGACCGGAAAAGGGTGGCTTGCCCTCTCCAGGTTGGTGGAGAAGTCCTGCCTCAAGTGGAGGAGTTTAAGTATCTCGGGATCTTGTTCACGAGTGAGGGAAGGATGGAGCGTGAGATCGACAGGCGGATCGGTGCAGCCTCCGCAGTGATGCGGTCGCTTTACCGGTCCGTCGTGGTGAAGAAGGAGCTGAGCCAAAAGGCGAAGCTCTCAATTTACCGGTCGATCTACGTTCCGACTCTCACCTATGGTCATGAGCTTTGGGTAATGACAGAAAGAACAAGATCGCGGATACAAGCGGCTGAAATGAGTTTCCTTCGCAGGGTGGCTGGGCGCTCCCTTAGAGATAGGGTGAGAAGCACAGTCACTCGGGAGGAGCTCGGAGTAGAGCCGCTGCTCCTCCACATCGAGAGGAACCAGCTGAGGTGGCTCGGGCATCTTTTTCGGATGCCTCCTGGACGCCTCCCTGGGGAGGTGTTCCAGGCATGTCCCCCCGGGAGGAGGCCCCGGGGAAGACCCAGGACACGCTGGAGGGACTATGTCTCTCGGCTGGCCTGGGAACGCCTCGGTGTTCTTCCCGAGGAGCTGGCCGAGGTGTCTGGGGAAAGGGAAGTTTGGGCTTCCATGCTTAGACTGCTGCCTCCGCGACCCGGTCCTGGATAAGCGGAAGAAGACGAGACGAGAACACTGGGAGAAAAGTGATGACAGGAATCCTAATACTTTGTCTGGCTGTTTTGTCATATTAAGAATTTATTATGCATAGTCTGAAATATTATAGACATCACACACATCACATCACATTATCTCTAGCCGCTTTATCCTTCTACAGGGTCGCAGGCAAGCTGGAGCCTATCCCAGCTGACTACGGGCGAAAGGCGGGGTACACCCTGGACAAGTCGCCAGGTCATCACAGGGCTGACACATAGACACAGACAACCATTCACACTCACATTCACACCTACGGTCAATTTAGAGTCACCAGTTAACCTAACCTGCATGTCTTTGGACTGTGGGGGAAACCGGAGCACCCGGAGGAAACCCACGCGGACACGGGGAGAACATGCAAACTCCGCACAGAAAGGCCCTCGCCGGCCCCGGGGCTCGAACCCAGGACCTTCTTGCTGTGAGGCGACAGCGCTAACCACTACACCACCGTGCCGCCATATTATAGACCTGAATGTTAATATTGGCCAATTATTTGCACTGTGACACTTAACCGGGTGGTGCAGTCGTTAGCATTGTTGCCTCGCAGCAAGAAGGGTCTGGGTTCAAGCCCAGTGGCTGACAGGGGCTTTTCTGTGTGGAGTTTGCATGTTCTTCCTGTGTCTGCGTGGGTTTCGTCCACAGTCCAAAGACATGCAGTTTGGCTAACTGGCTACTTTAAATTGTCCATTGATCAAGTTTGGAGAGGGATGGGCTCTGCTGAGTTTTTAAAATGCCCTAGATACACCAATGATTGACTGTTAAAATGTCATCAGTGGTGCCCTTACAGCCTTTGCTGGCTATGGGATGATGATGATGATGAAGAACACTTGACCTGAATAGGGCTGTGCAATATACAGTAACTATATAATATGAATATAACAAATTGTCAATATATTTGAGAGAGATATATTTGTATATTTTAATGTTTTTAATAACAGTTACATTGGAAGCAGCAGATTTTTGTTAAATTTTGCGCTGAATTTTTAGTGTTCAAAGTTACTGACAGAAATTTAGAAAATTATCTCCTTTTTAAGTGTTAAATAATTAAAATTTCATTCATTCATCTTTATTCTTTCATCATCCGCTTTATCCTGGTCCAAATCTAATATCAGGAACACTGGGAGTGAGGAGAAAGTTCACCCTGGAAGAGTGCTGCCAGTGGACCTACTGGCGTGGTGTTAGATGTAGGAGGAAACTAAAGAAACTAAAGAACAACAACTTCCTCCTTGTCCAGCATTATTGCCAGATCAGGGTCCATGTGGACCCGACTGATCCACATGTCGGAGTTTTACGCCAGGTGCCCTCCCATTTCTGGGCTTAAGAAACAACCGTTCACACACAGGCAATTTAGAGCCATAACCTAACCTGCATGTCTTTGGACTGTGGGGGAAATCAGAGCACCCGGAGGAAACCCATGCAGACACGGGGAGAATATGCAAACTCTACACAGAAAGGCCCCATCGGCCACTGGGCTCAAACCCAGAACCTTCTTGCTGTGAGGCGACCGTGTTAACCACTACACCACCGTACCACCCACATGCAAAACTCTATCAGCACCATGCAACCTGAGAATTTATTTTATTTATCCATAGCCTTGACTTGAAGAAGGTTAGTCAATATAACATTTTTTTCTTTTTACGGTGGTGCTTGAAAATTTGTGAACCCTTTAGAATTTTCTATATTTCTGCATAAATATGACCTAAAACAACATCAGATTTTCACACAAGTCCTAAAAGTATATAAAGAGAACCCAGTTAAACAAATGAGACAAAAATATTATACTCAATCATTTATTTATTGAGGAAAATGATCCAATATTACATATCTGTGAGTGGCAAAAGTATGTGAACCTCTAGGATTAGCAGTTAATTTGAAGGTGAAATTAGAGTCAGGTGTTTTCAATCAATGGGATGACAATCAGGTGTGAGTGGGCACCCTATTTTATTTAAAGAACAGGGATCTATCAAAGTCTGATCTTCACAACACGTTTGTGGAAGTGTATCATGGCACGAACAAAGGAGATTTCTGAGGACCTCAGAAAAAGCGTTGTTGATGCTCATCAGGCTGGAAAAGGTTACAAAACCATCTCTAAAGAGTTTGGACTCCACCAATCCACAGTCAGGCAGATTGTGTATAAATGGAGGAAATTCAAGACCATTGTTACCCTCCCCAGGAGTGGTCGACCAACAAAGATCACTCCAAGAGCAAGGCGTGTAATAGTCGGTGAGGTCACAAAGGACCCCAGGGTAACTTCTAAGCAACTGAAGGCCTTTCTCACGTTGGCTAATATTAATGTTCATGAGTTCACCATCAGGAGAACACTGAATGGTGTGCATGGCAGGGTTGCAAGGAGAAAGCCACTGCTCTCCAAAAAGAACATTGCTGCTCGTCTGCATTTTGCTAAAGATCACGTGGACAAGCCAGAAGGCTATTGGAAAAATGTTTTGTGGATGGATGAGACCAAAATAGGACTTTTTGGTTTAAATGAGAAGCGTTATATTTGGAGAAAGGAAAAGACTGCATTCCAGCATAGGAACCTTATCCCATCTGTGAAACATGGTGGTGGTAGTATCATGGTTTGGGCCTGTTTTGCTGCATCTGGGCCAGGACGGCTTGCCATCATTGATGGAACAATGAATTCTGAATTATACCAGCGAAGTCTAAAGGAAAAATATGTCATGACATCTGTCCATGAACTGAATCTCAAGAGAAAGTAGGTCATGCAACAAGACAACGACCCTAAACACGCAAGCCGTTCTACCAAAGAATGGTTAAAGAAGAATAAAGTTAATGTTTTGGAATGGCCAAGTCAAAGTCCTGACCTTAATCCAATCAAAATGTTGTGGAAGGACCTGAAGCGAGCAGTTCATGTGAGGAAACCCACCAACATCCCAGAGTTGAAGCTGTTCTGTACGGAGGAATGGGCTAAAATTCCTCCAAGCCGGTGTGCAGCACTGATCAACAGTTACTGGAAACGTTTAGTTGCAGTTATTGCTGCACAAGGGGGTCACACCAGATACTGAAAGCAAAGGTTCACATACTTTTGCAACTCACAGATGTGTAATATTGGATCATTTTCCTCAATAAATAAATGATCGAGTATAATATTTTTGTCTCGTTTGTTTAACTGGGTTCTCTTTATCTACTTTTAAGACTTGTGTGAAAATCTGATGTTTTATGCAGAAATATAGAAAATTCTAAAGCGTTCACAAACTTTCAAGCACCACTGCAAGTTGTGTGTGTTTAAAGTATTAATACTGTTTGTCGTCAATTAATAAAAGTACAATCAAACTCAATAAGGAAAGTATCATGATATTCTTATTATTGCTATAAGGGTTGTTTTACAATCAGGGTACAAAGTTTGTGTCACAGGGGTCCAAAATTCAAATGGATTCAAACTGGTTCTTGTACCAGTTTTTAAGTGAAGGACAAGTTAAAGAACAGATTTCAGGTAATTTTTTGACGTGTGTGTATGGTAGTTTTGTGTAATCTGCTATAAGATAAAGAAGATTAAGTGTAGCTTTAAGCAGGGCTGGGAGAAACAAATGAAGTGATTCTCGGAGAGGACTTTTTTTTTTGACAATTCAGAATCCACTAGTGCTTTTAAATATAAGGCTGTAAGCTTTGTGTTAGTTGTCTCTAATATTTATGTCCCAATATCTTGACCACATTTTAGGATGAAAATAATCATTTTAGATATATTTTATATTGAAAAATTAGCTGTCTCGGGGGCGGCACGGTGGTGTAGTGGTTAGCGCTGTTGCCTCACAGCAAGAAGGTCCTGGGTTCGAGCCCCGGGGCCGGCGAGGGCCTTTCTGTGTGGAGTTTGCATGTTCTCCCCGTGTCCGCGTGGGTTTCCTCTGGGTGCTCCGGTTTCCCCCACAGTCCAAAGACATGCAGGTTAGGTTAACTGGTGACTCTAAATTGACCGTAGGTGTGAATGTGAGTGTGAATGGTTGTCTGTGTCTATGTGTCAGCCCTGTGATGACCTGGCGACTTGTCCAGGGTGTACCCCGCCTTTCGCCCATAGTCAGCTGGGATAGGCTCCAGCTTGCCTGCGACCCTGTAGAAGGATAATGCGGCTAGAGATAATGAGATGAGATGAGATGAGATGAGAGCTGTCTCGGAGAGGACTTTTTTTTTTTGACACAATTCCATACTAATTTGATCAAAATAGTCTGAAAACTTACTGGCATTCAACATTAAAACTTAACTATGTTTCCAATGATATGGAACCAAATATGTGTTTTATGGTATAAAGAATGATGTAAGTGCATCCCTTTTGGAGCTACCTGTGGTCAAAAAAGCACTTTTTCTAAATGACACAAGT
The DNA here is from genome assembly GCF_027579695.1 of Neoarius graeffei. Lineage (NCBI taxonomy): Eukaryota > Metazoa > Chordata > Actinopteri > Siluriformes > Ariidae > Neoarius > Neoarius graeffei. Next base: position 48,041,800 of record NC_083588.1, on the reverse strand, counting down.
TTGCTAAATATGACCATACATTCACCAAAAATAACGTTATCACCAATTTTTTTTTGCATGGTAAATAGAGCTATCACAGGGCTACAATAAACAACCAAGTTTATTTAGTCAAGCCTTTTGATATTGAAGATAATAAGTGTTAAATGTGAGTTTTAGCTTGTAAAACAACCCATAATCTCTATCACCCACCTCTAGACCTGAACCTATTGATACACACACCGACCAATAGGATAGCAGTAGTATTTCTCAGCAGCCAATCAGATCACGCGCGTGTGTTTGGACGCTCCGCCCACTCCGACACAAGCGTGGAGGCTGGCTGTTGTCAGATTATTGGAGTGAAGAGAACTTTGGCAGGCAACCAACAATGTAGACGACTCGAGAAACTTTAACCATTTTTTACACCCAGGTCTGTGTGTGTATACTCGTGTAACAGTCGAATTGGTCATGTTGGATTAGTCACAGACGGATATTTCTGAAAAGGTAGTACCGAGGTTGCTTTATTTTTTAATAATAAAACCAAACCAAAAAAAAAAAAAAAGTTTTGCAGGCTTAGCTCACAAAAGAACTTAGCTGTGTGTTAGCTAAGCATGAAGGATTAAGTGAGCTAGCATTAACGGCACAAATATCTCCAGAGATAGGGCAGAACTGTATGGAAACATATTAGGAGTAGAAAATTGAAGCAGCCCTGGAGTTAAAAAGTGAAAATTTTCAGTTTTGTTGAAGAAGCTGATAGAAACGCGCAGTTCTTCTTCTCCTCCTCCTCTTCTTCTTCTCCTCCTTGTGAGCTCGGGATGTCGTCTCGCACCGGTCTGCAGCCTCTCCGAGCTACAGTGCCTTTTCAACTCCACAACAACAACAACAACAACACCACGAAAACTCCAGCACAGAGATGGAGGGAGGCCAAACCGGGTATGCAAAAGGCCTTTTAAAACATCTACACAGGGCCTACAGTAGGAACATGTGATCAAATTTAATATCCTCATCTTGTGTCCTTTATCAGAACCGTGTGAATTGAAAAATAATGTAGGTGTTGCTTTAATGTTTTTCTAGGTTTTAGTCATGTCTGTGTCTCTCTTCCTGTCTTACACACGGATGCTAGAGAAAGGGAGTGTCTGGGAATACTCATTACACATGCTTTCAGTTGGTGTTACAGGGTGATCTTTTGCAAACACAGCATGCAAGGCTGATCTGTGCATGCATTCACTCACTCACAGATTATTTCCCATATGCACATGCATATGTATGCATGCATGCATTTTTTTTTTTAGGCTTTGCAGACAAAAGAGCTGTTTGCTTTACTAGACCAAAGCAAGACGGTTTCAAGTATGGCTCAAATTAGGGTGCTACAGTGTTTTTTCCATGAAAAGTCACACTTTTTTTTTTTTTTTACCACCATAAGTTGTAAAATGAATAGAAAATATAGTCAAGACATTTTTTTTCTGTCCATTTAATCGACCCCACAAATGTGATGCTCCAGAAACTCAATCTGCTCAAAGGAAGGTCAGTTTTATAGCTTCTCTAAAGAGCTCAACTGTTTTCAGCTGTGCTAACATGATTGTACAAGGGTTTTCTAATCATCCATTAGCCTTCTGAGGCAATGAGCAAACACATTGTACCATTAGAACACTGGAGTGAGAGTTGCTGGAAATGGGCCTCTATACACCTATGGAGATATTGCACCAAAAACCAGACATTTGCAGCTAGAATAGTCATTTACCACATTAGCAATGTACAGAGTGTATTTATAATTAGTTTAAAGTGATCTTCATTGAAAAGGACAGTGCTTTTCTTTCAAAAATAAGGACATTTCAGAGTGACCCCAAACTTTTGAACGGTAGTGTAAAATGTAAGATTTACTGTGCGAAACAGTCCCGTGTTATTTATTCCCTTTAGAAGATTTTTGCTTTTCCAGAACACTGGGTAGTCGAGCCGAATATACGTTTGCATTTTCAGTGTTGGCCTACTGAGCCCAAGAACACGTCCTGTTCTTCCCTTTGCACAGGAGTTCATAACAGTATAATGAACATAACATGCTTTTTCTTAAAAAAAAAAAAGTCTTCAGGACTGGTATAATCCTCAAAACCACCATCTGCTGAAGGAATTTGGGTCTCTGTCTTATGTGAATCCTAAACAACTTCTTTCTTTAAGCAGCACTGGTTTGAAAATGACAAGCCCAGTGTAAAAGTTTTTTTTTGATGTATTGTTCTTGCTTGCAGAACAGGGTGCATTAGCAGGTCTGAGTTGTTGTGGTTCTGCTGGATTCAGAACGGAGCTGTGGGTGTAACTCAAGTCCTTGTGCCAGGACGTGTTTATTTTAGTAACCAGCTCGCTATGCTTACGGGGAGAAGGGCTCAGGGGGGATGGGGGTAAGACAAGCCTAACGGGACATTACACAGGGGGTTTGTGGTGTTTTGCAATATACAGAACACTACACACACACACACACACACGAGCGTGCGCGCACACACCCGCTTTACTTGGGGTTTAACATCTGCTGACAACGAGCAAGCTCTCAGCGGTTTGTCTTCAGCAGCACAATGAATAAGGACAGCGTGACAGCGAGGGCTGGGGGGGGGAATGCTACTCTAGTGGTGTATCCAGACCACAGGGGTGAAGACACACTTGTCATTCCATGTCCTAACACTGGGGACTAGATAACACCTGTCTCAGATATTGAAGCCACTGTGTGCTACTAAACGATAGCAAAGACACAGTTGAACACACATTTAACCTTTACTGGACCTGGAGGGTGAAAAAAATAAAATTTTATCAGCCAGAGCCAACGGCAGGGGCAGGTGGTTGCTGCAAACAAAGATGTTTATTCACTAGTTTGCCAGCTGTTTCACATGCTGCACACTTCTAACCACAACTTAAATTCATGCTGTCAGTTGAAACATGACTGTTTTATACTTTTGTTACAAAGAACCATTATTACTTGTGAGCAAGTTTCACAAATAGATTTCAGATGCGTCCCAAATGTTGCATTTTATTATGTTTAATTGAAATTGTTCATCTCCCTTTTTTTTTTTTTTTTGTGTGTGTGTGTGTGTGTGTGTGTGTGTGTGTGAGATTTTAGAATTAAATGAACGATTATATACCAAATGTACACAGTTTTGGAAGTCAGATCCATTTTACATAGTGTTTTGAAGGCGGCAATAGAGGAGGCTTTGAGCTTGAATAAAGCCGTCTGCATTAACAGTTTAAAAAAAAAATTAAAGTTACCTCTGCTCACTTTGTTGGAGGAAGTGTTGTTTTCACCTCTGTTTGTTTGCCTGTTCCCAAAGTAGTGAACGGATTTTGAGGAAAGGTGAGCCATGGCCCAAGGAACAATTGATTAGATTTTGATGCAAATCCGGACATGTATGTGGATCCAGGATCTTTTTATTTTTGTCTTCTCCTAATGTAACTCAAAGTAGCAAACAGATTTTGATTAAATTTGGTGTACAGCTTTAGTATTATCCTAGGTTCAAGTGATTTTATGATTTTGATATTGTTAATATGTGCCTTGGTGGAGGTATGCAGTCTATCAAGTGTCCTTCTAGTTTTCTCTTGCATTAGTTACCTCGCCCGGGACGGAGTTCACCAAGGGGCGAGGTATTGTTTTCGGTCGGGTTTGTTTGTTTTTTTTGTTAATGATATTACAGGAAAACGGCTGGACCAATCTTCATGAAACTTTCAGGATAGATGGGCATTGGTCTCAAATAGAACCTCCAAGATTTCATCTCATTCATCTCATTATCTCTAGCCGCTTTATCCTGTTCTACAGGGTCGCAGGCAAGCTGGAGCCTATCCCAGCTGACTACGGGCGAAAGGCGGGGTACACCCTGGACAAGTCGCCAGGTCATCACAGGGCTGACACACAGACACAGACAACCATTCACACTCACATTCACACCTACGGTCAATTTAGAGGCTGTCCACACGGCAACAGATTCAGGTGAATCTGATAAAATTGTTTATCGTTTCGGCCTGGCGTCCACACGGCACCGGTGTTTTGGGTGCCCCAAAACGAGAACGGGTTCCAGAGTGGAAAAATCTGGCAACGGTGCCGTTGCGAAGTCGTCTGGATGAGTAGAACGGATTTGTTTACGATGACATCACAACCACATGACTAGAACAAGCAGCACTCTCGCTGTTTTGTATGAACCACTGCATTGCATTCACTTTTGTATACAGCTTTTCTTTTAAATAAACAAGTAAGTGAACCATTTCTTGAATTTCTTTTTTTTTTATTGGATAAGACTGCTTTTCAAAATGTTCACACACAATATAAAAAGTTATATAAATTATATAAAAATGCTTTTCAAAATGTTCACACAATAAGAAAATTAAGTTATATAAAACTATGCACACTAATAAAACTAATTTGTACACACAGAAGGCACGATTTCCTCGTGTAGTCGCAGCCATCTTCTTGTTGTGTGTTTGTTCCTGTGAGTGCTTCACGCCGGGTAGAAGAAGGGGTTTATGCGCATGCGTCCTACTTCTTCTATTGTTCTGGTGTCTCCGATGGGACCGTCTTACAGCGCACGTAGAGGTGTGGCATGTGTATTGCATCGTTTTCAGCAAGCGTTGCGTTGCCATATGGACCTGATATTTTACTGATCCGTTGCCCATGTGGACGCGATATTTTTTTAAATAAAATCTCGTTGCCGTTGTCGTGTGGATGTAGCCTTAGAGTCACCAGTTAACCTAATCTGCATGTCTTTGGACTGTGGGGGAAACCGGAGCACCCGGAGGAAACCCACATGGACACGGGGAGAACATGCAAACTCCACACAGAAAGCCCTCGGCCACAGGGCTCGAACCCGGACCTTCTTGCTGTGAGGCGACAGTGCTAACCACTACACCACCGTGCCACCCACCTCCAAGATTTGGTCAAGGTTTTTGTGGCTACTGCGTCATATGGAGGTGGGAGCCACTATGTCATCGCGCTGTAAGAGTGTAACAGTCACGCAATACGGTGTGTTCTGATTAACTGAGAGCAGCAGAGAATCAGAACCATGTTTATTGGCCAAGTTTGTTCACTCAAGGTCACCAAAAAGGTCAAAATCGTTTTTTCGTGATATCTTCCTTCATATTCATCATAAGTGTTAACAGGCGAGGTTTGTTTTGCCTGGCAACGCTTGTTAGTAATTTTGTTTTTAGCATTTGATTGCACAAGCAGAAGTGCCAGCTAGAGATGGCAGAACACCACTTTTTTTTTTTTGCGATACTGAAAGCTTGAGTATCAGCGGATACAGCATCTATTCTCTAAAAACTACCAAGCTTTATTTATTTATTTATTGTTAAACTTATTCACTCAAGTCACTTGCACTTTATTCTATTTAAAGTTTTAGTATAAATAATTTTGCATTTGTTATTTAGTATATGTGCTCTACATGTTCACTCTTACATTCATTACGTTTTCTTAGCCATTGTATCACGGTTTTGCAGATTTTGCTCAACAGTTTTGGATTGACGTTTTTCCACAATGTAGTCCGATTGGTTGTTAACTTTTTGGACACTTTTTTTTTTTTTTTTCAATATAATTTATAATAGTCAATCCGAACCCAAAAAAAATCCCCAAAAACAGTCAAGTCTCTTTATCTGTAAACACTTTCAGTTCCAAAAATACATTTTCCAAATTCTATTCCAGTCTTTGGAATTTGTTACAGGATCTGATATTTGTTGTTTAACATTTTTCATTTCATTTGTTTATTATACAGGAAAAGATTAAAAGTGGGGCGGCACGGTGGTGTAGTGGTTAGCGCTGTCGCCTCACAGCAAGAAGGTCCGGGTTCGAGCCCCATGGCCGGCGAGGGCTTTTCTGTGCGGAGTTTGCATGTTCTCCCCGTGTCCGCGTGGGTTTCCTCCGGGTGCTCCGGTTTCCCCCACAGTCCAAAGACATGCAGGTTAGGTTAACTGGTGACTCTAAATTGACCGTGAGTGTGAATGGTTGTCTGTGTCTATGTGTCAGCCCTGTGATGACCTGGCGACTTGTCCATGCTGTACCCCGCCTTTCGCCCGTAGTCAGCTGGGATAGGCTCCAGCTTGCCTGCGACCCTGTAGAACAGGATAAAGCGGCTAGAGATTATATTTTAGTTACAGTTAAATGGGCTTGACTCGGTTAAAACTGGTTTACAGCAGGTTCCTGTTCTGCAGCACATAAAAGACAAAGATCACATCACAGTACAATTAAGACAAAAATCACGTCGACGATACAAAAAAAAACAAAACACAATCAAGGACGTCAACAGAAATAAAAAACAATACAAACAGTTAGATACATAAGTTGAAAGGGGACAGGATTGAAGCAATATAATAATAATAATAATAATAATAATAACCACCTGACTGGTATGAGAATAGATCAATGATTGCAGGTGTAACTGTCAGAGTTTGTGCCTTTTTTTAAAACGTGCAATGGATGATGGTGTTCTAATGTGATCGGAGATCTCATTCCAGATTTTGGTGTCTCATCTCATCTCATTATCTCTAGCCGCTTTATCCTTCTACAGGGTCGCAGGCAAGCTGGAGCCTATCCCAGCTGACTACGGGCGAAAGGCGGGGTACACCCTGGACAAGTCGCCAGGTCATCACAGGGCTGACACATAGACACAGACAACCATTCACACTCACATTCACACCTACGGTCAATTTAGAGTCACCAGTTAACCTAACCTGCATGTCTTTGGACTGTGGGGGAAACCGGAGCACCCGGAGGAAACCCACGCGGACACGGGGAGAACATGCAAACTCCACACAGAAAGGCCCTCGCCGGCCCCGGGGCTCGAACCCAGGACCTTCTTGCTGTGAGGCGACAGCGCTAACCACTACACCACCGTGCCGCCCAGATTTTGGTGTATGGATGAAAAAAAAAATTGATCTCTGACCATAAGTGTTTTTATAAGCAGGTACTGAAAGAAGTGTGCGCGTTACGGATTGAGTAATGCACCCGTGTTGTGTGTTGGTGAGGGACGGTTGGTTTGAATCTGAAAATAAAACGTAATAGTATGACTGTAATTCTGAAAAGTCACAGCGTTTTGAATGTGAAAATGCAGTGCAGTGATGAGTCCAACTAGGAAGTTTATGGTGGATCTTGTACGCTCTACTGTATAGTCTTGCTATTGGTTCAGAAATAATTTTTTTTTTTTTTTAGAAGAAGCCTTTGTGTCACATGCACACTCGAGCACAGTGAACGTCGTCCTTTGCATTTAGCCCATCTGATGCAGTGAACACATGCATATGCGTGCACACGCACAAGTGAGCAGTGAGGACACGCACATGCCCAGAGCGGTGGGCAGCTATGCTATAGCACCCGGGGAGCAGTTGGGGGTTAGGTGCCTTGCTCAAGGGCACTTCAGCCCAAGGCTGCCCCTTGTTAACCTCACCACATGTCTTTTGAATTTCCTTTGTGGTACGACAACAGATTGGAAGACGGTAAGATATTGTTGAAAAAAATAATTGCATGTAGGTAAGTTTCAGAAACCGAGAGTGACAGATATGGTCTGAGCTTGTTATACAATTTCTGATTAAGCTTCTGATTCAATCCACTTTTTTTATTTTTATTTTATTTTTTAATTTTTTTTTGGCGCTGGCATCGGCCAGATACTGATCCCGGGTATTGAACCGGTGTCATCTCTAATGCAAACATCTACGATTGAGCCGTAACACGGACAATTTCTGACTCCTTCATACAGCAATACAGGAAACACCAGAAAACGACACCTTTTTGCTTTTTCACATCATTCAGACCATTCAGCTAAGTTACAGAAGGGGACAGGCATGTTAAGGACATTCACTTCCTTCTGGTAGCATTACTTTCACTTTGCATAGACATATATATTCTGAAGCCTTGTTTCCACGCATGTTCTGTAATATTGGCGTAAAGAAGGCACCGCAATATTCCGGCTTTAGTGATTTACACTGAACCAAATAAAGCCGGCAGAAAGCTACACCAGTGTGTGTTTTTTACATTGCGAGCTGCTGTTCTGCAACCAGAAGTGTGATGAGTCATAATGGAGCGTCGGTGTCAAGGATGATGTATCTATGCATTGCTTTGAAAACAATGGTGGGTGAACTGAGCATTGAGGTGCTTTTGCTAGCTGAGCACATTTATACCACTCTTCAAACACAAGCGAAGTTGCTGAAAATCATATGCAACATGTAATCCATCCATTATCCATAACCGCTTATCCTGTGCAGGGTCGCAGGCAAGCTGGAGCCTATCCCAGCTGACTATGGGCGAGAGGCGGGGTACACCCTGGACAAGTCACCAGATCATCGCAGGGCTGACACATAGAGACAAACAACCATTCACACCTATGGTCAATTTGGAGCCACCAGTTAGCCCAACCTGCATGTCTTTGGAATGTGGGGGAAACCGGAGGAAACCCATGCGGACACGGGGAGAACATGCAAACTCCATACAGAAAGGCCCCCGTCAGCCACTGGGCTCAAACCCAGAACGTTCTTGCTGTGAGGTGATGGTGCTAACTGCTACACCAATGTGCCACTCCAACATGTAATCAGTTTCATTAAATTATTCATGTTTAAGGGAAGTAACAGCCTCAGTATGTATAACATGTTTGTGTCCTTTAGCCACAATAGTTGAGCTACTTCTTGGCCAAAGTAGAGTTTGTTGTACTGTATGGAAACAAGGCTTAGACCCAAACACCCTGGCTCGAAAAATCTCTCGATGGTTGCTGCACGCAGTCCTTAATATTAGCTGGAGGCAGAACATCACATATGAAGTGATACATGGAGAGCTACCAAGGATCAGTGACAAGGTCGTGGCTACGAGGATACAGCTTGCTGGAGACTGTTTGACATCCAGAGCAGGCAGCTAGTCAGCTCATCACATGGAAACTGGTGCATAGGGAACACCAAGAGTGAGTTTCGTTGATTATATTGAAGAAGAACACATGAGCTGGGAACTCGCAGGAACTGGAATCATTTAAGGGATTACAGAGAGTGGATGATATGTACAGTGTCTTGCAGAAGTATTCATCCCCATTTGTGTTTGTCCTGTTTTGTCGCATTACAAGCTGGAATTAAAATGGATTTTTGGAGAGTTGGCACCATTTGATTTACACAATATGCCTACCACTTTAATGGTGCAAATTGTTTTATTGTGACACAAACAGTAATTAAGATGAAAAAACAGAAATCTGGAGTGTGCATAGGTATCCCCCCCCCAAAAAAAGTCAATACTTTGTAGAGCCACCTTTTGCTGCAATTACAGCTGCAAGCCTCTTGGGGTATGTCTTTATTAGCTTAGCACATCTAGCCACTGGGATTTTTGCCCATTCCTCAAAGCAAAACTGCTCCAACTCCAAGTTAGATGGGTTGTGTTGGTGTACAGCAATCTTCAAGTTATGCCACAGATTCTCAGTTGGATTGAGGTCTGGGCTTTGATTAGGCCATTCCAATACATTTAAATGTTTCCCTTTAAACCACTCCAGTGTAGCTTTAGCAGTATGTTTAGGGTCATTGTCCTGCTGGAAACTGAACCTTTGTCCCAGTCTAAAACCTCTGTTTGAGTCAGGCAGGTTTTCCACTAGAATTGCCCTGTATTTAGTACCATCCATCTTTCCTTCAGTCCTGACCAGCTTTCCTGTCCCTACAGATGGAAAAACATCCCCACGGCATAATGCTGCCACCACCATGCTTCACTATAGGAATGGTGTTCTCAGGGTGTTGGGTTTGCACCATACATGGCATTTAACATGATGGCCAAAAAGCTCAATTTTAGTCTCATTTGACCAGAGAATCATCTTCCATGTGTTTTGAAGAATTTGCCAGGCTGTTGGGCAAACTCCAAACGTGTTTTCTTAAGCAATTACTTTTTTTTTTTTTCTGGCCACTCTTCCATAAAGCCCCGTTCTGTGGAGTGTACAGCTTAAAGTGGTCCAATGGACAGATACTCCCATCTCTGCTGTGGATCTTTACAGCTCCTTCAGTGTTATCTCTGGTGTCTTTGTTGCATCTCTGATTAATGCCCTCCTTGCCCGGTCTGTAAGTTTTGGTGGGTGGCCTTCCCTTGTCAGGTTTGTAGTGGCGCCATATTCTTTCCATTTTGCTATAATGGATTTAATGGCGTTCCCTGGGATATTCAAAGTTTGGGATGTTTTTTTTTTTTTTGATAAAAGTAACCAAACCCTGATCTAAACTTCTTCACAACTGATACTTCGTTTACACGTAGCCGGGTATTTATGAAAACGGGTATCTTCTCCTCCCCGTACTAGAAAATAATTCAGTTTACACAATGCTCAAAAACAGCCAGGGAAGGCTGTCAAAAACATGTCAAACGAATAGAAAGCCAACCAGAGATCTGAAAGCCAAGGAGGAGGGACCGTCGGATCACAATGCTAAAACTCCGTTTTCCCCATAACACAGAGAAAACTCCGTTTTCCACTATTTACACACAGGCATGAAAAGAGTTTTCACAAATCTCTACTTTGCCCGGAGTTTTCGAAAGCAGCCGTTTTCAGTGACTGAAACCTCCGTTTACGTGTAAATGATGGGTGCAACCGCATAAATAAATATCCGTTTTTATAGATACCCGGCTACGTGTAAACGGGGTCTTTGTCTCTGACTTGTTTGGAGTGCGCCTTGGTTTTCGTGTTGCTTGCTTAGTAGTGTTGCAGAGTCAGGGTCCTTCCAGAACAGGTTGATTTTATAGACATCATGTGACACTTTGATTGCACACAGGTGGATCTTAATCAACTAATTATGTGACCATATGAAGTGAATTGGTTGGACCAGCTCTTATTTAGGGGTTTTGTATGAAAGGAGGTGAATACTTATGCACACTCCAGATTTCAGTTTTTTCATCTTATTGTTTGTGTCACAATAAAACAACAATTTGCACCTTTAAAGTGGTCGGAATGTTGTGTAAATCAAAGGGTGCTAACCATCCAAAAATCAATTTTAATTCCAGCTTGTAATGCAACAAAACAGGACAAACACGAAGGGGGATGAATACTTTTGCAAGACACTGTATTCTGGCCCGTTGAGGCTACCTGAGTAATAAGAAGTAAGTAAGTGGTGTCCTTGTGTCAAGCTTTTTCGGAGGGGGGAAAAAAAAGTCTGTTCAGGAACCTGCACCCGCAAATTTAGAGTGAGAATCTGAGTGAAAAGTAACGAGGAATTGAGAGACTCATGCAAGCAAAACATTTGTGGATCAGAGTTATGTTTGAGGAGAAAGTGAAGAGAAGTAGGAAGTGCTTTGAGGCAGAAAGGTGCATGGACCTTGGACACTGTAAATGGAGACATTTGAATTTGCGCCAGTCTTGGAAAGACGAACATCAATGACAGTCTCACCCCTGTCCCGCCGTACCAGTTGTCCCTTTTACGCAGACTTCGATTCCGGCTCTGTTGCTAGCAATCATTCCAACTCAGAGCCAGAACAACACCGCCTCCCTGTTCTGCATTTGGACGTTTTATATGGAATGGGAGGCGGAATAAAGGCGTAAGATTCCTGCTTTGAACAGGCTGTGTAAAATGGGCTTATATGAACTTTGACCCTTGGTTTTGTGAGCCAGTAGAAGCCAGTGGGTGGGACTGTCGGCTGTTTAACCAAAACAAAAGGAGGAGCTGCTAAATGTTAAGGTAGTGGTCACGCCAAACTTTGGTGCACATCTGGGGAAAAAAATTGCCGCCTTGTTCGCCTCTAGGACTCTTGTGAGAAAATTGTTTTTCTTGTTAATGATGTTGGTGCCTCTGCACAGGGTTTGCACAAGATGATTCAAATCCTGGATATGCTTGAATGTAGTTTTCTGAAATTAAGGCCTCTTTTATGGCTTGAGAAACAAAGACATACCTCATTGTTTGCAATTTTTATTTATTTAATAAATCTCGTATTTTGCTCTCCACATAATCGATTCCCTCCTGTATCGTCCTTGCACGTAGTGTTCGTCTCAAACACCATGGACCTGACTGAATAATAGAATAATTTGTAACTCTCAGAACATACATACAAGTTAAATCTGGACTGGCTGTTCAGAGAACAGTTTCTTTTGTAGTCCACAAAAATGAATTTCATTTCAAAGCTGCTGTATGTATGGAAGCCGCGAGAGGCCCTTCGTATAATCTTTTTTTTATTCACCTTGTTATCCTGAGAACTTAATTAATTCAGGATCTCGAGAAAACACAACTAATTCGAGATCTCGAGAAAACAAAACCGTTATTTCGAGATCTCGAGAAAACAAAACAATTATTTCATGATCTCAGCTGGATCACTGTATCTCCGTCGGTAGAGACGAAGCCGGGCCAGTCTTCTGCGGAGGTGCCGCGGACTAATTTTGAAATTATCCCTTATTAACAGACTTGATGCAATCTCTCCCTGTGTCAACCCCTGATCAAAATATTGCCTTATTAGGTGATCGATTATTCCAGACGTTCTAATGACCAAAGTTGCGTCTATACAGAATGAGAAATAGCCCCAAAGTCAGCATATCACAAGTCTCTTGGCGCACCTGAATGAACCATTTCTCAGCTGTTTACTCGAGATCACGAAATAATTTTGTTTTCTCGAGATCTCGAAATAACGGTTTTGTTTTCTCGAGATCTCGAATTAGTTGTGTTGTTTTCTCGAGATCCTGAATTAATTATGTCGTTATTTCAGGATAACAAGGTGAAATAAAAAAAAAAAAAAGGATTATATGAAGGGCCTCTCTCGGCTTCCGTATGTATGAGCCCTGACTGCAATCATATACTTCTCTTCCTCCAGTGGGAATTTATACCTTGCTGTTGTCAACTTTAGTTTTTCTTCATCACCTTTCATGTAACGTGCCTCCCTGTCTTTCTAGTTGAGTCCAAGACAAAGGCGCGTCCCCCGAAGCCGACGCTGAGACGGACCCATTCCTTGGACACATTAGTGGGGCCGTACCTGCAGGGCCAATGGCCCAAACAGCCCGAGAGCCAGACGCTAACCTGTGTCAATGACAAAGCCACACAGGTACAGTGTTCACTTTGACAGCTAATTTGGAGTTGAAAATCATAAGTTTTAGTTGTATTGTAGTTATTCACTGATTAAATGTTTTATTGTCGAGTTAGCTGATAAAGAATTGCACTGGTGCTTGAAAGTTTGTGAACCCCTTGCGAATTTTCTATATTTCTGCATAAATACATCGACGAAAACATAATCAGATTTTAACACAAGCCCTAAAATTAGCTAAAGAGAACCTAAGTTAACAAATGTGACAAAAATATTGTACTTGGTTGTTTTGTTAATTGAGGAAACTCATCCAATATTACGTATCAGGCAGTGGCAGAAGTATGTGAACTTCCAGGATTAGCAGTTAATTTGAAGGTGGAATTAGAGTCGGGTGCTTTCAGTTGGTGACAATGGTGACAATCAGGTGAGTGTTTGCCCTGTTTTATTTAAAGCACAGGGATCTATCAAAGTCTGATCTTCCCAACACGTTTGTGTAAATGTATCATGGCACGAAGAAAGGAGGACCTCAAAAAAAAAAAAAAAAAGTTGTTGATGCTCATCAGGCTGGAAAAAGTTACAAAACCATCTCTAAGGAGTTCGGACTCCAACAGTCCACAGTCAGACAGATGGAGGAAATTCAAGATCACTGTTCCCCTCCTCAGGAGTGTTCAACCAACAAAGCTCACTCCAAGAGCCAGGCGTGTAATAGTCTGTGAGGTCTTTTTATATACAAACAACTTTTCATGACAGCGCGTTAGTCCAGGCATGAGGTATTAAAGTTAGAATAAATGCGCAGACCAGAGAAGACGGGTCTGTAGCGTGTCTAGCAGTGCACAGTGTAAACACAGTGGTTTCCTCTCACCATGATCCTGCCACATACACTTGAGAGTATGGGCGCAGCCTGTCTGTTTATTCTCTTGTAATAATCGTCCTTGCAGAGTCACAGAGTTCTGTCCAGTCATCTGGTTGTGACCTCTTCATTTCTTTTTTTTTTTTTAATGATTAAAATGTACATTTAGTTGCCATTTAATTAAAAAAAGTCATTGATGCTCCGTTTTGTTTTTGCCAATAAAATTAACACCACACAAGTAGGTCAAACGCATCATCTGTCACTTAGCCAAAACTGGATTTCACATAAGGCAGTGTGAGAGTAACGTTCAGCAGGCCTGATTTGGGCTTGTAATGCACCGAACAAGCCAGGGATTATGGGATTGGCCAGGGTTTGGGAATGTTCAGATCGTTTACTGTGCCTGTGAAATTGCTGTGGAAAAGATAACTTGGATAAAGGCTTTAATAAATGTGGTCCTTAGGGGCGTTGTATCAAATCTCACCATGTGTTGCTTTAAAAGAAACATTCCTCGTATCGCCAGAGGGCAGCCCTTTTGATTTATGAGGCAAGAAGATTGCTTATACACCAGAGCCCTGTGCTTTTTGTAGCTCAGAGTTGATTGTGGAGGGATTTTGTGAAATCTCAGTTTGGACGGGCAGCCATGTTGTTTCGAGTGAACTTGAACTTGGATGACCACACGCTTCTTTCAGAAATGATAACGTCCTCATTATCCTTCCATTCATTACAAATGTGACGATGTGAACGCTGCTCTTTTCATTTTTTCATGCAGCTAAGAGTGTAAAAATCATACCTACCCTACAGATGCAGTGAATATCTCTGCCAGTTTCTGTTAACCTATTTGTTATTTTACTGATGGGTTATTCTACAGTCTCGGCCCAAAAGGCAAGAGAGTATAACAAACGTGACACTCCGGAGTTGTTTGGTTTTGCACACTAACCCCCTCCAACTCTCTCATTACCCCCTAATCCCCTCACCCCTCTGAAACTTTACCCCTGTCATGTAGTTCTCTGCGTTTCGCCCAGATACTGTTGCTCTGTTTATAGCCGCTGACCTGTGATCCTGGTCTCCTTATTTCATTAAGGGTTGGATTGATGATGGGGGGGGGGGAGAGTGTCTAAATTTAAAACAAGTGTTGTACAGGAAAGGTGTTCATCACATGATGTTCTACCTCCGTCACATGATGTTCTCCTCCTGTGTGTCCTACCTCCGGTCTCCGGATCCACCTATAAACGGAGATGCAGCGTCAGTGCGAGTGACCCCTTTGTCACATGTGAAATTTATAGATCACTGGTGACAGCGTGTCATGACCTCAGCGTGAAGCAACGCGAAACATTTCTACTCCCATATTGGAGAAAGAGAAACCGAGAATGAGACCGAGGGAGAGAGCGAATCCATGCAGTAAACTCAGACATCATCTTCAGCCACTGACACACACACACTTGCACCCAGAGGAAGCGTGATGCAGCTGTTGCAGGGTGACACTTGTGCCGGTAAAGCTAAACGGTCGCTACGCTAAAGGCTTTCTGCGCTACTCTCAATCTACCACTTCCTCTCAGCCTGCGGGTACGCAAACCGAAGGCCCGAGGCGTCATGGCGGTATGTGTGTGTGGATAGGTTAGTGTGCATGTTGGTGTGCAACAAAAGCTCAAGTCTGGGGTTTAACGCACAAGGATGGTCCACTACATGGGTACGGAGCGGAAATAGAAATGGGATAGGAGGTGCATTTGAGATCATGTATACAGGTTGTTGAGGTTTTTTTTTTTTTTAAATTTCCCTGCTAGCATTTGCACAGCTGTATGAGTATGTCACAGGTGCATAACAGGTGTGTTGCTTGTTCTTTGTATGATATTCAAATAGAGTCAGTGAGGTAAGGCAGCCTCTTTCACTTCTCTCCAAAGCTGAGAGATGCTGTAACCCAATCTGGTGCATTGCAATGCAAGGTACGCAATAATGGCAGGATTAATCATGCTATGTACAGTATTCAGCAACGAGAGACAGAGGCAGGGTTATGCCAAAAAGATTTCCTCGGAATCTAAGTCTTGCTTTCTTTTGGACCAGCATATCAATTTAAAAAAAAAATTGGTCATGCTTCAGAAAGTTTTTGTCATCCTTTTCGTAATCCACTAGTTTTTTTTTTTTTTTTTAAACATTTGCATTAATGGGCAAGTCTAATCTTATGCCTTATGTGACTCACATGGTTGGTCATTTTGTGTTTTTAAAAACACCTTTTGTCTACTGTTTCTCTCCTTAGACCCCAAATTCATGGACTGAGGAAACACGGGGGAGAAGAGGAGGAGTGGGGCACAAGCGCTCGGCATCATGGGGCAGTGCCGAGCACCTCCGAGAGGTCAGTGCTTTATAACAGTGTGAATACAAATAATTGTTCCATGTTTTTATTCATTCTTTTTCCATTCGTTTTATTCCCAGGCTGTCCTTAGGGCTTAAAATTGGTCTGTAATTAATTACATTTTACAAATATAAGGCTTTAAGTTGTCTTAAATTAGGATTTTAGATTTTTTTCCCCACACACTTATCGAATTAAATCTGTGTTGAGATATTTGACAGACATATCTCACACACTAGATTATATGGAGTCACTAGCGTGAGGCAGGGCTGTGTGTTAAATCAAGGTTAATGAGATGCATACAGTGAGCTGTATCTGTGTGAGGAAATTCAACCAGTGGTGGTCGGAGAACAGCAAATACTTCTTGACGGTTGACCTTCTGAGGTTGCTGACCACACCTATTTGATTTTTTTTCTTTTTTTTTTTCTTTAAATGACAGTGTTGCAAAAAATGATGCTATTTTAAGCAATATGACCAACTTCTATCCAATGTGCTGGCTTGATAAAGTATGGTGACCTTTTGTAATTAAGGTTTTGGGGTTTTTTTTGGGTTGTGTGTATTTATATGGCATGTTTAAGTGGAAAGGAATTATCAGGTCATATTGACAAGGGGGGGAAGAAAGATACCAAACACTTGCCTGCTGCACATTTTTATACACTAAAGGCAAAATCAGAAGCGAACAAAAATGGCTGAAATATTTCCAGACTCAAGGTTAAAGCCTGTATCCGCCAGCCACTTACTCCAAAGCCTAGATTGGCTATGTTCACATGAAGAGTGTATTTGGAACAATTTAGAAAAAGGATTGATCCTTTATACCTTATTTGAAATGGCATTATTTAAAATGTAATTTGGACACCATAAAGGTCTTGACCTGTCTGGAGTGTAGCATTTTCACCCTTGGATGTCTGATATTTCTAATATCTACTGTCTTGTATTTCTCTGTGACAGGTTGCGAAACTGAGGCACTCGCTCCAAAAACGCTCCAGACACGCACCTCCTCCTGCTGGCTATGAGCGCCTTCATCAGCCCTCACCTACGATCCATACACACATGCCTGGAGCCACGCAGGTAAAACTGCACTGAAAAACACACGTCATATGCACCGCCTTCGAAAGTTACATGGGTGTGTGTGCACGCATGCCTATTGCTACTAGTTCATTTACAGTGTGAGGCATGTGAACAGCAGGAATGTGTATCTCGTGGGTTTGTAAGTGTTGTTGTGTTGTTGAGAAATACAAGTCCGATTGGTTGTTAACTTTTTGGACACTTTTTTTTTTCAATATAATTACAATAGTCAATCCGAACCCAAAAAAAATCCCCAAAAACAGTCAAGTCTCTTTATCTGTAAACACTTTCAGTTCCAAAAATACATTTTCCAAATTCTATTCCAGTCTTTGGAATTTGTTACAGGATGTGATATTTGTTGTTTAACATTTTCATTTCATTTGTTTATTATACAGGAAAAGATTAAAAGTGGGGCGGCACGGTGGTGTAGTGGTTAGCGCTGTCGCCTCACAGCAAGAAGGTCCGGGTTCGAGCCCCGTGGCCGGCGAGGGCTTTTCTGTGTGGAGTTTGCATGTTCTCCCCGTGTCCGTGTGGGTTTCCTCCGGGTGCTCCGGTTTCCCCCACAGTCCAAAGACATGCAGGTTAGGTTAACTGGTGACTCTAAATTGACCGTAGGTGTGAATGTGAGTGTGAATGGTTGTCTGTGTCAGCCCTGTGATGACCTGGCGACTTGTCCATGCTGTACCCCGCCTTTCGCCCGTAGTCAGCTGGGATAGGCTCCAGCTTGCCTGCAACCCTGTAGAACAGGATAAAGCGGCTAGAGATTATATTTTAGTTACAGTTAAATGGGCTTGACTCGGTTAAAACTGGTTTACAGCAGGTTCCTGTTCTGCAGCACATAAAAGACAAAGATCACATCACAGTACAATTAAGACAAAAATCACGTCGACGATACAAAAAAAAAAAAAAACACAATCAAGGACGTCAACAGAAATAAAAAACAATACAAACAGTTACATACATAGAAGTTGAAAGGGGACAGGATTGAAGCAATATAATAATAATAATAATAATAATAATAACCTGACTGGTATGAGAATAGATCAATGATTGCAGGTGTAACTGTCAGAGTTTGTGTGCCTTTTTTTAAAACGTGTAATGGATGATGGTGTTCTAATGTGATCGGAGATCTCATTCCAGATTTTGGTGTATGGATGAAAAAAAAAATTGATCTCTGACCATAAGTGTTTTTATAAGCAGGTACTGAAAAGTGTGCACGTTACGGATTGAGTAATGCACCCGTGTTATGTGTTGGTGAGGGACGGTTGGTTTGAATCTGAAAATAAAACGTAATAGTATGACTGTAATTCTGAAAAGTCACGGCGTTTGAATGTGAAAATGCAGTGCAGTGATGAGTCCAACTAGGAAGTTTATGGTGGATCTTGTACGCTCTACTGTATAGTCTTGCTATTGGTTCAGAAATTTTTTTTTTTAGAAGAAGCCTTTGTGTCACATGCACACTCGAGCACAGTGAACGTCGTCCTTTTGCATTTAGCCCATCTGATGCAGTGAACACATGCATATGCGTGCACACGCACAAGTGAGCAGTGAGGACACGCACATGCCCAGAGCGGTGGGCAGTTATGCTACAGCACCCGGGGAGCAGTTGGGGGTTAGGTGCCTTGCTCAAGGGCACTTCAGCCCAAGGCTGCCCCTTGTTAACCTCACCACATGTCTTTTGAATTTCCTTTGTGGTACGACAACAGATTGGAAGACGGTAAGATATTGTTGAAAAAAATAATTGCATGTAGGTAAGTTTCAGAAACCGAGAGTGACAGATATGGTCCGAGCTTGTTATACAATTTCTGATTAAGCTTCTGATTCAATCCACTTTGAGCGCCTTCATCAGCCCTCACCTACGATCCATACACACATGCCTGGAGCCACGCAGGTAAAACTGCACTGAAAAACACACGTCATATGCACCGCCTTCGAAAGTTACATGGGTGTGTGTGCACGCATGCCTATTGCTACTAGTTCATTTACAGTGTGAGGCATGTGAACAGCAGGAATGTGTATCTCGTGGGTTTGTAAGTGTTGTTGTGTTGTTGAGAAATACAACAGCTTCACGTTCATCTAGCAACAGAGATGGAAATAGCGCCTGTCTTATTTTAGGAGGTAGTGTCACTGAGATCATGTGATTGACACTATATACGCACACTGAGAGTTAATACCCGTACCTCACACTACCATTCCAATAATGGTATTAAAGGTACAGTTTGTAATGTTTAAGTGTTTTAAATCATGAGCTACGGTATTGTGTAATATTGCCATCATGGTATGATGGACTGAGGGTTTTTTTTTTTTTTAAACTCCAGACTTCTGTCTACACACCCTTTTTTTTTTTTTTTTTTCCCCCCCACCCATAAAATTGTCTCCCCCTACAGACAGCACAGAGCAATTCAGCTCTGCTCCTTCCTTTCTTTCTTTTTGATTGATTCATTCATTTACAACCCCGATTCCAAAAAAGTTGGGACAAAGTACAAATTGTAAATAAAAACGGAATGCAATAATTTACAAATCTCAAAAACTGATAGTGTATTCACAATAGAACATAGACAACATATCAAACATTGAAAGTGAGACATTTTGAAATTTCATGCCAAATATTGGCTCATTTGAAATTTCATGACAGCAACACATCTCAAAAAAGTTGGGACGGGGCAATAAGAGGCTGGAAAAGTTAAAGGTACAAAAAAGGAACAGCTGGAGGACCAAATTGCAACTCATTGGGTCAATTGGCAATAGGTCATTAACATGACTGGGTATAAAAAGAGCATCTTGGAGTGGCAGCGGCTCTCTGAAGTAAAGATGGGAAGAGGATCACCAATCCCCCTAATTCTGCGCCGACAAATAGTGGAGCAATATCAGAAAGGAGTTCGACAGTGTAAAATTGCAAAGAGTTTGAACATATCATCATCTACAGTGCATAATATCATCAAAAGATTCAGAGAATCTGGAAGAATCTCTGTGCGTAAGGGTCAAGGCCGGAAAACCATACCGGGTGCCTGTGATCTTCGGGCCCTTAGATGGCACTGCATCACATACAGGCATGCTTCTGTATTGGAAATCACAAAATGGGCTCAGGAATATTTCCAGAGAACATTATCTGTGAACACAATTCACCGTGCCATCCGCCGTTGCCAGCTAAAACTCTATAGTTCAAAGAAGAAGCCGTATCTAAACATGATCCAGAAGCGCAGACGTCTTCTCTGGGTCAAGGCTCATTTAAAATGGACTGTGGCAAAGTGGAAAACTTCTGTGGTCAGACAAATCAAAATTTGAAGTTCTTTATGGAAATCAGGGACGCCGTGTCATTCGGACTAAAGAGGAGAAGGACGACCCGAGTTATCGCCGCTCAGTTCAGAAGCCTGCATCTCTGATGGTATGGGGTTGCATTAGTGCGTGTGGCATGGGCAGCTTACACATGTGGAAAGACACCATCAATGCTGAAAGGTATATCCAGGTTCGAGAGCAACATATGTTCCCATCCAGACGACGTCTCTTTCAGGGAAGACCTTGCATTTTCCAACATGACAATGCCAAACCACACACTGCATCAATTACAGCATCATGGCTGCGTAGAAGAAGGGTCCGGGTACTGAACTGGCCAGCCTGCAGTCCAGATCTTTCACCCATAGAAAACATTTGGCGCATCATGAAACGGAAGATACGACAAAAAAGACGTAAGACAGTTGAGCAACTAGAATCCTACAATTGACAAGAATGGGTTAACATTCCTATCCCTAAACTTGAGCAACTTGTCTCCTCAGTCCCTAGACGTTTACAGACTGTTGTAAAGAGAAAAGGGGATGTCTCACAGTGGTAAACATGGCCTTGTCCCAACTTTTTTGAGATGTGTTGTTGTCATGAAATTTAAAATCACCTAATTTTTCTCTTTAAGTGATACATTTTCTCAGTTTAAACATTTGATACGTCATCTATGTTCTATTCTGAATAAAATATGGAATTTTGAAACTTCCACATCATTGCATTCTGTTATTTACAATTTGTACTTTGTCCCAACTTTTTTGGAATCGGGGTTGTATTAATTTATTCACATAATAAAGCATTGCATGTTTTCCAAAAAGCTAGGACTGGAAAAGCCAGCGCAGCATTTTAACAGATTACAGAAGATATGGAAGACTAGTAACATCACAAAATCAACTGAACTGCACATCTTTGTTTAAAAAAAAAATTTAAAAACAGTTTTACTTTATGGATTTGGAATAGACAAAGACTGTTACAGAAATTTCAAGTGTTTATCAACAAACGTCTTCGAAGAATCTTAAGCATTTGGTGGCCAGAAACTATCAGGAATGAAAATCTATGAGAACAAGCCAGGCAGGAACCAGTAGAGCAACTTATTACTAGAAGGAAATGGGCATGGATTGGTCATACTTTGTGAAAGCCAAAAAACAAAAATCGCAAAACTGGCACAGACATGGAACCCAACGGGAAGATCAAGGAATATGTGGAAGAGAGATGTGGAGGCAGAGATGAGGAGAGAAGGGTACACCTGGAGTAGGCTTGAAAAGATATTTCTAAACCTTGTGCGTTGGAGACGAGTGCTCGATGGCCTCTGCTCCTCTATGGAGTGATAGGGTGATGATGATAGAGAGAGCTAGGTTTACTTTATTGATCCCAAGCTGGGAAATTATGTTACAGCAGCAAGCTATCATGATTTTTTTTTTTTTGGTCCCACAAAGCAGGTGGCGACAATTAGGAGTAGGAAAAAAAATTTGTTGGTGCTTTTCACAGCAGAAGGCTCTACCGTGACAAACTGCCCTCTTAATTAGAAGATTGTAAGTTTATGAATTATGCTTGCTTATATCCTCACTCAAATATTTTGTTGGTTCTGTATTTTGTGTGTGTGTGTGTGCACAGACCATCCCTCTGTTGCCCCTAAGCAGGCTGGCTCCCAGACTGCGGCGCAGTGTAGAGGGGCTTAACCTGGAGCTGGAGGGAGTCTTTGTGTCTGAAACAGCAGAACAACAACGCAAGGTCAGACATTATGCACACACAGATTAAGCATGGTTAAACTAAGCAATACTGTAAGCTATATATTTACAGATTCAATCTGGCAGTGTGTGCATTAAATAAATGAAGCAACGTTATTTTCTCTTAATTTTGATTGATTGAGACAGTGGTATACGGGCGGCACGGTGGTGTAGTGGTTAGCGCTGTCGCCTCACAGCAAGAAGGTCCGGGTTCGAGCCCCGTGGCCGACAAGGGCCTTTCTGTGTGGAGTTTGCATGTTCTCCCCGTGTCCGCGTGGGTTTCTTCCGGGTGCTCCGGTTTCCCCGACAGTCCAAAGACATGCAGGTTAGGTTAACTGGTGACTCTAAATTGACCGCAGGTGTGAATGTGAGTGTGAATGGTTGTCTGTGTCTATGTGTCAGCCCTGTGATGACCTGGCGACTTGTCCAGGGTGTACCCCGCCTTTTGCCCGTAGTCAGCTGGGATAGGCTCCAGCTTGCCTGCGACCCTGTAGAACAGGATAAAGCGGCTAGAGATGATGAAATGAGATGAGACAGTGGTATACAGTGGTGCTTGAAAGTTTGTGAACCCTTTATAGTCATGAAAGTGTTCTGGAATTTTCCAGAATTCCGGATTTTTAGATTTTCCGCTGGATTTTTTCTGCTAATGACCTGGAAATCCGGATATTTGACAAAACTCTTGAAAATCTCCGGTTTCCCGAATGGAGAAATATTTATTTTTCGGATTTTTCGCGTTCCTAGACGCGGTGTAATACTTCACATCGTCCTTGCATGGGCGCGGTCCTTAAATAGCCCAAACATAGTTCATTGATTAAAGACAGGTGTTCTTTGTTAACGGCGCGTGTGCCGGAGCTTGTCAGGTGCGCGCGCCAAGGTGCGCCTTCAGGTGCACGTGCTAAGGCGCGCCGGACTGACACCGTTCTGCACAAGCGCAACACAATCGCACTAGAAAGCATGTTCAAGCTGCCAGTGTAGCTGCAGTCTTTTTAGTTGCGAATTACGAGTATTTTCTCTTGTTAATAATTCGCCATGTCAAAACAAGCAAAACTTTCCTCCTTCTTTCGACGTGAAGAGAGGTAAGCAATTTATTTTATATATATATTTTGTGGCTTTGAAGCTAAGTTTTAGTGCCGTTTCTAGAACACATCATCAAGAAAACGTGGAAGAAACAGCAATAATGGAAGAGCCGGTTTCTAAGCTACCTAAAACTAGCAATGGTAATTATTTTTTGTTACATAATGTACTCAGGCTGCTAGTCAGTGTGTGTGACACACACACACACACACACACACACACACACACACACACACTACGCCCCTGATTTACATGAGAAATTTGGTATTCATTGGTGTTTAAATTTACAGACAATACGAACTAATGTAAACAATTGGCTTCAACTCGCATAAATATGAATTGGAAATGTTTAGTTCACTTTAGCTTCTGCAAACGCACAACTCTACTAAAAGATTGATAAACGAGGCTCAATGTCCCCAACACTGAAACCTGAAAGCTTTGGAAACTCTAACAGACCTTTACTTTTTAACAGTACTGTTTTGGGATTTTGCTGAGTTTACCTTCAACTGTCTGATTTTTTTCAAAGTAATGAACTGTGTAGGCAGGAAAATCACGTTTTCTAAATGCACTCCTGAAAATTACTCATTAACTAGGGGAATTAAATCTGATATTTTTGGCATGTTAATTATTAATGTACATGAAAGAAAAAGGCTTAAAAGTTATAACTTGTTTTAGTGAAAAATAAGTACAGTACTAGAATGCACTAGAATGCAGGGTTTTGCGTGTTATGTTATTAAAATATTTTCGGGGGACGTAGCCCCCCCATTTCAGGGTTTTTTCCTTTGCTCCACTTTCATCTCTACCTTTTTAGAACTTTCTATATTTCTGTATAAATATGACCTAAAACATCATCAGATTTTCACACAAGTCCTAAAAGTAGATAAAGAGAACCCAGTTAAACAAATGAGACACAAATATTATACTTGGAAATATAGAGCATTCTAAAGGGTTCACAAACTTTCAAGCACCACTGTATCACCACATGAAGTAGCAGTCGGACTGAAGTGAAAAAAGTTCCCATACATTTCAACGGGAAAAGACGTGAGACATGCAAAGAAACTTAACTCTTTCACCACTGTATAACTTCACAGACTGCTGTATACACTGTATAACATAAGAGATACCATTAACATTAAGTAACTGTCTGATAAATTCAATATAAACCAGTACACAAATTTACATTACAGTTAATAGCATTTAGCAGATGCTCTTTTCCAGAATAACATACAATATACCCAGAGCAGCCTGGGGTTAGGTGCCTTGCTCAAGCGCACTTCAGCCCAGGGAATCAAACATACTTTTTGGTCCCAAAGTTGCTTCTCTAACCGTTAGGCCATGGCTTTTTGAAAGAAAATACAGTGAAAGTGTGTGCGCCATAGTGACGTGTTTGGAAACTGGAGGAGTTCTGCTTCGAGAATATGCAAAACCTTATGAAAATAAACTGGACTGTTAAATTTTGTTTTCTCCACTAGTATTTACCAAAAGAAAGATGCATAACCCAAATTAACATTTGTCCTTATCTAAATTATGTTGTCATAAATCCCAGGGAATCTGACTTCCCAACCAATCGGCATGCACAATGCACCGGGCTTTCCCTACTGTAATGAGACCAGAATAGTGGATTAGTGATATTAGTGATAAGACTGCTTTCATGGTCTGTTGTGTTGAAAGATACCGTATTTTCTGTACCGATATAGTGGTTTGCAGTGGTAAAACGGTTAATCTAGATGTTACTCAACCCTGAAAATTCAGCTGTGAATTATGAAATTGTGCTCACACTGGATTCCCCCCCCAGTTTTGTCTGTCATTCAAAGTTGATTTTTTTTAAATAAATAAATAGATAAATAAACACCCTGGCAAACTAGTAAGTCTATCACACCAGGGCTGACCTTAACTGTGAGGTGAAACTCCATCGTAGCTACTGTGTAACACCGTGTGTGTGTGTGTTTATTTTTTAAACTGATCAGATTCTGGATGTGCCAGATGGTCACAGAGCACCTGTTCCAGTGTTGAGGTGCAGCAGTGGCTCTCAGAGTGACCTTTCCCCTGGTCTCCTCTCCCCCTCACAGTCACCCTGCCCTATAGAAGAGTCCGGTAAGTCCACTGAGGGGTTGTTGACATGATTCAATCAGATGGGATGGTGAGAATCTGTTGCATCGTTTCTTCTATGTGACCTCTAGCTGACCTACTGCATTATTTTGAAGCATTTTGAGACCGTCTAAAGATACACTTAGAAGATGGTTCTGGATACTTGGTGGTTTATCCCACACTGGCCGGAAGGCCCGGAGGGGGATTATGTCATGCCGATGTCTGTCTGTTTGTCTGTCCGTGCATGCCAGGAAGAGTGCTCACCTTCTGAAATCAACTCCTCTCTCAATTTTTGGAGGAATTTCATGAAACTTGGCAAGAGGCGTTCCTATTGAGGTATTTCACCTGATGTCACAGGGTCATGTGACGCCCGGTGTCCACCATTTTGGACGGCAAGCTAGCTAATGTCAACAACAGTAGCTGGTATGTTACTGTAGCAATATTTACGTTCAGTCATTTGGATGACTGTTAAAACCTTTCAGTCTCAAGTTTTTCCTTTACTGGATTTACTAGTTTACTGAGCTAGCACGCGCTGGCTCCCGGCTTGGCCGGCGAGCGCGCGATGGCTCCCGGCTTGGCCGGCGAGCGCGCGATGGCTCCCGGCTTGGCCGGCGAGCGCGCGATGGCTCAGTAAACTAGTAAATCCAGTAAAGGAAAAACTTGAGACTGAAAGGTTTTAACAGTCATCCAAATGACTGAACGTAAATATTGCTACAGTAACATACCAGCTACTGTTGTTGACATTAGCTAGTGCTAACAGCTAGTTGCTAATACACTGCTACAACTACACCGACCCTAATAATACAGTTCTTGGTCATTGCCTGGTAACAGCAAATTTATAACGGGCCATGTCTCAACAGACCAAGAAGTTATTTCAATGACATTTAATAACATTTTGTTTATCCTGAGGACTGAAAGTAAATGAAAATGTGAGCAAACCTTAGCTGTAATAAGATGGCGACCACCGGCTCCAGGGACGACCCGCTGATGTAGGCATGTTACCCAGCCTGACACAAAATATTTGTAGGCATCCAAACTCGTATACGCTTTCAGATCAATACCTGTGTATGGCGATGGGTTTTTAACGACGTAGGTATACAGATCATGTGGGCCGAAGTCAGGTAAAGACGAGGGCTTCGTGTACTTCCGTACGTCAGTGAGCAATCCTGGTGGAAGCAGGTAAACGTCGTTCTCTAAGCCTGCTAACCTCAATTTTTGCAAATACCGCTCCCTCTGCTCGCCCTGTAAATGCCCTACGTCGCTGGATAGTGAAGGTGTTTTCTGCATCTCGCTCCTTTTTCTTTTATGTTTTTCGTTTGTCGCCTTCCTCGCATTCAAACTGATTCGAGCCGTGCCGTCCAAAATGGCAGCGTCACGTGAGTGAAATACCTCAATATGTCGGTAGTATGTGTATTGTGACCCTGAGTTTAGCGAAATTACATTTCACCAGAGTTACAGCCCTTGATTAACAAAATTATACTTTGACAGTTTCATATGAGGTTTTTTTTTTCTTCCCTTCTGAAATCAACTCCTCTCACAATTTTTGGATGAATTTCTTGAAACTTGGCAAAAGGCCTTGTTATGACAGTAATACGCATATTGTGATTTAATTTCGTTTGTGAAAATTTTACCAGAGTTTTGACCCCTTGATTTTTAAATAACTTTGACAATTTCATGAGGGTGTACATTTCTTCTGAAATCAACTCCTTTCACAATTTGTGGAGGAATTTCACCAAACTTGGCAAAAGGCTTTGTTATATGACGGTTATACGCATATTGAAATTGTTTAATTTGGACAAATTTTTACCAGAGTTATGCCCTTGATTATGAACAAACTTGTACTTTGGTAATTTCATAAAGGTGTGCTTGCTTTCTGAAATCAACTTCCCTCACAATTTTTGGAGGAATTTCATGTAATTTGGCAAAAAGTTTTTATCCCCTGCTGGCTGAAAGGCCTGAAGGGGGATTATGTCATGGTGATGTCCACCCGTCCGTCCTGGGAAGGGTGCTCACCTTCTGAAATCAACTCCTCTTACAATTTTTGGAGGAATTTTATGAAACTTGGCAGGATTCTTTGTTATATGTTGGTAATAAGCATATTGCAATTTCGTTCAATTCAGTTGCATTTTACCAGTTATGGCATAGTTGCCAGCGGGGGGGGGGTTATTGTGCTCTCAGAGCACTCTTGTTCTATGATGGTTGAGGACTACACTTGCTATGATAACTTCAGGACTGTCGTTGTTCTAAACACTTTTGCACTCAAGTCTCCATCAATGAACAGTTGATTTTTTTTTTTATTATTATTATTTTTTAAATTTCTTTTTAATGAGGGAAAAAAACATTATATATCTTACGATATACACATGGTCCTCAACAAAAAAAAAAACTTCGACAAAATAGACTTCATGTTAAAACTAAAATGGATTTCCTGGTTGCACATTTTGACCATCTAGGGGACACTTACAGAAGCAAGTTATGTATAATCATGCTATCTGTTATCACCCAGATGAGGATGGGTTCCCTTTTGTGTCTCGTTCCTCTCAAGGTTTCTTCTGTCATTTCAGGGAGTTTTTCCTCGTCACCATCGTTTTAGGCTTGCTCGTTAGGGATAAATTTTAGTTCATAGGTTTAAAATCTTCATTTTTCTGTAAAGCTGCTTTGCAACAATGTCTATTGTTAAAAGCGCTATACAAATAAACCGACTTGATATTTTGAGACTTTTGCATATTGACGTACTATAGTGAATGTGGGTTTTTAAAATGTAAAAACATCTAAGCTCTCTTTGATGGCTGATTTTGTAATTACATAAATGATCTAAATTTAACCAACCAAAGTGTGCATTTTTAAATTTAATATAGACTTTTTTTTTTTTTTTTGCAAAAAACTGATTTTGGGAGTATTGTGTATTAAAGGAATACGCCACCCCCAGGTGAAATTGAGTCAGTCCCTGCAGTCCCTAGAGTTGGATGAGTGAGCCAAAGCGTTTTGTAGCTGACCCAGCCATTGCCCTGATCTAGAAACGCCCCGGTTAGCTTTAGCTTAGCGTAGTCGCTGTAATCCGGCGTGTCCAGCTAGCATTGTCGTTGCAAAAGTGAATTAAATAACAAGATTTTTTATAATTATTTCTCATGACCTGTACATTCACATCGAGTACACATATCAATGCAAATTAACACGAAGGGATTTACTAGACCAATTTATATCTGGAACTATTTTCGGCCACAGCACAGGCAAAGCACCGCTGCAGGCGCAAAGACACCACGCAGCACCTGAAAACCCTCAACTTCCGTCAATACACCAGCGTGACTACTAAGTTGTGGTGCTGCATGGTGTCTTTGCGCCTGCAGCGGTGCTTTGCCTGTGCTGTGGCTGAAAATAGTTCCAGATATAAATTGGTCTAGTAAATCCCTTCGTGTTAATTTGCATTGATATGTGTACTCGATGTGAATGTACAGGTCATGAGAAATGATTATAAAAAATCTTGAGTTATTTGATTCACTTTTGCAACGACAATGCTAGCTGGACACGCCGGATTACAGCGAGTACGCTAAGCTAACCGGGGCGTTTCTAGATCAGGGCAATGGCTGGGTCAGCTACAAAACGCTTTGGCTCACTCATCCAACTCTAAGGACTGCAGGGACTGACTCAATTTCACCTGGGGGTGGCGTACTCCTTTAACTCGGGTTTACGATCTCGCCAATATGTCCAATACGCACCTTTTTAGCAGGAGATGTGATCTTTGATAATGCTAAGCTACATAACCAGCTTGATGAGTGAACCAGCTAGGTAACTTTTGCAAATGTTGGTGATGAACAAAACTGTGCTAAAGTGTTAACTATCCAGTGGGCTACTGTCAGTTAGTGTGATGGTTCTAATGAATAAATTTCCTGACATGAGTAGTGGGGGAAGGGGTGGTGTTTCCAATTTGCATATTCATACATGTTAATATGTACTGACATTTCTTAATGAGATTAAAGAGTTTTGTCACTTTTAGCCCATTTTCCTGTGTGTTTAACAACACACGAAATGGTTTATCAAGAAGAATAGATTTTTTTTAAAGTGATATTTTTTTTAAATGAAATGAAACGACAGTTTAACAGATTTTGCACTCTTCCTGTGCATTAGGTATGGTCGTGTGTGGGCCACTGGATGCCTCTCATTCGCCTTCTTTATATGTGATTGATGCACCATCGTCATCCCCCCTCCCCAACAAGACCTACGCCTTTCAGAGAGAGCCACCAGAAGGCTGCGAGAGAGTACGCGTGTGTGAGGAGGCCTTGTGAGTGAATCTATCTCTTCTTTCACAAGCACAGTTTCATATAAGAACACAAAATATACCAGTACTTTTTTTGTTTGTTTGTTTGTTTGTTATGCACATAGATATATGCATACACAGTATATAATAAAATAACAGTAGAAAAGGTGAATACAGAACTCTAATGATGTTAATCAGTATTTTGTAGGTCTTCATCTAGACTTGTAACCATATAATGCTGCATTTTTCCATAATATCGAAGGCTTATGCTGGTCTTTAAGCCCCCTCCCTTCCCGTAAATGTGAAATGTACTTCTGCTCTACCACCTTCCTGTGCAACCCCTACAAAGTCCATGGCAACCACACTGTTAGACAGGTGCATCAGTCATAAAGGAGGAAAAACCCTTTTAAACCAGTCAAAAACAGCTGCTTATCAGCAAATTGTACAAATTCAGTTATCCTCAGTGTTTATCCTGGTCAGGGTCATGGTGACCCAGTAACATGAGGGAATAAGACAGGAACTATGCGCACACGCACGTTCACACCGAATGTGTGCGATGTAGTGGAGCCATTCCTCCTACTGGCATTCCAACGTATTTTGGGAGGTGAGAGAAAACTGGTATCTCCGGGAAATGCACATGATCATGAAACATAACACAGAGATTAACCTGAGCTCAGAATGAAATCAAGGACCCAGGAATTATGAGGTGAAAAAGCTACCCACTGTGCCACCATGGAGCCCACATAGGACATACAGTTGAATGCAAAGCTTTAATTTCACCAGTATAAACTTGGTTTGAACAGGGTGACAACAAGGGCGTGGGGATCTTACAAAAGCTAATCAGAGGATATGTAAAGAGGCAGTCATAAAGGCAAACAGTGGGCGTACAAGTTTATAGATGTATACAGTGGAGTACAAAAAGACTACACATCCTTGGTAAAATTTCAGGTTTTTGTGATGTAAAAAAAAAAATTCACCAAGATGAATCGTGTCAGATTTTTTTTTTTCCATCTTTAACGTGATTCAGCAACCAACAAAATTTTAAAGTGGGAAAAACCTCAATGAAGTGATTCTGATTAACCCCAAATAAAGACCAGTTGTTTCTGTCGGATTTTCTTGACCGCTTCTTGGTTTCAGTAGACTCCTGAAGCTTACAAAGCATGCGCAGGAGCTTATTGTCAAAATGCATTGATCAGGAGAGGGGTACAAAAGAATTTCTAGATCTAAAGCATTCGATGTATCATGGAACTCCATGAAGGACATCGTGAGCAAGTGCAGAAAACGGGGTGTCACAGTGACATTACCTAGAACAGGATGTCCCTCCAAAGCTGACAAAAGGACAAACAAAAACACATCAGGGAGGCTGCCAAGTGACTTACATTAAAGGTGCTGCAGGAACATACGACGAGTACGGTTTACTCCATGCATGTGACAACAACCTCTTGTGTTCTTAAAATGCCTGCGCTTTGGGGTAGGGTGGCTAGACGGAAGGCCCTTCTCATGGGAAGAAACATCCAAACCCACCTAAATTTTGCCAAACCATGTGGTCTGGCGAGATCAATGTAGAACCGTTTAGGCACAAGTGTAAAAGCTATGTTTTGCACAAAAACAAGACTGCTTATTAGTCAAAGAACACCATACCCATGGTGAAGCATGGTGGTGACAGCATCATGCTATGGGGCTCCTGGTCTTTGGCTGGGACTAGGGCTCTACTGAAGGTAGACAGAATAGAAGAATGGCTCCAAATGCCAATCTATTTTGGCAAGCCTCTGATAGCTGAAGATGAAGAAACTTTTCATCTTCAGTAAGATTATGACCCAAAGCACAAATCCAAGTCAACAAAGGAATGGCTTCAGAAGATGATGATGATGATGATGATGATGATGATTTTTTTTTTCCTTTTTTTTTTAATCCCCCACTGGCTGAAAGGCCTGAAGGGGGATTATGTCGTGGCGATTTCTGTCAGTCTGTCCCGGGAAGGATGCTCACCTTCTGAAATCAACTCCTCTTGCAATTTTTGGAGGAATTTTATGAAACTTGTCAGGATTCTTTGTTATATGTCGGAAATGCGCATATTGTGATTTCGTTCAACTGGATCACATTTTACCAGAGTTACAGCCCTTGATGAACAAAATTATACTTTGACAATTTCATGAGTGTGTGCTTTCCTTCTGAAAACAACTCCTCTCACAATTTGTGGAGGAATTTCACCAAACTTGACAGGAGGCATTGGTATATGTCGGTAATACACTTATTGTAATTTTGTTAAATTCGGTCACATTTTACCAGAGTTATGGCATAGTTGCCAGCGGGGGATATTGTGCTCTCAGAGCACTCTTGTTTGGAATCTGACCTCAACAGACCTAAATCCTATTGAAAACATGTGGAATGACTTGAATACCGTGCACCGGAGATCATCTCATAATTTGATGGAGTTGGAGCATTTTTGCTAAGCAGAGTGGAACCAAATTGCAAAATCAAGATGTGCCAAGTTGGTCGACTCTTACCTGAAAAGACTGAGTGTTTTATTGCAAAGAAAAAGTGTTTGTTTTTAAATTGAATATTGTTGGTTACATTATCATGATGCGTCAGAAAAAGAGCAGACATGATTTATCTTGGTTTCAGCTTTTTACATCACAAAAACCTGAAACGTTAACAGGGGTGTGTAGACTTTTTATATCTGTTGTACATCATCTTGGAAAAAGGGAGCCGTAAGCTTGTGAACTGACTTCGAAGTTTGTCCTCTACTATATCGTTAATCCTATCTGTTACTTGTAATTAAATTAATTGTTTTACTTGATGTAATAAAGGACCATCGAACAGTTATAGTCAGCTATAACTGCTATAGTCTTGTTACTGTTTTTGCTCTTGGCCATATGTGCGTCTGAGCAATTTTTTGTACAGTATATACTTCCAATATATAATATCTTTTGGTACTCATAGCCAACAAATAACCTCCATTTTTTTTTTCTTTGCCCTCTTCTGTAGTTCTCCATGCCATGGTGAACCTCCTGCTCAGCCTTCCTGCCCTGACCCCAACAAAGTGAACTTCACTCCGCACGGAGGCTCGGCTTTCTGTCCTGTCAGTCTTCTGAAGCCCCTTCTCCCTTCCATGGACTTGTTGTTTCGTGGCCTGTCCGTCTCACCTGTGACTGGCTGCTCTGGCCCAAACCCCGCCCCCTGTCCGACAACCGCACATCCAGTGAGTGGATACCTGAGCGGGCCCCTTCCAGACTCTACCACCTCCTCCATTTAAAAAGATGGGAGATATGAGATGGCAAACAAAAGAGCAGCGGACTGAGGTTTTGTGCCATCTCATCATATAACTGACCAAGTAATGGCTTACCAGTAGTCCTAGCAAACACTAAGTGTTTACTTTTAGACTAAATCAGGAGATGAGCGAGAACAGGAAAATCCCACCAAAGAACAGTACGAAGAGCTCGGTCACACTCAGGACAAACCCTCAAATTTCATTTGTGAACAGATTATCAAAGCACACAGGAAGGTACTGAATGTGTATGCAAAGCTGAATATTCTCTGTTTGAAATAATGGCCCGTTTCCTTTAGCTGCTTTTGATGAGGCTTAGTGGGTTTTGAACCTGTGCTTACGGAGCATAGAGAGACTCTTGGTGATGTCAGCTTTGATTCAAAGAAAATATGTTAAGCCCCACATACTGACTTCTAATCCAGATGTGTATTTTGCTCCACTTGGCCCTTTTGTACTCTACTGTAGAGTCGACAGCTGATACAAGACCCCCACAATGGGTTCGTCTTATTTAAGTCCACTAAATTTGTTTTACACCACAGAGCTGACAATCCTGTTTTATTTATTATTCAGTCTCCCTTGAGCTTTGCAGCTTCAGTTATAACTTGGCAGTGACGTGCAATGCAAAAGATATGCTTGCCCCTTTGTTCAATTGGTCAAATGGCGAACTGTCAGCAGAAACCTGTATGGGATTGACCAGTTAGGTTTAAGTTCACTAAATGATGGTGAGGTCTTTTGATTTAATATTGATGATGACTTATGAATTAAAAAAAAAAAAACACATTTATACAAAGACATCTTTGATATTACCCAGAAAGAGCCGACATACATGGATTTGAATTAAAAGGTTTGTATATAGTATTGACCTGAGAGGATGGAATATTTTCATTCAAAATTGAAAGCGGACAAAGGCACTGATTTCTTGCATAATGCCTTGTATTTTTTTTTAAACTGTATTTTTGATATTCAGAAAGAATATTTTCTTTGGTTTGTCTGTTTTCCATGTATATAAAAAAGACTGAACTCTTGTGCATTTATCAAGGTAAATATCTATATTAGAATGTAGCAAGTACAAGTATGTTTGTATTATAGCACTAAACACAGTCAGTGAAAATTCAGCTTTGTGGTCATTGCACAATATGTTGTTTTTTTGGGATTCGTCAGGATCTGATGTTCCTGTCACCAGTGTTGCAATAGTGGAAATCTGACTCATTGGAAAAGCTCACTCTGATGTTTAGAAAGCTTTAGGAAGTAAAAGATGTGCTGGTGGTTGCTAATTTAGTGTTACAGATATCCCACCAAAACGTACATAATTTAATGTCCTCGCACAGCTGTGTGTGTGTGTGTGTGTTATACAAAAGTAATGCCCTTTTGTACCTAGAACTCGCAGTATCCCAGATTCTCAGGGTAGTTTTGTTAAGATTCCGTTTGAATTTCAACTCGATGTACTGGGTGAAGTCAGTTCCATTTCTGTAAATGTAAATGAATGGTTATCAGGGTGTTTTTGTGTACCTTTTGCATCTATTTGTTCTCTGAAAAAGGTGCTTTGTAACGTTGCGTCTTAGGTTTACATTTCTCTCTTTATTTGTTGTTGTTTATGACCTGCAGTAAATCAACAAAGTCTTTTCTTCTCAGATTGGACTGCTGCAAAAATGGCTTGCTTGTACTATTTTCAGTTTATGCCTTTTTTTTTTTTTTTGATGACACGAATAAAACAAAAATGTAAACTTATTTTTATTTATTTTAAATAATGACTAACACACACCTTAAGCAACCTAAATACGAATTTAAATGGCAGGTTCAAACCTGCACGTATTGTAACCCCCCCCCTGTAAAAACAGTTTACTTGGAACAAACACGTGTAGTGTTGCACTGGGACTCTTGTAGCCCCGCCCTTTTTCTAATCTCAGCCCTGCCATTCGCTCGAATCAGTGCTCCGTTACTGTATTTGGACCAATCAGAATCCTCCACATCCAAAGACGTAAAATTCAAAGAGCACTTGGTGAGTAAGGACCCACTTAATCTTCAAATAGTCGCCTTAAACAGATGCCTGATTAAAATAATCGTAACAAGCTTTTAAAAAGCGCTTTTTCTCTATAAAAAATAAAAGAAAAGAGTAGATTTATGTAGCTTTATTTAACAGGAATGACTAATGAACAGATGAGCGGTTTACTGTGTTATATTTAGAGGCGTAAAATACTTCCTGAGTGAGTGACTTTGTCAAGACTAGACCAGTTATTTGAACCAGAACCCATAATTTACGCCTGGAAATAAATAACTGTGGTTTCGGAGTTAAAATACGAGCACTGTTCGAGTATAATGATATGTTAGGCATGATTCGTGTGCAGGGTTTGGGAGTGAACTTGCAGAGGCTCAGGCGCATCCAGCAGTCAGACTCCTGATGGTGGTTTGGGTCCTACAGGTCTGACGCGTCCAACAACAAAACATCAAATGAGCCGCTAGACATAATAACCGGCAGGGCGGCGGATTGTTATTATCAGTCTCTGGAACGCTTTTGGACTACTTTTCTTGATTGATATAAAATCAGTTTAATGCACCGAGCTGTGTTTTCGAGATGCTGCAGGAAACAGGAGCAGAAACGCGTTCCAGGACCCAGCTAACTCTGTGACCAAACTGCAGCTTTGTGAAAAAATAAATTTAAAAAAAATATATTCTCTTTCTCTCTCTGTATATATATATCTCCTGTGAAGCAGGTAGAAACGGAGCGAGGTGGTTTATATATAAACCCCTTAAACTTTCACCATTTCCGGGCTCGGGCTAGCCGGTAGAGTGGAGCGGGACGGGGGCTCGCGGGCTGTAGGAAGCGGAACTGGCTCTGTGTCGGACTCGGTGTCGGTACCGGTACCGGGATTAACGCTACTGAACAACGACATGGTTGCAGGAAAAGGCGGCGTGAAAGCATCGCTCTGGCACAACGAGAGAGTGCGTTTCCTCGTGTGTTTCCTTGGAGTGTTTGTGTGTTACTTTTACTACGGCATTCTCCAGGAGACCATGTGAGTAGGAAAGCTTTTCACTTTCAGCTTCACATCGAACCGCTCAGGGTTGTTTTACAATCAGGGTACGCAAGCTAAAACTCACATTTAACACTTATCTTCAATATCAAAAGGCTTGACTAAATAAACTTGGTTGGTTGTTTATTGTAGCCCTGTGATAGCTCTATCATGCAAAAAAAAAAAAAAAATTGGTGATAACGTTATTTTTGGTGAATGTATGGCAATATGTCATATTTAGCAAAATTACTCGTGTCCTTTAGAAAAAGTGCTTTTTTTGACCACAGGTAGCTCCAAAAGGGATGCACTTACATCATTCTTTATACCATAAAACACATATTTGGTTCCATATCATTGGAAACATAGTTAAGTTTTAATGTTGAATGCCAGTAAGTTTTCAGACTATTTTGATCAAATTAGTATGTAATTGTGTAAAAAAAAAAAAAAAAAAAATGTCCTCTCCGAGACAGCTAATTTTTCAATATAAAATAACATATCTAAAATGATTTTCATCCTAAAATGTAGTCAAGATATCGGGACGTAAATATTAGAGACAACTAACACACAGCTTACAGCCTTATATTTAAAAGCACTAGTGGATTCTGAATTGTCAAAAAAAAAAAAGTCCTCTCCGAGAATCACTTCATTTGTTTCTCCCAGCCCTGCTTAAAGCTACACTTAATCTTCTTTATCTTATAGCAGATTACACAAAACTACCATACACACACGTCAAAAAATTACCTGAAATCTGTTCTTTAACTTGTCCTTCACTTAAAAACTGGTACAAGAACCAGTTTGAATCCATTTGAATTTTGGACCCCTGTGACACAAACTTTGTACCCTGATTGTAAAACAACCGCTCAGTGATTCAGACAAGTGACTCTCTGAGGAACAGGGAAAAGCTTTTCTTCCTAAAACAGCATACAGAATAAATAACACAAGAAAACAAGGCTCTTAGTGTTTTTTTTAAATAAGTGTTAGTGATGTAGCAATCCTGTTTCCTTCACTGCAAAAATGACGTCACAAGTATGTCATAACTGAGATACTACGTCATAATTACGTTTTATGGAAATGTGTGAGTGTAATAATGTATAGATTTAGGCACTGCTTAAAAGCAGAGCTCCCATCTGTTTCTGAGTTGTAGAATTTTCTTATATCATAGCCAGCCTCTTTGTTTTATATCGAGAATCGGCAAATCTCAAATTATCTCATTATCTCTAGCCGCTTTATCCTGTTCTACAGGGTCGCAGGCAAGTTGGAGCCTATCCCAGCTGACTACGGGCGAAAGGCAGGGTACACCCTGGACAAGTCGCCAGGTCATCACAGGGCTGACACATGGACACAGACAACCATTCACACACACATTCACATCTATGGTCAATTTAGAGTCACCAGTTAACCTAACCTGCATGTCTTTGGACTGTGGGGGAAACCGGAGCACCCGGAGGAAACCCACGCGGACACGGGGAGAACGTGTAAACTCCACACAGAGAGGCCCTCGCTGGCCATGGGGCTCGAACCCGGACCTTCTTGCTGTGAGGCGACAGCGCTAACCACTACACCACCGTGCTGCCCGAAGCGGCAAATTTAAAAAAAAAAAAATTCGGGTATGAAGCGCACGTGGTTTGCATGGAGATTGTCCTGCCATGATTGGGCTGCCTGTGATGGTGAGTACGCGACAACAACGACAAGTTACTCACTACTATACAGTCCCGACTACTACTCTACTTCACTAGTAATCCATTGGAAAACAACTCGATGGGTTTCTTTATGTATCCACACTCTATGCCAGGGGTGGGCAATTATTTTTTCCATGGGGCCACATGAGAAACAGAAAATTTTGTGGAGGACCGGACCAAAAGGCTGAACTAAATTCTGCATAATATTAATTGTATTTCTTTATATAAAGCAGTAAATAACATTGTTTTTACAAGCTGCTAAGACTGGTAAGAGTATGGAAAAAACGAGGTTGCCTTACAAAAACATGTCATTTATTCAATCAAATTTCCCAAAACAATGGTTAACAAAATGTGAACGTTTGTACCTTTTTTTTTTTCCCCCTTCAGTCACATTCACCCCAAAACACAATAAAGACATCACAATATTGTCTTTTTACCCCAAATATCAAGCAAGATACATCATATTATAATAATGATGCCCACATTTGTAGTCTAATCACTTCATTTGGTGTTTTTCAGTTTTTTATTTGTTCAGTAAGAGAAATCTAGTCTCTGTCGGTCTTTAACGAATGCATCAAAGTCAGGTTGAATGTCTGAGGTGGAGATGCGAAGCACAGCTGACAGATGATCATCAGTCGATTCGGTGTAGGTATCAGATCTACATATCGGCTCGGGCTCCTGCTGGTGACGTCACACTATGTGATTGGCTGGACCGTTTGAAGGATGACGTACAAGTTTGTGGTTGGTCTGGACAAATTACGGAAGTAGTTATCGCGGGATTAGGTTTCGTGGGATTTCATGTCATGTTCATGTCGCGCGCATTGCGTTTTTGTTGAACACAACTTCAAAATAAAAGCAATGCACATTCAGTCCATGCATGAGGTAAAATTAGAAAATACGTTTATTTTGTAATTTCTAATTAACCTTACGCGGGCTGGTCAGAATGAACCAAAGCGGGCCGTAAAATGCCCAGGTCTGCTCTATGCCTACGGGGTTCTGCTAACACTAGCCACCAGGTGGTGTGTCTGACTTGCAGTTACTAGCACTGGCCACCAGGCGGTGTGTCTGACTTGCAGTTACTAGCACTGGCCACCAGGCGGTGTGTCTGACTTGCAGTTACTAGCACTGGCCACCAGGCGGTGTGTCTGACTTGCAGTTACTAGCACTGGCCACCAGGCGGTGTGTCTGACTTGCAGTTACTAGCACTGGCCACCAGGCGGTGTGTCTGACTTGCAGTTACTAGCACTGGCCACCAGGCGGTGTGTCTGACTTGCAGTTGCCAGTGCTGACTTGCAGTTACTAGCACTGGCCACCAGGCGGTGTGTCTGACTTGCAGTTACTAGCACTGGCCACCAGGCGGTGTGTCTGACTTGCAGTTACTAGCACTGGCCACCAGGCGGTGTGTCTGACTTGCAGTTACTAGCACTGGCCACCAGGCGGTGTGTCTGACTTGCAGTTACTAGCACTGGCCACCAGGCGGTGTGTCTGACTTGCAGTTACTAGCAGTTGTGTCTGACTTGCAGTTACTAGCATTGGCCACTCGGCGGTGTGTCTGACTTGCATTTACTAGCACTGGCCACCAGGCGGTGTGTCTGACTTGCAGTTACTAGCACTGGCCACCAGGCGGTGTGTCTGACTTGCAGTTACTAGCACTGGCCACCAGGCGGTGTGTCTGACTTGCAGTTACTAGCACTGGCCACCAGGCGGTGTGTCTGACTTGCAGTTACTAGCACTGGCCACCAGGCGGTGTGTCTGACTTGCAGTTACTAGCACTGGCCACCAGGCGGTGTGTCTGACTTGCAGTTACTAGCACTGGCCACCAGGCGGTGTGTCTGACTTGCAGTTACTAGCACTGGCCACCAGGCGGTGTGTCTGACTTGCAGTTACTAGCACTGGCCACCAGGCGGTGTGTCTGACTTGCAGTTACTAAC
The DNA here is from genome assembly GCF_027579695.1 of Neoarius graeffei. Taxonomy (NCBI): domain Eukaryota; kingdom Metazoa; phylum Chordata; class Actinopteri; order Siluriformes; family Ariidae; genus Neoarius; species Neoarius graeffei. The sequence goes on along the minus strand of NC_083588.1, from coordinate 48,002,316 downwards.
ACTGGCCACCAGGCGGTGTGTCTGACTTGCAATTACTAACACTGGCCACTCGGCGGTGTGTCTGGCCTGCAGTTACTAGCACTGGCCACCAGGCGGTGTGTCTGACTTGCAGTTACTAGCACTGGCCACCAGGCGGTGTGTCTGACTTGCAGTTACTAGCACTGGCCACCAGGCGGTGTGTCTGACTTGCAGTTACTAGCATTGGCCACTCGGCGGTGTGTCTGACTTGCATTTACTAGCACTGGCCACCAGGCGGTGTGTCTGACTTGCAGTTACTAGCACTGGCCACCAGGCGGTGTGTCTGACTTGCAGTTACTAGCATTGGCCACCAGGCGGTGTGTCTGACTTGCAGTTACTAGCATTGGCCACCAGGCGGTGTGTCTGACTTGCAGTTACTAGCACTGGCCACCAGGCGGTGTGTCTGACTTGCAGTTACTAGCACTGGCCACCAGGCGGTGTGTCTGACTTGCAGTTACTAGCACTGGCCACTAGGCGGTGTGTCTGACTTGCAGTTACTAGCACTGGCCACCAGGCGGTGTGTCTGACTTGCAGTTACTAGCACTGGCCACCAGGCGGTGTGTCTGACTTGCAGTTACTAGCACTGGCCACTAGGCGGTGTGTATGACTGGTAATTACACTGGTATGGTGGAGGCACGCACAGGACCGAAAGCATCAGAAAGCAACTCGATGGGTTTTTCTTTATGTATCCGCACTCTGGGCAAATTATCAATAAAAATTCAATTTTGTATCACTGCTATGCAGATGACACCCAAATTTATTTCGCTCTATCACCTAATGATTATGCCCCCCTTGAATGTCTCTACCAGTGTGTCGATCAAATCAACAACTGGATGTCACAAAATTTTCTTCAGCTGAACACAGATAAAACAGAAGTAATTCTATTTGGGGAAAAAAGATGAAAGACTTAAGATTACCACTATTCTTGACACAAAAGGGATGAAAACTAAAGAAATGGTTAAAAATCTTGGTGTTTTCATTGACAGCGAGCTAAACTTTGATAGTCACATGAAGGCAATCACTAAAATGGCATTTTATCACCTAAAAAACATTTCCAAACTAAGAGGACTTATGTCAAAAAATGATCTGGAAAAACTAATACATGCCTTTATCTCTAGTAGGGTTGACTACTGCAATGGCCTTTTCACAGGCCTGCCAAAAAAGACCATCAAACGACTTCAGCTGGTTCAAAATGCAGCGGCGAGGGTTCTCACACGAACAAAAAGAACAGAGCACATTACTCCAATTCTAAGGTCCCTTCACTGGCTTCCAGTAAGCTACAGAATTGACTTTAAAGCATTGCTGCTGGTGTACAAATCTCTAAATGGTACAGGGCCCAATTACCTCTCTGATATGTTGCACCGGTCTAACCCAATCAGATCTACCAGATCGCAGCAGAAAAATTTACTATTAAAACCAGTTGTTAAAACAAAGTGTGGTGAAGCAGCTTTTAGCTACTATGCAGTACAGCTATGGAACCAACTGCCAGAGGACATCAAAAATGCTCCTGCTGTTGGCAGCTTCACATCTAGACTAAAGACCAAGCTGTTTTCAGATGCTTTCTGTTAAATAATTAATATTGTCTCTTTTTTTAAAATAATTTTTACTTTCTCTGCATGTTTTAAGTTTACTTTAATTTTAACTCTATTTTATTCTTTATTCTATTCTGCTGGTTTCCTTTTTTTTCTCCTCCTATTTCTACTTTATTTTATTATTTTATTTCTACTATTGTTTAATTCTTATTTTCTTTTAATTCTTTTAATTCTTTTAATTAATTGTTTTAGAATAAAAATTTATTTTATGTAATTTTATTTCTCATTGTATACTGTTTTTGTTTTTACTTCTGTAAAGCACACTGAACTGCCATTGTGTATGAAATGTGCTATATAAATAAACTTGCCTTGCCTATGCCTATGGGGCTCTGGTCGCATGGGCCGGCTCCACTATAAAACAATTTTAACTGCAACGTGCCATAAACCTTTCTGCGATGTTCCAGAAACATCCGCTGTAATAGCAGCTGCAGTATGAAATTTTCACGGTATGATAACCTCGTCTAAAAATATCAGTTTCAGGTGAGTCATGAAAATTAAAATGTAAAAAAAAATCTTCCTTTTCCATCTGACCATCACACCCATATATAGATCTTCCCCAAACTGTTGCCTGCAGAAGTCCAGGAAAGCCAACAATAGTTGTTTTCTGAAGATCAGCTTATTTTTCTCGTATGTTAAAATGTTAAAACGTATTGTGCATATGTACTATACATCAGGGAGCATCTTAAACAAAAGTAGCTGGTACAGTGTGAGAGATACGGCCTTACAGTGCCAAGGGTGTGTGTGTTCAAGCTTGAGTGACTGTGTGGCATTTGATTTTATCAAAAAATTCCCGTGCAGAGATTGGCCAAGGATGGCTCAAGTGACACAAAATAGTTCCACCATTGATTAAGCAATGTATCTCATGACGTCAAAAAAAAAAAAAAGGATATGGTGTGAGTCAGTCATGGTACATCCTGGATATACCATGAACTGGCATCACAATTTCAAGCTATATGGCTGACTGGGGTTACAGCTGTGGCTCTGCGAGCACTTCTGGTTGTGTGGCTCTACGTATTATGATTATGCCTAGCCAGGCAGGCGATAGCATGATGATAAATTTAGAAAAGGGTTTTAAAAAAAAAAAGGCGATAGCATGGTACGTTGCACATGCGCAGGTTGATGGTCACTCTGACCTAAGCAACAAACATGGCTGCCTCCAGTGAATTCATGCTGAGATTCAATCTTAACACTTTTAGCGTTGGAACAATCTGCCCCCCGACATTCGCACCACTATTGATCCCAGCCTTTTTAAATCAAAGTTGAAGACCTACTTTTTTAGATTGGCATACAATCCTGACTAGGGGAGTCTTGTTTTTGAGGGGTGCTTTGTTTCGTCTGTTTTATTTCATGTACTTCTGAAAGGTTTTTGGTAATCTGCAGCACGGTGGCACCTTCCGCAGTCAAAACCTGTGTTTTTGTGTGTTTTGGTGTTCTGTTTTATGGCTTTGATGTAAAGCACTTTGGGTACCTTTTGGTTATTGTAAAGGGCTATATACAGTGGTGGGCAAAAGTTTACATACCCCAACAGAATGTTTCGTTTCTTGCCTATTTCTAAGAGAAATTGAATGATAATACACAAACCTTTATTTCACTTGTGGTTAATGGTTGGCTGAAGCTATTTATTGCATTCATTACTGCGTGTACTCTTTGAAAACCATGAAAACAACAAAAACTACCTAAATGACCCTGATCAAAAGTTTACATACCCCTATGAATTGGCCTGAAAACCTGTACACAATTTGACATAAACAGGACTGAATGGCAATTAAAGGCAACTACCTTCACCTGTGATCTGTTTTCTTCTAATTAGTGGGTGAAAATAAAAGTCAGTAAATTGCTGGACTTTTGAGAGAACCTTTTATCCCTCATCCAGTGCTGCGCGCCATCTTTGAGATTGAGCCATGGGAAAATCAAAGGAATTGTCAAAGGACCTGCGTGAAAAGGTAGTTGAACTTTTATAAATCAGGGAAGGGATATAAGAAAATATCAAAGCAATTAAAAATGTCAGTCAGCACTGTTCAAACAATAATCAAGAAGTGGAAAGTCAGGGGCTCTGTAGACACCAAAGCCCGTTCAGGTAGACCAAGAAAAATTTCACCCACCACTGCTAGAAGAATTGTGCGTGATGTAAAGAAGAAGCCCCAAATAACATCTGGTGAACTTCGAGATTCTCTGAAACAAGTTGATGTGGATGTTTCAAAGAGTACAATTAGGAGACTCTTGAGAAGAAATGGGCTGCATGGGAGAGTTGCCAGAAGAAAGCCCCTTCTACGCAAATGCCACAAAGAAGCCTGTCTACGATATGCCAGACTGCACAGAGACACACCCCAAACCTTCTGGCAAAAAGTTGTGTGGAGTGATGAGACCAAAATTGAACTTTCTAGGCACAACACTAAACGCTACATCTGGCGAGGAATCAACAAGGCCTGTGATGAAAAGTACACCATTCCCACAGTGAAACATGGTGGTGGATCTCTGATGTTTTGGGGATGTGTGAACTACAAAGGCACTGGAAATTTGGTAAGAGTTGATGGCAGGATGAATGCAGTCACTTATCAAAAAATACTGGAGGAAAATCTACACGCCTCAGCCCGGAAGCTGCGCATAGGACGAACTTGGACATTCCAGCACGACGATGATCCAAAACACAAGGCCAAATCAACTTGTCAGTGGCTACAACAGCATAAACTGAAGGTCTTAGAGTGGCCATCTCAGTCTCCTGACCTCAACATTATTGAGCCACTCTGGGGAGACCTCAAACGTGCAGTCCATGCAAGACAGCCCCAGACTTTACAGGAACTGGAGGCTTTTTGCCAAGAAGAATGGGCAGCTTTACCATCTGAAAAGATAAAGAGACTCATTGACAACTATCACAAAAGACTACAAGCTGTTATTGATGTTAAAGGGGGAAATACACAGTATTAAGAATTGGGGTATGTAAACTTTTGATCAGGGTCATTTGTGTAGTTTTTTTGTTGTCATAATGGTTTAAAAGAGTTAACATTTTCTTGACAATAAATGGCTTCAGCCAACCATTAACCACAAGTGAAATAAAGGTTTTTGTGTATTATCATTCAATTTCTCTTAGAAATAGCCAAGAAACAAAACATTCTGTTGGGGTATGTAAACTTTTGCCCACCACTGTAAATAAAGATTGATTGATTGATTGATTAGTGTGGAATTTTTTTCATGAGGGATATAAATCAAATATACCATGCGCTGAGAGGCACCAGGAATTACACTTCTTACAAAATAGTACTATGCCAGTCACCTTATGGCCCTTTTCCACTACCCTTTTTCAGCTCACTTCAGCCCGACACGGCTCGTGTTTCGACTACCTCAGAGCAGCACAACTCGGCTCGCTTCAGCCTTACTTAGCACCCAAAACTCGCACGGTTTTGGAGTGGGGCTGAAGCGATCCAAACCGAGCCGAGTGGGGCTAGGGGCGTGAGGAGACACTCCCCTGTGCACTGATTGGTGAGGAGGAGTGTCCTCACATGCCCACACACGCCCCGCGAGCACGCTGGGATCTGTAAACACCGTAAACCCGGAAGAAGAAGAATTACGAATTACGAGAATTTCTGAAGCCTTATGCGCCTCGCCTCATCTATACGCTCTTGCCAGTATCTGTTGGCGTTGTCGGTGACAACAAGCCACAGCACCAAGACCAGCAACACTAATGACTCCATGTCCTCCATGTTTATTGTTTACTATCCGGGTCGTGAGACTACCGCTTAAAAGGTCACTGATGTCACTGTTTGCGCCGCCTAACGACATCACGTGACGTCCACCCACTTTCGCTAACTCCACCCAATGTGTCCACCCACTTTCAGCCAGCACGGTTCAGCGCGGTTGTAGTCGAAATGCAACTCCAACAGCCCCACTCAGCTCGACTCAGCCCAACTCCGCCGCGTTGGTAGTGGAAAAGCGGCATTAGAGAATCCATAATTTCAACCAGAGCCTCTCAGTACATGGTATATTTGATTGTTTTTTTTCCCCCAAAAATTTCCCTTCCAGGATCAATGACACTGATCATGAGAAAAACAATTTTTGCTATCTTGAGATCACGACAGGAAGCGGAAAAACAAAATAAAACACATGGGCTTTCTGGACTTCCATAGCTGCTAAAAAGTTGCAAGCATACAGTTGTTTAGGATGTCTCTTTATGCTGTAACTTTACAATTTCAGTCCAGTGCAGCACACTGTGCATACACTGATTTACAACTAGGAACAATTTCCACTTCCTGCCATGTTTTGGTGGGAGAAAACTGGGAAACCCACATAGGTACATGAACAACTTCGCACAGACAGTAGCCTGAGCTCAGGATCAGACCGGTGACCCTGGAGCTGTGTGGTGGCAACACTGCATTACTGTGCCATGTAAAAGGAAAGAAAAATATTGAATCCCCTCACTGTTGTTCTTTCTTAGAAGTACTTATATTATCAGTACTTATCATGTAATAAGCTGAAAGAAAGACCAGCTCTGAGACAAAGTGGTGTGCTGAGCCAAAATAATGCTTAACTACAGTAGCGTGTTTACGTGTAGCTCTGCTTAAAGGAGATACGCAGAACCTTTTATTTTTAAATAAATTTCTGAGTGGATAGTTTCTCCATCATTGACTCTTGTATGCTGCATAATTGGGAATAAAAATATATTTTTTTGAGAGTTAAAATCGACCGCCAAGTTGGCATTCGAGCTGCCCCGCTGAGCCAGCCAGCCCTGAGTGTGTGATGTCACAGCGGGAACCGGTGCTATAGACCAAAGCCAGACTCGGCAGGCGAGAGTGGTTGCAATGGCCTTTTTGTTCAGATTTATTGGAGATTCTTCGGATTCCTCAAATAGTAATACATCGGACTGTGATAATCCTGAAATCGGAGTGTGTGTACATGCTACTGCTATACACAGAACCGTATCAGCTCGAACCATCGGAAAGTGAATCCGATAGTAACACGTCGGCCACGGAGGCCCCCACCTTACGAAATAAAGCCAGAGAACAAAGCTGTCTAGAGAATTGGATGGAATTGAACTGACAGTCTCATGTGACTCTCGTTAAAACAGGATGGGTGTTATAACTTATGCAACATGCATGTATATGCATGCGTTTTCACTGATAAAACGTAAAAGGCTAATTTAAATAATCAGATGGACTGAGACAATCACACTCTGAAGCAAATTAAATAATCTTATACCGGTAACTTAAACACACAATACAAGTTACATGTATTAATCTAAATGCAGGTAAACAACGAGCGTTGTTTTTGTTATGTAGCCATATGAGAGTCGCGTCTTACCCGTCTGTGTTCTCGCTTCTTGAAGGCTGAGCTTGTGGCCGATTGTTTCGAAACAATCTGACTTTCAGTTTTTTGTTTATTCGCTTCTTCCACGTAAGGGTGAGCTATTGCTGCTGAAGCAAGCATATCCAGCGGGGAAAACAAAGAGCATGTCCAGCGGAGAAGTCTGACGACCGATCCACTCATTCTCTATACTGAGTACTCTGCCATTACTGCTCGGCTCATGCTCCGGGAGAACTGGTGCAACTGAACTTGCTTTCCTTTTCTTGTAGCCTTCTTGTATTAATTGTTGGTACTGCACCCTCTTTCAATACGGGCTTATAGTCAACGTTCCTCAACAGATCAGAGGGTTCGTACAAGTCCTCAGTAAAATGTGCAGAGCAGAGGAGAGACCACTTTGTAGGCACCCAATCCGTGAATTTCTCTCAAAACGCGTCCAAATATTTGCAGTTTGAACATTCTTGGGCCATGAATGCAACATAAATTCACCTTCTGTCGTGTTGCTGCACCTGCCAGCAACACATCTACAGTGGGGCAAAAAAGTATTTAGTCAGCCACCAATTGTGCAAGTTCTCCCACTTAAAAAGATGAGAGGCCTGTAATTTTCATCATAGGTACACTTCAACTATGAGAGACAGAATGGGGGGAAGAATCCAGGAAATCACATTGTAGGATTTTTAATGAATTAATTGGTAAATTCCTCGGTAAAATAAGTATTTGGTCACCTACAAACAAGCAAGATTTCTGGCTCTCACAGACCTGTAACTTCTTCTTTAAGAGGCTCCTCTGTCCTCCACTCGTTACCTGTATTAATGGCACCTGTTTGAACTCATTATCAGTATAAAAGACACCTGTACACAACCTCAAACAGTCACACTCCAAACTCCACTATGGCCAAGACCAAAGAGCTGTCAAAGGACACCAGAAACAAAATTGTAGACCTGCACCAGGCTGGGAAGACTGAATCTGCAAAAGCAGCTTGGTGTGAAGAAATCAACTGTGGGAGCAATTGACCTGCAGAGAGCTGGGACCAAAGTAACAAAGGCTACCATCAGTAACACACTACGCCGCCAGGGACTCAAATCCTGCAGTGCCAGACATGTCCAGGCCCGTCTGAAGTTTGCTAGAGAGCATTTGGATGATCCAGAAGAGGACTGGGAGAATGTCATATGGTCAGATGAAACCAAAATAGAACTTTTTGGTAAAAACTCAACTTGTCGTGTTTGGAGGAGAAAGAATGCTGAGTTGCATCCAAAGAACACCATACCTACTGTGAAGCATGGGGGTGGAAACATCATGCTTTGGGGCTGTTTTTCTGCAAAGGGACCAGGACGGCTGATCCGTGTAAAGGAAAGAATGAATGGGGCCATGTATCGTGAGATTTTGAGTGAAAACCTCCTTCCATCAGCAAGGGCACTGAAGATGAAACGTGGCTGGGTCTTTCAGCATGACGATCCCAAACACACCGCCCGGGCAACGAAGGAGTGGCTTCGTAAGAAGCATTTCAAGGTCCTGGAGTGGCCTAGCCAGTCTCCAGATCTCAACCCCATAGAAAATCTTTGGAGGGAGTTGAAAGTCCATGTTGCCCAGCGACAGCCCCAAAACATCACTGCTCTAGAGGAGATCTGCATGGAGGAATGGGCCAAAATACCAGCAACAGTGTGTGAAAACCTTGTGAAGACTTACAGAAAACGTTTGACCGCTGTCATTGCCAACAAAGGGTATATAACAAAGTATTGAGATGAACTTTTGTTATTGACCAAATACTTATTTTCCACCATAATTTGCAAATAAATTCTTTAAAAATCAGACAATGTGATTTTCTGAATTTTTTTTTTCTCATTTTGTCTCTCATAGTTGAGGTATACCTATGATGAAAATTACAGGCCTCTCTCATCTTTTTAAGTGGGAGAACTTGCACAATTGGTGACTGACTAAATACTTTTTTGCCCCACTGTACGTGGCATGGCGATAAATTAGCTCAAAATGGAGGATCGGAGTTGCAGTCAGCTCTGTGTTTTAGTATAGCGGAAATGGCGATGAGACCGATAGCCTTCCTGATGTGATGTCAAGGTCATTCACTCAGACTGCTACCAATACGAATCATTTTAATCATAAAAATTACTATATTAGATTTATTGTTAACGCTTAAAACTGTTCCTGTGCCATTCTTGAGGTCTCAAGGCATTTATAAACTAAAAGTGAGGCCATGGTTCTGCGTGCATGCTTTAACCTAAAATAGATTGTGGTTTCACTTAGTTTTGGTTAGCAGTGGGATGTTTGAAAGCCGTTGTGTATGAGAAAGTTACAAAAAGGCTTGGAATGTCAGCAGAGGTGGCAATACAATGTGTTTATGACTGTGGCATATTACACAACCAAAGAGTTTACAGTGTAGTTCCCTGTGCAGTGAAATGGCAGTGGATGTACTGTGATTTATGGGTAGCGTTCGCGTAGAATTTTTTTTTTTTCTTCAGTTGTAGTCAGACACAAAAGGAATGAGAACCAGTGGAATAAGGAACGTGATCAGGTTTTAAAATGAACATGTAGATGGAAATGCATTTTCCTGCTCTCACGATGCTTCCAGTTACACACAGATACACAAAGGAAGAAAGTAGTTTTTGCACATGGTACATAACTATACATAGCACAGAGAAATAAGGTGATTATAATAAGGCAAGGTTAAGTAACTAGTGTAAGTTCAAAACCGCAGCCCATGTTCGTACATAAGAGTACATCAGCTGTTTCCTTAAAGTAATTTGTTTTCAAAAAATTCATGTAATGTATGCAAAACTACACCAACCACCACCCCACATCTGTTACTCCGTATCTACAGTCAGAAATCCTAATCCTCTGGAGGAAAAGCTGTCGTGCCAGCCTAGCTAGTTATATCACATGCAAATGAATTTCCTCAGCTGTTAAATTTTATTTTTTTGATATAGTCTGTGACCTGATGAGTTTGCATTTAGACTATATAAATAAATTTTTTAGTTTTAGCTCGAATCCAAAGTAGTCATCTTTCAAGATGAAAGTTGAGTGGCGTAGAGATTAAATATAGAAACATCTCACATTGTGTTGTCGCTTAGAGAATTCTAACGTGCCTTACACAGTCTCCTCCAAAAGTATCGGAACACCAAGGCCAGTTCGTTTGTTTTTGCTATACACGGGGTTCGAGATCAAAAGATGAACATGAGACGGTAGATCAGAATTTCAGGTTTCATGTCCTGATATTGATATCTCGACATGATGTACGGTTACAGAACATAGCACCTTTTGTTCTTCACAAACCTGTTCTTCAAATGATCAGAAATATTGGAACATGTAGCTGATGGGGATTTTCTTCTTGGCCAGGTGTGTTCTGTTAAAGTGATTTTGTTTCAACAAGTAATACTGATGAATGTCTGCTCTTGGTTCGAGTCCTGGGTTTCCCATGTGAGGACTGTATTTGTTATTAAAAAGGATCAACCAACATAAAGACCAGAGAGCTGTCTCTGGGAGAAAAGCAAGGTGTTCCGAAGCTGAGAAAAAGGGAAAATTAGACATTTGAACAGGTTTGGTTTTTTTTTTTTCTTCTTCTTCTTTCAGTTTAATTCTTAACAATAGAATTCTTGGTTTTTCACATGGATGGTTTCCTTCTGTGGCCACGTGCACACGCGTGTACATGCATACAGAGCATGAGAGCGTATCGCCTCGATTTGAAGACTTTATTTGGAGCATATTTCTTTATTGTAGCGTCAAGTGCTGATCTTTTGACAGTATTCAGTTTTTTTTTGTTTTTTTTTACATAATTTTAACATGACGACTAGAAAAAGTGTGATGGCTCCATTTGATGAGCCCAGCTTTGCCCTTTATTGTCAATTTAACACCAATCAGGGATTTCCCTGTAAATTATTTCCTGGTGCCCACCATTGTAGAACTTGTGATTTTCTTATTTCATGAGCTGTCTAGTGAGTGTTCCCTGTATTATTAGTGTGTTGAAGAGCTAAGACTGCTTGTTCTCTGGTCGTGTAACTGTAATTTCATCCCACAATGCCTCTGTTATGTTTCAGCACACGAGGAAACTATGGCCAGGGGGAGAAAAAGGAGAAGTTTCGCTATGCCACTACACTTGTGTTCATCCAGTGTATCATCAATGCTCTTTTCGCCCGACTCTGTAAGTCTGCCCCTCGTATCCCTGTCCATTTCCCCACCTCTTCAGCTTTTCTGCTCACTCATTGTTATTTTTCCCCCTTCTTTTATCTCCTCTTCACACAGTGATCCAGTTTTTTGAGGGCTCCAGGCCGGACCACACGGAGAGCTGGCTCTATGCAGTGTGTGCTCTGTCCTATCTGGGAGCCATGGTGTCCAGTAACTCTGCTCTGCAGTACGTCAACTACCCCACACAGGTCTGTGCGCACGTTACATTCTCTCCGTCTCTCTTTTTTTTTTTTTTTTTCTCCACGAGGCCACACCAATTTAATTAGTTGGTTCTCGGATTTTTTCAGGAAAAATATGAAGCGAGCGAGCGAAATAAAATTAAAAAAATGCTCTGATGGTAAAATTAGCGGTGGAAATAGAGGGCTTTCATAATAGAGAAGCAAAACAAAGACAATACATTATTGTTAATAGGTGTCAGTTAGGGCGGCACGGTGGTGTAGTGGTTAGCACTGTCGCCTCACAGTAAGAAGGTCCTGGGTTCGAGCCCCGTGGCCGGTGAGGGCCTTTCTGTGTGGAGTTTGCATGTTCTCCCCGTGTCCGTGTGAGTTTCCTCCGGGTGCTCCGGTTTCCCCCACAGTCCAAAGACATGCAGGTTAGGTTAACTGGTGACTCCAAATTGACCGTAGGTGTGAATGTGAGTGTGAATGGTTGTCTGTGTCTATGTGTCAGCCCTGTGATGACCTGGCGACTTGTCCAGGGTGTACCCCGGCTTTCGCCCGTAGTCAGCTGGGATAGGCTCCAGCTCGCCTGCAACCCTGTAGAAGGATAAAGCGGCTAGAGATAATGAGATAATGAGGTGTCAATTAGGTGAATCGGGCTAGAGTAAGAGCAGATTTTTTTTGCATGAGAAACAGGAGGTGTGTTGCGTGAGGGCATGAGAGGGCAGTCATACGCGTGTGTCTCACGCTCACTACATAACAGTCGGCAGCCCTGCTCAAGAGGGACGCTACCCAGAAAAAATGAACAAGGGAATAAACCCAGTAGGCCTACAGTAAATTTGTCATGTATTGTCCTTGTCAGCAGGGCTAGCTCTGGCTGCACGTCTTTTATCAGGCAAACAAGTAAACAGATAGGCTAAATAAACGATTGAATTACAGTTAGTTGAGCATCTACAATGCACAGAAAAAAAAGATTTGACCAGGAGTAGGCTACTTCTGATGGCTAAATACTTCGAATTATTTTTTTGTTTGCCCCTCACATCAATCAATGAAATGTATAAATCAAACCCACCTCCACAGAGTTGTAGTCCAAGTTGGCACATCGCAGGGTAACAAGCTCACGGCATCTTGAGTACAACTGTGCAAAGTTTTCCCCCTCTTGAATTTCGACACACCTGTCAAAGATTTTACGCTTCTGTTCACTGAATATCCTAACAATCATAAACGCAGGCTTTGCAGGATTCCCCTCCACAGGCATGTTTCTTCCACAAGTCTTTATCTAAAGTGAAAGGGGCGATTTGATTGGTTTTCGACGTCACGTGACCTCAACCTGCAGTCTTCAGTATTTTGAACCATCAACCACGATGTGTTTCTGTTGGTGGGAGTTTGATTTCGATTTTTTTTTTTTTCATTTTGCATTTTCTTCAAGCGGTGATTCCGAGAACCAACTAATCAAATTGGTGTGGCCCTAGTGTGAACTCTATCCAGATGTGTTCATGCAAAATGTTTAATCTGTGCAAAAAGAAGAAGAAAGCTTCAGTATCTAAAGAGAAGATCCCATAAACACATGGAAACTATGACCTGGAATACTGACAGGTGGCAAAGTGGTGCTGTAGCGAGTGCTACTGTCACCTCACAGCAAGGTTCTGGGATTGAACCTGTAGATCGACCAGGGTCTTTCTGCGTGGAGTTTACAAGCTACTCTAAATTGTCCGTAGGTGTGAATGAGCATGTGAATGGTTGTTCATCTCTGTTAGCCCTGTGATGAATTGGTGACCTGCCTAGGGCGTATCCCACTTCTCTCCTGAAGTCTGCTGGGACTGGCTCCAGCTCTTCTGCAGCCTTGACGGATAAGCAGTCTAGATAATGGATGGATGGAAGGAAGACTTGCATAAATTCTGTATAATCTCTTAGTTTTTCCCTAACAGTAATTTCAATGTTTAGACAATGTACAATAGCAGGAATACACGTGACTTCACCCTAGGTGGAAGTAACGCAGCTCTAATGCCATGAAAACGTACAAAAAAAAAAGCAGATCTAAAATGGGGAAAATTTGTTGTGCGATTTATTGTACAAATGGATTAAATATGAAATTGGAGCTGTCTTTTTACAGATTGCTGAAAGATAAAGGAAAAATGGAAGCAGTAAAAAAAAAAGAAAAGGCCTATTTGTTATTAGCTCTTTTCATTTTTAACAAAATGAATTTTTTTAGCTAATAGGTAATTATATTTTACTCCAACCTTTACCTGGAGGTAAATTATTAGCTCATCTGGCCGACAGGCGATGAGCTTTTGCCATCATGTGTTGTCCGTCCAGCGTCATCCACATTTCACAAAAATCGCTTCTTCTCTCTTAATTCCTCACCGATTTTTATTCTTTTAGGCAGGAAGGTGGGTCTGCCTGGGGTGCATATAGCTTCTACCCAAATTTGCATAATTGCAATTAATAATGAAGATATGGAGTAATTAAGCCCTAACGAACAGTTTCCACACAAATCGCTTCTTCTCCCTCAATTCTTCACCGATTTTGATTGATTCTGGCATGAAGGGAGGGGTACCTAAGGTGTGTGTAACTTTTACTCAAATTTGCTTAATTACAATTATTAATTAAGTTATGGACTAATTGAGCCTTAATGAGCAGTTCAACAAAAATCACTTCTCTGTCAATTCCACGCCGTTTTGGATTCTTTCTGTCAAATAGGTCGATATTCCTAGGTTGGATATAGCTTCTATATATACCTTGTATATAGTGTATATAGCTTGCAACATTTCTTGCGCAAGGTGGTCCACTTCAGAGCATTCCTTTTGGACTAGACGGGGCTGGAGTGAGCTACGCCGTCACTGATGGTCTTGTTGGTGATTTATCACAATGAACAAAAGCAGTATGGGAAATAAGGCCAGACCAGCGGACATTGATCGGTAATTTTTGCGTTTGTCTGTCTGTATTTTAAAAACATCAAACCGGATGGCTGATCAAAATAATTCAACTGTGTCTGTCTGTATTTCAAAAGCATCAAACCGGATGGCCCATGAAAAAATTGTAAAGATATGAGTCTAATCTACTTCCAGTTTTCTTCCAAATGTTACCCTGGGCGTATACATTGTAACATGGCCTGTGAAATGGGGGTCCCTGCGGGTGCGATTTTAAAAATTCATAACTCTGCCACCGATGGTCCTAGCCCCACCAAAATTTACAGGCACATCCCTCTCCCCGAGACCTTTTGAATTAATACAGGCATGGCCCACTACAACCCTGCCTCGGCCCGTTATTCACCCCCGAAACCCCCGCGTGAGCGTTGCTCGCCAAAAACTTGAATATGAGCCCTGGCTCAAGCCAGCCTTTAAAAATTCATAACTCGGGCACCAGTGGTCCTAGCCCCTCCAAAATTTACAGGCACATCCCTCTCTCCGAGACCTTTCGAACCAGCCCAGGCTCGGCCTGATCTGACATGAGGAGCGACCGCGGATAATGGAAAGCTTTAGCACGAGCCCTAGTTCCAGCTGCTCACGCGCACAGGGATTTAAAAACTCATAACTTGAGCACTGAAGGTCCTGGTCCTAGCCCTGCCAAAATTTACAGGCATCTCCCTGAGTGGCACATGAAATAAGACAATAACAATACACTCAGTATTCACTGTTGTTTTATTGCACGATGCAGTTGAACTAGTGTTTTAGGGTCGACAGTATCTGATTGATCCAGTCAGTTGATTAAGAGTTCAGTTTACATGAAACTTTGCAGTACAGTATTACATTAAGTGCCAAACTGCCAGTCAGTGGTTTTGTTGTTGTTTTATGTGCATTTTTTTCATTCATAATAAGAATGACAGCCATAGTCATGTGCTTTGCAGGATGTAGATTTATATTTTAAGAGTTTTTCTTTTCTTCCGTTTTCTACGTTCTCGTTCAGCAGATTTGAGTCTGAATGCCAAATGATATGACCGTGTCTAGTTTTGAGTCATTTTAAAAGTCATTTTGTTACAAAGTTCCTTGGAATCTCGTACTCGAGATTTTAACTCCATTATGTAAGAACAGTTGTATTGTTAATTACTAAATTTCTTATAGACTTATTATAAACATAGTATAAAAACAGTCATTGTTGACATAATGTTTCATGAGTGTTGTTATAGTACCTGTATATGAGGACCAGTAAATTGTAACCAACTGGAACATCCTTGGCCCCCCATACTTTTTTCTAGACATGGAACTGACCTGTGTGTACAACTGTTTTCTTTGGTATAACTTTTTAAGCATGTTTTTCTTGAATCTTCTGACATCTCATCTCATTATCTGTAGCCGCTTTATCCTGTTCTACAGGGTCGCAGGCAAGCTGGAGCCTATCCCAGCTGACTACAGGCGAAAGGCGGGGTACACCCTGGACAAGTCACCAGGTCATCACAGGGCTGACACATAGACACAGACAACCATTCACACTCACATTCACACCTACGGTCAATTTAGAGTCACCAGTTAACCTAACCTGCATGTCTTTGGACTGTGGGGGAAACCGGAGCACCCGGAGGAAACCCATGCGGACACGGGGAGAACACGCAAACTCTGCACAGAAAGGCCCTCGCCGGCCACGGGGCTCGAACCCGGACATTCTTGCTGTGAGGCGACAGCGCTAACCACTACACCACCGTGCCGCCCCTGAATCTTCTGACATGTTGTTGTAAATTTATATTCAATTTGTAGTGTAATTAGCAACTGATATCTAGTGTAATTTGGCCTTTGAAGATCACATAAATGTGCCTGGAAATAGTTGAGAAGCCATCTCCAGGCATCTAAAACCCTTCAGCTTCAGACCCCTGGCCGCATTGTTCCAGGGCTTTGGCCCATCATTCGGACAGGCTGAAATTTGGACAGACAGACAACGTTTTAGATTTGTCGGTCCTGTGAGAGTCTGCTTAAAATTCCTTATTTCCTGCACTGAAAAGGATTTAACAAAAGGAATATTTAAGTTGATAACAGGAAAATGAGTGGTGGTTTTTTTTTTTTTTTTTGTAATTTGAATTATTTTTTTTCCCAAAATATCATGGGAAAATTGAATCATAAACCCAATATCATGAATCGAATAGAATTGTGAATTGGGTGAAGTTACGTGTGTGTGTGTGTGTGTGTGTGTGTGTGTGTGTGTCTTTTATATATGAACATGCATACATGCACACCCTTGGTGATCCTTGGCGTAATTTTTCTCTTTTTCAGTGTTGTATAAGATTTGAATGAATGGATAAATAAATATTGGAATCTTGTTTATAAAAAAAGAAATACTGAAACACTGAAAAAGAGGGGCGGCACGGTGGTGTAGTGGTTAGCGCTGTCGCCTCACAGCAAGAAGGTCCTGGGTTCGAGCCCAGCGGCCAACAGGGGCCTTTCTGTGTGGAGTTTGCATGCTCTCCGCGTGGGTTTCCTCCGGGTGCTCCGGTTTCCCCCACAGTCCAACTGTGACTCTAACTAACTGGTGACTCTAAATTGAGCGTAGGTGTGAATGTGAGTGTGAATGGTTGTCTGTGTCTATGTGTCAGCCCTGTGATGACCTGGCGACTTGTCCAGGGTGTACCCCGCCTTTCGCCCGTAGTCAGCTGGGATAGGCTCCAGCTTGCCTGGGACCCTGTAGAACAGGATAAGTGGCTACAGATAATGGATAGATAGATGGAGGGGAAAAATGGAAGGTTTTAAATATGTGCATAATTAAACATCAAATCAGCTGCTTCCAGTCAGTTTGTAATTAAATTTATAAAAAACAAACAAACAACTGTTTCTTTTCTGTAGGTTTTGGGGAAATCATGTAAGCCTATTCCAGGTAAGAAATTATTATTATTAGTTGTTTTTATATTTTTAAGTGGGCGGCTAAAAAAATTACAAACTGCTTCTTTAAGATCTTTTAGATGTATTAAACCGTGTTCTTTTGATTTTGCTGAATAATCCCACTTCTATACGATAGAAAGCAGTGTGTTGTGTTGTATTGTTTTTTTCTCATTTCCTGGTCCCTTCAAAATGTTCATGTCTCTGTGGTTTTGGGGTTACAGTCATGATCCTTGGTGTGACCATTCTGAGGAAGAAGTATCCCGTGGCCAAGTATCTGTGTGTGCTTTTGATCGTCAGTGGTGTGGCGCTTTTCCTCTACAAACCCAACAAAGGTTCCACCTCCGCAGACGAACATGTGTTTGGCTTTGGAGAGATGCTGCTGGTCAGTTACTACACTTTTTAATCACGTTGTCCCATTGGGTATGTTTATATGCTAATATTTACATGTCAGTAGTCTAATAATCCATTAATTATCTGACTATCTTAATTTAAAAACTTTCCTGTGAACACCTAAAAAAAAAAGCCTGGAGTAAACTGAGTGAAGCAAAGGAAATTTCTATCTGATGGTGAAAGGTGCTGTGACAATAGGAGCAGACTGAGCTCAGGAACATGGCTGCGTTCACTCAGGATGAGACTGCACGCGAGCGTTATCGAGAGTTCATGCTGCAGCACGGTAATTAAATGGAAAAAAAAACCCCAGAAAGAAATTAGCTGCCTGCTTCATAAACTAGGGCTGCTTTCCAGCTTCTTTGATCTATATATCAACAGGCTCATAATCACACACATAGCTCGGTGTTCGAGATAACAACTTGTTAATATACCCAGCACAGATGCCTATCAGGTGTGTCATGTGAATTCGCTCATTCTCCAACCCTTCCTGCAGACACGCCCCACCCACCACAGGTGGATAATCTGTTTTTTATTCATAGTGCTGTTGAATTCTTAAATCAGAAGGCGTTGATGAGTTTTCTGTAACAGCTCGGCTGTGACAGTAGCTCTGATTGGAACCTAAGGGTGTATTCAGACCAGGATAGTTCGATAGTTCACTTGCTTTGGTCCGAACCAAATGTTTTTTTTTTTTTTTTTCATTTTGGTGCGGTTTGCTTTCACACTGTACATTTTAGTAAGCGGACCAAAATCTGTCAACAAAGCCACACACCCTGAGGTCGTTCAGCTATTGGTCAGAGACGACACGCGCACAAAGCGTTAAGTTCAAAAGTAGTCATGGAGGCTTTCCGTGCTGTTATTCTTTTTAATGTCATCAAAGCTATATGTTTTTTCCAGTTTTTACTGTTTTCACAATTGTGCGATTACTATGCTGTTTTGTACAAGTAATTTATCAACGACGACGACAAAGGGCAAGGCGGCTACGGAGGATAGCGCTGATGAGCGCACATCATGTTGTGACAGTTCTGGCTCTTCACGCAATAGATGAATTTCTTTTTTGCGTCGCTAGTACCGCCACTTTTTGAAAGAATGTCCCTGATTTTAATGTAGGTCTGACGGAGTTTCTTCACTTTTAGCCGACATTGTTCTGGGGAGCGCGTGAACCCCTTCTCCTTCATTTTCTCACTGAATACAGCAAACACGTCGGCATTTTTGTGTGTTCTCTCCAAAAGTTCAGATATGTGGACATCTGCCCATATATCCACAAGGGTACGCGTTTCTTCCTCGGCCCACGTTTGCCCCCTACTCATTTTTTGTACTCTGTAGTCTAGCCTACCACTGGTCTGAATGACTGAACGACTGTTGTAAGGTTCCCTTGACAACCGAAACAGTGTTTGCACTTTGCGGTGGAGTGTCAAGACTCTGTTTCCCATAATGCTCGATAAACGACGGAAGCTCCCGAGGTACAAAAAAGCAAAACTGTCGGATTAGGTCCGGTCTGCTTTCACACCTCCAAAAGATCCGCACCAGGGTTCCTTTGGTCCGGACCGAGTCCGACCTTGCAGCTCGGTCTCGGTCCGCTTGTTTGGTCCGGACCAAACAACGTAGGTGTGAATACGCCATAAATGATCGGTTTATATAGAGATCTTGCAGTCACGTGACCAGAAAGTACACAACCGTCATCTTGTCGGTCAAAAACACCGCTGAATACTGTTGCACTCGTGTGCAGAATGGATCAATTTCAACCGACCGACTACACGGCTCATTTTTCTAATGAACAGATAACTAGATATATGTCTAAAATAAACGATCTACAGATTTGTGACCCTTATGGCTTACCGGACGGAGTTTTCACGACCGGATTTTGAACTGCCAGCGGAATACCCGGACGTGTATAATTACCTCATTAACTTTCCCTCGCTGTTCAGTGGTGAAGCACTGCGTGCTTATAAATCTCTGGACAGTTATCTTTACAGAAATTCAGGATTTGTCAGCGACCCAGATGTGGCATCTTGTAAACAAGAATCCTCATTGGATGGGTAAGTCACTTAAGTATTGAGTATAGCACTGACCAGCCAATTATAGAATAGAATGAGGTAATTCCAGCTGTAATTCCAAATCGTCCGTCTTGTTTACATGGATCTGGCGTTGGAGAGGTAGAGGCTTGGCAGTGGAGATTTGAGTAGCTGTTTTCTGAGCTTAGTCAACAGGCCGGCTCTGCAGCCTCGCTTTTGCTTCCGCTCCCGGCGCCACCTCCTTCGCTTTGCTTCCGATAACAATCCACGGAGACCCCGCTGGTCTCGCTATCTCGTCTGGAATGTTTTTTTTTTCTCATCCGGAATGTTGTGCATGCGATGGAAATCGCTACAAACCGTCATTTTCTGCTGGAAACCAATGTCCAGTAAGTCCATACGGTTGTAGTGGATATTGAAGTCTGGTACAGACGAACAACACACAAAAATACACACAAAAAACATAAAAAACGTGCACAGGTAGGGAGAGCTTGTAGCCGCAGCCGTTGTAGTAGAATTGTATATAGTAGGGTTTTCCAGAAGAAAAGGTAGAAGTAAAAGCAGAAGTAGAGGTAAAAGGCGGAATATGGCGTTTGACCGACAAGATGGCGTCTGTCACAATCTGGATCGGCTGTGACGTCACATGCAAGTGCTCCATTAATGCGCTCTTCTAACACGTTACTGTTTCTACTGTGTAGTAACTGCTGATTCACAGGGATCTGTATGGCGGATATTGATCTGCATAATTTATCACTGAACAATAAATCGATAAAGGTAACATTTATGAATAGAGTCTCCAGGGTTGGTGATTTGTAACAGTCAATGGTTCGAAATGAGGAGGAGTTTGAGCTTTATGTTCTTGAGTAACGTGTGCGCTGAGTGATGATGAGAACTTCTTTCATAGGCATTTGAATGTCATAACGTTAATTCTTATATGGCACAAGCTACTTCTGGTAAAATTGTGCGCTCTGATTGGTTCCTTGGTGGGCAGTATTTTCCCGTAACACCCATGGCCAATTGCAGACTTTCTTTCCAAGGTGCCGGCTTTCAATGTTGCAACAAACAAACAAACAAAATGACAAAAAAAGAAGAATTGGAAATTAAAACGGAATCAAAAACAACAGAGTCCCAGAGTTATTCAAGAAATGAGCAACAAAGAGCGTTCAGAAATCGCTAACTGCGAACAGAAATTCAGTTTTGAAACCGCTAGCCGTTTATTCTGCATGTGTGACTCAACTACAATACAAATATGATGTGACCTAAAAGCAGCGTCGTGCCTCATAATGACGGTCTGTTTTAATCTTATAAATAAAAGAAGCCATATAATAAACTCCCTTATTAACCTCGCTTGCTCTGTCTTTATGGGAAAATATCAGACCTCTGTCTTTTTGTATGGACCGAACCTCATGCTCAGTTAATAAGTAGTTAGTGTAAATGTTTGAAATGTGTGATGAGTTGTTAGATAATAAATTTAAAATCTGTTCAGTCAAACTAGTTAATAATAATAAATAATAATAATAATGACCATGTCACTGTATTAATTTGTGTGCGTCCATATAAATTTGGAAATGATCTGTACACGTACATCCGTGTCACAACTCGGGATGTTTGAATTCACTATCCACGTATTCGTCATGTCCTCTAGCCACATGATGAAAAACCGTGAACTAGTATCCTAGTTTGATCATGTCCTTGAAACATGACGCTGGCCTGTGCAGATGACGTACGACTTGTGTTCTCCTTTGGATGCAGCTCCTCTCTCTCACTCTGGACGGCCTGACGGGTGTAGCTCAGGATCACATGAGGGGGCGTTACCAGACAGGTGCCAATCACATGATGCTGAATGTGAATCTGTGGTCGACGCTCGTGCTGGGTTTGGGTACGTCTTTGTCTTTTTCAAAGAGCAGACAAACATTTGCATCATGGTGTAGGTGTAATTAAGCAGTGTAGAGTTTTAGTTAAATCTACAGAGTCAGCCAAACTGGTATGATGTTGGCCTCTGTTTTTAGTATAATTAGTGTTTAAATGTTGTTGTTTTCTGTGTCTTGTATCTGATTGATTGACTCTTCTAGTGTGCTGGCAGCAGTAATAAGTAACATGCAAATCACCTGACAATACTTAAATACATCACAATTTCTAGTTGTCCTTTACTTATTTTCTGCTATGGATTTCTTTAAACGGGGGAATTATGGAGTGATATTTCCAACCATCCGGCAACGTCTATGATTACTGTATGGTAAGCTGAAAGTCTCAGACCATGTAGCTTTGCAAAATGTGTCTCACGCCATCTGCTTCTGCACCTGTGGTTTTGGTGCGTATTCTGTATCCAGATATAATCCTGATACATAACATGACCAGGGGTGAATGGTGTCATTTATACACGTGTCCAGTGCTGTACAACCGTCAGACAAAATCAGCTCTGAAACTGAGATTAGTCTTCCATCATAAGATATTAAGATAAGATATTCGTTTATCGATCCCCATGAGGGGAACTTCAGGTGTTGCAGCAGCTCAAGTACAGAGTAAAATATGGATAAATGTAGGGTAAGTTTAAAAAAAAAAAGAATAGAGTTATCTCATCTCATTATCTCTAGCCGCTTTATCCTTCTACAGGGTCGCAGGCAAGCTGGAGCCTATCCCAGCTGACTACGGGCGAAAGGCGGGGTACACCCTGGACAAGTCGCCAGGTCATCACAGGGCTGACACATAGACACAGACAACCATTCACACTCACACCTACGGTCAATTTAGAGTCACCAGTTAACCTAACCTGCATGTCTTTGGACTGTGGGGGAAACCGGAGCACCCGGAGGAAACCCACGCGGACACGGGGAGAACATGCAAACTCCACACAGAAAGGCCCTCGCCGGCCCCGGGGCTCGAACCCAGGACCTTCTTGCTGTGAGGCGACAGCGCTAACCACTACACCACCGTGCCGCCCAGAATAGAGTTATAATAGAAAATATAATAAATTATACATACAATACACTTTTTTCAATGGAATAAAAACATTTATTTTTTTCGTGGTCTGGGTTCCATCAAATCCTGCGCTCTGATTGGCTGGTCAGCGGGTCCATATCCTACGGTACGGACCCCGGTTATGGACCTCTAGCGACTCGCTCGTTCACAACAACAAAAATCATAGTCGCAATTTTTGTCAACATTTATCTTTTTTATAAGATTTATTTATAAGATTTTTATTCTCAGCATAATAGCATTAATTTTACATCATGGATAGCGATAACGACAGTCTTCACAGAGAAAGTGAGTTTTACTACCCTGAGGAAGAAGAAATAAAATAAAACATTTCAGGAGAAAGCTAAAAACCTGTAACTGTTGCTAACGCCGAGCAAAAACATGGCTGAATCCTGAATGACTCAAAATTTTTTTTAAGCTTTTTTCACCTTTATTGGATAGGACAGTGTAGAGACAGGAAATGAGTGGGAGAGAGAGAGACGGGGAGGGATCGGGAAACGACCTCGGGTCGGAACCGAACCCGTGTCCCCTGACCCATGGTATGGCGCCTTATCCACCTGAGCCACGACGCCCCCTGAATGACTCAATTTTGTATAAATAGAGGACTACATAGGCAACAAAATGTAGTTGTGTTTTTTTTTCCTGCCATGGAAGTGCACTTGTATACCGAGGAGGAAGCAATTTGCATTACAGCCGTGAATGAGGATTCAAAATGGCGGCTCGGCTCGGTTTTCCCTTTCGGGCGCTCTCGTTTTCTGTTAGAATTTGGTAAAGAAAAAAATAAATATATTATTTACCAGCTTAAGGTCAGTCCGTATGGTGAAATACCGTGACCTCGGCCTTAAATACTGACCTCGGCCCAGAGGGCTTCAGTCAGTACTTTCAAGACCTCGGTCACGGTATTTCACGATACAGACCTCCCAGCTGGTAAATAACACACATGTATTCTATTCCCTTCTAGCAGGTTTCATTGATTTGGTTTGATAGCATGCAATATTGTTAGCATATCGCTTATCCTACGTGTATTACGTCACTCTACCCAATGGAGAGTGAGCATTGAATATGGTTTACGATATTGCATGGTTGTCAAGACAACATGACGTCACATGTCGGAGACGTAAAACTTCTGCGCTAGCGAGCGACTGTGACAATTTGTAAACAAACACGGCTGCCAGGTTTGCTTCGTTAAATACGGAAGGTTTCGAGAGAATTTTGAAAGAGACAGATGCGTTGAACACCTGAAAGGAAGGTCTATGTATAATAATAATGGCTTTTTTCGTGGTATATCAGATATATTCCATTCAGCTAGCATGATATTGAATGAGTCAAAGACGAGTTCAATATCATGCTAGCTGAATGGAATATATCTGATATACCACAAAAAAAGCCAATATTATTTAATTATTATACATACAGGCCACTTTCTCCATGGAATAAAAACATGCATTCTATTCCCTTCTAATGGGTTTATTGATGGCATGCAATATTATCATATCGCTTATCCTATGTGTATTATGCCACTCTTCCCAATGGAGAACGAGCGTACAATATTGTTACAATATTGCACGTTGTCAAGACAACACGACATCACGTTTCGGAGCTCATGCGAAGATCCAGTGACACAACTCCTGCTTCGCACGCGCACATCATTTCTTTGTCGGACGGGAAAGTGAGAAGACAGGGTTAATTCAGTGCTCGGATTAAGCGCTAAATAAATAAACTGAAACTAAAGACGCACTGAACACCCGAAAGGCTACCAAAACGTCATTATATATTCTTC
Source organism: Neoarius graeffei (assembly GCF_027579695.1). Taxonomy (NCBI): domain Eukaryota; kingdom Metazoa; phylum Chordata; class Actinopteri; order Siluriformes; family Ariidae; genus Neoarius; species Neoarius graeffei. Next base: position 47,978,103 of record NC_083588.1, on the reverse strand, counting down.
ACGCATATTTACAAGAGGAAAAAAAAACAGACCAACAGACATCGAAAAACCGGAAGAGACACGTCAGAGATGTAAAACTTCTGCACTAGCGAGTGACTGTTAGTTCGTTCACAGAAATGGCCGTAAGGTTTGCTTCATTAAAAGCGGAAGATTTAAAGAGACGGATGCGCTGAACTCCCGAAAGGCTACAAAATCTTCACTTGATATTCTTCACAAGAGAAAAACATACCAACGGACATCGAAAAACTGGAGAAGAGAGCTGCTGGAATCTTAATTTCCTTGAGGGAACCCTCCCAAAGGGATCAATAAAGTTTTATCTAATCTAATCTAAGAGCAGAAATATTGTCAAAGTTGTACTTGGAGGTGAGGAAAAGTGACAGACTTTTACCAGAGGACTGCACTCGTGGCCTTCACTCAGCAAAGCCCTTTTGTTTTGAACAACTGCAATGTAACAATTAACTACAACCAAAAGTAACTTTGAACTTGAACTGTCCCCCTGTATATAACTTGTATACAAGTCGGGTTGTTCAGGCTTTTTGGACTTGCACCATTTTTATTGTTAGAACTTTGACTTTGTATATGTACATTGGATTGACAGAACATTTGAATTACCTTCGATCAGAATCAACATTCAATATTGCTAAGTTACCCATCTGTTCTTAACTTTTTGTAAAATCTATCATCGTTCCATTGAATATGTATTAATAATAATAATAATAATAATAATAATATTGGCTGGCTTTTTTCGTGGTATATCAGGTATATTCCATTCAGCTAGCATGATATTGAACTTGTCTTTGACTCGTTCAGCTAGCATGATACTGAATGGAATATGTCTGATGTACCACTCAAAGCCAGCCAATATTATTTAAATATAGTATAGAATCTAATGAGGAAAAACTGCTCACGAAAGACAACAAGAATTGGTCATGGCACTACATCCACTAGTCAAAGTCCTTCCCGCACCATTCTTTATGGCGCTTTTGGCGGCGCTGATCTCCGTTTCGTAGCCCTCGGCCTCTTGCCTATATTGCATAACTGTGGCTACAGTGGGGGACTAGTCCTCTGGTAACCATGAGATTGTCTGAGTGTTTAGTCTATGTCTTGTTCTTATCTAGTGTTTATACTGTTTATTTATACTGTTTATATTGTTTGAGTGTTTAGTCTATGTCTAGTTCCTATCTAGTGTGTTTATATTGTTTGTTTTTTTTCAATTATTCTATTTTTATTTATTGCATTGCCTGTTTGCACCATGGGTCAGAAAGGACTGATATTTCATCTGTGCTGTATGTCGAGCATGTATAGCATATTTGACAATAAAGTTGACTTGACTTGACTTGAGTTTGACTCCCCACTCGCATCAGTATTGCTGTGTGCCTTGCCAGATGGCAGTAGGCACCATTTTTATGATGGTCTTTTGGTATGACCTGACCGTGAGTAGAACTCGCAATCGAGAGGCGGACACGCTAACCACTAGGCCACTCACTGGTACATCCACTAGTGGTGTACATAAACTAGTGGTGTAGAGCCATATAAAGTGACATCAGTTTGTAAAAATGAGATCAAGAAGTGAATCTAGAAAACGCGGTGAGAAGCAGAAACAGATTTTTGTCCCTGCCATTTTCATGGTCCCCCAGCAGGGGGAGCTGGAGCTCCAGTGTAGCTTTAGTAGTGGCATGTTTTTCAAAGAGTCGGGGATGAAGGCAGCTGGTCAGACTCGGCTGAATCCAAGCAGCATCTGTTCAACCGAATTCTCGTGTTTAATCTTTCAGTGCACACTCTGTACATAATCTCATGACTCACGCTTGGTGGAACCATGAGACGCGTTTATTTTCTGTTTTAGGTTTAAATGATGATAAAAGTGCCAGAGTAGAAACAAATGTTGCATTTAATAGTCCAAGAAAGACATGTTTTGTCTTATTTACGACTTGCTCTGTGTCCTAGCCGTGTTGTGGACAGGCGAGGTGTGGGAGTTTGTAAACTTTGCTGATCGCTACCCCAGTGTCATCTACAACATTTTGCTCTTTGGTTTTACCAGCGCTCTGGGACAGGTAAGGCACAAGATTACACATCCACCTGCTCCATGTATATCCCCCTCATATTACTTTGTATATTGTTTCAGTAACAGTACCTTCCTCCCTATCCTCTTTCAGACCTTCATCTTTATGACAGTCGTGTATTTCGGGCCCCTCACCTGCTCCATCGTCACGACAACAAGGAAGTTCTTCACCATCCTGGGCTCTGTGCTGCTGTTTGGGAACATCATCACATCCTTGCAGTGGCTTGGAACCATCCTTGTTTTCTTGGGTGAATTGCTTACTTTCATTCTTCCTTTCTTCTCGGCACCTAGTACAGTACAACCCTTTAATAAAGTCTTAGTTTAAAAAAAGCTATTGTGACTTTACAGTAACCTTATTTTTATACCAATTAAAAGTGGTCCAAAATGTTGAACAAGACATGATTTTTAGATCCCTTAGAAAATAGTGAAATGGTGGCGAAACATCTTTTCACGTTATCTTCATTTAAAAAAAAAGCAAGAATCTATGAATATACATGAAAATGCTAATTGGAAACATCCCCAATCCCCAGTGTTCTCCTAATATCAGTAAAAATAGTGATGGTGCCTAGCTAACTACAGACCAGGGAAAAGCCGGTGTCTCGGTTATGCTCTAGAGGAACATGTCGCTGCAATGGGTTGTGTTCAATTATCCATTTAGAAGGCCCGATCACTGCAAATCAATTCAAAGATGTTTTCAGAATGACTCCGCCTCCATCCACAAGGCACGAGGAGTCGCACTGAAAACTGACATCACCATGATCACAGCATTAATTGAGGGAATATCTTTTGGAAGAATCATCCGTTCATCCATCGAGTACAATTTATAATTCAGGTTATTGCCATGATTTTAGTGACCTTTTTTTTTTTTTTAAACAGTTGACAAAGTACATTTTATTTATTACGAATATCATCCTCTAATTGCAAGCATGATGGGTTTCAAGCAGTGGAGTTGTTTTTGTGTGATTTATGTAACACTCCATATAAAATTTAACGGTTATTCCACAAAATTGCATCATACATGAGCTGATGAGGCGTGTAGTGGTGAGTCTTGAGATTGAGTGGAATAACTGCTTTATTATATCCACATTCACTGGTTTTTGAGAAACCGAGGGGTTTTTTTTCTTCTTCAATTTCGATAAATAAAAACTTTAGACAAAACGTCCGACAAAGTAATTACCACTTAGACGGCCTCCCTAAAAATTTCAGTGGCTGCACAAATTGACTTTAATGGGTTTTTTTTTTAGAAAGTGCCGTCTTGCTGTCGTGCCGAGGTATAGAATAGAATCTTCCTTGAATATTTTAGTTCTGTAATTTTCAAACTTCTTTGAACTTTTGAACCAGTCTAAAAAAAAAAAAAAATTCAACAAATTTTAATGCTTGAAGATGAAGAATGTCAACAAACCAGTGAAATGATAGTAGCAATTTGTGAAAAATGCGATGATAATTCTTGAAAAATTAAAAAAAGATGTGTTCTCACGATCGAATACTTTTATTTAATATTTTGGTGCGCTATTTATTTATTTATTTATTTATTTATTTGGGGGGGGGGGGTGTTTTCAAGTAGAGTTTTTATTTTGTCCTCTGTTGGTTCAGCAACACACTCTGCCATTTTGTTTTTCTCTACTCACTGTATATGAGCTGATAGCCTAGTAGTAGAGTAGCCAATCAGAGCGCACGATTGCTCATATCCACTGAATGCGAATAGAATATATAACTACAGAGAAAGAATGCCTTAAATGAAATTTTACGCCATGCGAACACGTTTGACCAGAACATTTGGAATCAGTCATCCAGGAAGAGTCAAGCATTTAAAACTCTCATTCAGTTCAAACACCCAAACCTTGTTCTAAAGTTGGGGGGGTTGTTTTGTTTTGTTTTTTTTCATACTCGGTAATAAATTGCTGAATGAAAGATTAAATTAAAATGTAAACTTGGAAACATCTCTAACCCTCTGCAAACCCATCATCTTTCCCTGGCAAACTGAGGTTTTGTGTCCTGTATTTGCATATTGTGATATGATTGGTTCTAATATTTTATGAGACAGTATCACCTGTGGGTTACTTTTTGTTCGGTTTCATTTATTAACTTGAAAATCTTTATTAGTAAGAAACTCAGCTAAATCGTTCCTTTATGCACCCCTTCTACTTTTTGCTGAAGCTGGGCATACACTGTGTGATTTTTGGCCCGATTTTCACTCGTGCGACTATTTTGGAGATCGGGCCGAGTTTTGGCTCAATCGTGCGTCTCGGATCGTGTAGTATACATGGGGTAACGACAAGCGATTAACACCTCACGACCTCCTCCTGATCGATCGGATGAAAATCAAACCTGTTTGAAATCCTGAGCATTGCATCGGATCGTATAGTGTGAGAACAGGAATCGTAAGCTGCGTGCTGTTTACCCCTGCGATTCACTCGTACAGTGTGAGCAGCAGCTGAATACCGCGATTGAAAAAATCGCACAGTGTATGCCCAGCTTTATTCGACTCTCACTTGTACTCCCTCTACTGCTTTGTGTTGCTCTTGCAGTTTCATTTAATGCTGCACCTGTGCATCTTTTGATCGTCTAAGACAGCACAGACCTATGAACGAACTTCAGTCTTTTCGTCTGTCTGTTCCACAGGTCTCGGCTTGGATGCCAAGTTTGGAAAGGCGTCCAAGAAGACAACGCACTAAAGCACAAAGACAATGTGTGTGTGTGTGTGTGTGTGTGTGTGTGTATGTATGTATGTATGCAAGCGTGTGCTGTACTCACAGAGAGAACTTGAAGAAACATTCATAATCTGAAAAACAAACCAAAATGTACTTATTTTTATGCTTTTCCATCCATGAATCACTGAAACAGTGGTCACGTCTTAACTTAAAGCAGAGACTGGACACTGATGGAAAATTTTAGTTCATTTTTCTAGTCAAAATACCACACACTACTTCTACTTTGAACGATACTTCCCAGGGAGTTTAGAGCCAGAGGACAGTGAGCATGATGAGAATGATTTGTACACTCATGGTAAGCGTGTGCACCAGCTCAGATTGACCGATTATACATAGACCTCTCCATGTGTTAGTGTCAGTTTTACTCTGAATCCTGCCAGATAGAGTCCCTCTTTTGTGGTTACTTTTGTTTTTAAATGTATAATGCACGTTCGTGTGTGTGTGTGTGTATATAAGTGTGTTCTGACACTCCGTCTGAGACTTGGATCTTTAATGTTCACCCTGTCCACTACATCAAAGACGCATCAGATTAAATCTGATACCCAACATTAATTTGTTCATGTAAAACATGAGGTTTTTTTTATATTTGTGTTCCTGTCATGTGTCTTGTTTACTGTATGAAGAAATGATCATCTCTTCCATACATTTCAGAGAAATAAGGGAATAACTAGCATAAGAAAATAATGAGTTTTTGGGTTTCCTGCAGTTTTTTTTTTTTTTTGACCAGTTGGAACTGTATTGAATATTAAACTAAAAGGGAAACTCAGCCAGATTATCGGGGGGGGGGGTGCGATGACCAGCTGTTGTATATGAACATTGTATTCGAGTCTGCCAACGAAGCCGTGTTGTCCGTCTGTCCATCAAAGGGAAAAATCCAACCAGATGGCATTAAACTTATTTTGGACATGAATAAATCCACCATCTCTGTCTTTACTCCATGTCCAGGTTTCTCTGTACAATACTTCGCAGATTGTCTTCTTTAGTTTGATGATTTCCGTTTCGTCGCCAGGTCGGTTTGATTGCAGATGTGTATCGCTTTAAACCAGGTCACACAGTCCTTATGAGAGAGAACCTTTCTACCCACCTCTCCTATTCCTGACATTGCTGTTTGCTTCCTGCTTGCTTAAACAGGACTCGCTGCAACGAAAGGTTAATGCTCAATTCAGAGCAGAAAATGAAATTGCAGAGAAACAAACATGAGTGGGTGTCGGGGAAAGCAATCTGATTAAAAGAGTCAGTGGAGGAGAACAGGCAGAGCAACACAACCCCTGCTCTGCTCTTTTCTCCTCGCTTCACTATAAAGGGTACAACCTCAGGTCATAAACAGAATTTTCAAAGTTATTTTAATGACATGTAATGCTTTCAAAAGTAAGTGAGGGAGATAAAAAAAAACAATACTATACAGCACAAGTGATGTACAAAGATTCATTCAAGTCCAGAATTAGTGGCATAATTAATAAAGATGGTTATGAATATACCATTAATATTAGTCTTGCAGTGAAGGAATGAGCGATCTAGTCTTTCATTGAAATAAATCTATTTGAAAAATTAACATATGATTTAATTATTTCCACCCCCTGCATTTACCACATGCGCCATGTTACCATTCCATTGGTAACATAACCGAATTTTCTCATAATGCTTGATGTGATTGGAGAATTCACACCAACGTTCAGAATTTCTCCAAGTGAGGAAGACCCAACCATAGGGCAGCATGGTGGTGTAGTGGTTAGCACGACCACCTCACAGCAAGAAGGTTCCAGGTTCGAGCCTCTCGGCCAATGGGAGTCTTTCTGTGTGGAGTTTGCATGTTCTCCCCGTGTCTGCATGGGTTTCCTCCGGGTGCTCTGGTTTCCCCCACAGTTCAAAGACTTGCAGATTATGTAAAAAGAAAATACCCAGCCACTGGGGTTGTACAAGCTAGTGCATACTTGGCGCTGGTCCCAAGCCTGGATAGATTGGGAAGGGTTGCGTCAGGAAGGGCATCTGGTGTAAAACCTAGGCCAAATCAAATATGCAGAACAGCTGGAAGAAGAAGGAAGACCCAACCATAACCCAGTTGTAGCTTCTTGGAAAAGTCTGCAGGATTGTCATGTAATCTCCTGGTACTTCATGGATTTCATGATGCCGTTTTTTCCCCAACAAAGTTTTCAGGACCTTTGGATGGGAAAACGTAACAGATCTGCAACCGTACAGTTGGGAAATTTGGTTCTTTTCTGGATTGCCGTTCTTCTTCTTCTTCCTCTTTTTATGACCAACCCATCCTGAGACTTTTTATCTCAACACAGATCCTGTTTCCAGTCAGGTAATGTCTGGCAATCTCTATGTCTTTAGGTTTGTGATTAGATGAACGAAAAAAGGCTTTCCTTCAAAGTAGTTTGTTGGCATAAAGGTAGAATCTAATTACAGATTTAAAGACTTTGTCACTCCAACATTTACAATCTGCAATCTTGAGTGAAACTATCCTGATAACAATATGTGGAGGCAAGATAGAATTGTGTCCTCTTCCAGGCAGATTCATTACAGCTCCATGTGTTTTAATCTTCTTATTTTGTGCCCTGACAGTGGATATTGACATTTTCATGCATAGAGCTATATTTTAATTCCTTTGCATTATTTATGAAAGTCAGTACACCTTTGTCACCTTTTGTTTGTGTATTCTCAAATCTTTCTCATGGGGATGAAAGCCTATGGGAATATGTGCTCTGTCACCTATTTATATCCAGTGAAATAGAAAGTCAAAACACTCCTTCATAAGAATTTTTGAATGATTTGTGACATATGGTTTTGGTTTAAAAAATATATATTTTATTTTCTTAGAATAAATTGCATTACATTAATAATTACAGATAAGATTTATCTCATTGTCAGTGTGAGATTACAGACAATTGTCATTGGTCAATACTTGGAGCTCACTATCAATAATACAGTACTATCACATTACAATTACCAGTTCCAAAAAAGTTGGGATGCTGTGTAAAACGTAAATAAAAACAGATTGCAGTGATGTGTGCAAATCACTGAATCCCTATATTTAATTGAAAAGAGTACAAAGATAATATATCAAATATTGTAAAAGTTTTTTTTTATTAATATATGCTCATTTTGAATTTGATGCCAGCAACACTTTCCAAAAAAGTTGGGACAGGGGCATGTTTACTACTGTGTTGCATCATCTCTACTTTTAACAACACTCTGTGAATGTTTGGGAACTGAGGTGACCAAGTGCTATAGTTTTGAAAGTGAAATGTTGTCATTCTTGCCTGATACAATTTGCTCAACAGTTCAGGGTCTCCTTTGTTGAATTTTGTACTTTATAATGGATCAAATGTTTTCAGTAGGTAGGAGACAGTTCTTGACTGCAGGCAGGCCAGTTTAGCACCAGGACTCTCTTACTACAGAGCCATGCAGTTGTAATACATGCAGAATGCTGTTTGGCATTGTCTTGCTGAAATAAGCAAAGCCTTCTCTGAAGGAAAAAAAATTGTCTGGATGGTAGCATGTTGCTCCAAAACCTGTATATATTATTCAGCATTAATGGTGCCTTCCCAGATGTGCAATCTACCCATGCCATCACAGATACTGGCTTTTGATCTGTGCACTGATGATGAGCCAAATTGTCCCTCTTCTCTTTAGCCTGGACGACGTGGTGTCCATGATTTTGAAAAAAAAAAATTTCAAATTGGTCAGACCTTCCACTTCACCTCAGTCCATTGTAAAAGAGCTCAGGCCCAGAGAAGGTGGCAGTGTTTCTGGATATTGTTTATATTTGATTTTAATTTGCATTTGTGGATGCAGTAATGAACTGTTTTCACAGACGATGGTTTTCTGACGTGTTCCTGAGCCCATAAAGCGATTTCCACTACAGACACCTGTCTGTTTTTAATGCAGTGTTGCCTGAGGGCCTGAAGATCACAGGCATCTAATATTGATTTTCAGACTTGTCCTTTGCATACAGAAATTTCTCCAGATTCTCTGAATCTTTTAATGATCTTATGTACCGTAGATGATGTGATTCCCAAATTCTTTGCAATTTTACATTGAGGAACGTTATTCTAGAAGAAGAAGAAACTTTTATTCGTCACATGCACACTTCAAGCACAGTGAAATTCATCCTCTGCATTTAACCCATCTGAAGCAGTAGGCAGCCACACCAAAGTGCCCGGGGTCAGGGGACAGGTACCTTCCTCAAGGGCACCTCAGCCCAAGGCTGCCCTACATCAACCTAACTGCACGTCTTTGGATTGTGGGGGAAACCCACACAGACAGGGAGAACATGCAAACTCCACACAGAAAGGCCCTCGCCAGCCGCTGGGTTCGAACCCGGAACCTTCTTGCTGTGAGGCGACCGTGCTAACCACTACACCACCATGTTGCCAATTAATTTGTTGTACTGTTTACCCATAGAGTGGTGAACCCCTCCCCATCTTTACTTCTGAGAGACTCCGCCTCTCTGGGATGCTCTTTTTATACTCAATCATGTTACTGACCTGTTGCCAATTAACCAAAGTAGTTTTTTTAAACAAACATTACACAACTTTTCCAGTATTTTGTTGCCCCTCTCCCAAATTTTTTGAACCATATCGGTGGCAATAAATTTAAAATGAGCGCATATTTTTCAAAAAACTCAGATTTCTCTGTTTCAACATTTGATATTTTGTCTTTGTACTATTTTCAATGAAATATAGGTTTTTCATGATTTTGTAAATCATAGCATTCTGTTTTTATTTACATTTCATACAGTGTCCCAACTTTTTTGGAAACAGGGTTGTAAAACAAGACCTCTGTGCACTCTACAAGAAAATGAGGTAGGTTTAAGCTAAGGTTGAAAAATGCCTGAGTATTTATTTACTACTAAACAAATGAAGGATAAGCTACTCTTTTCAGTGTGAAAGACAAGTGAATACCTGCTTGTTGTACATATGAAACTTGTATGTAGCAAGCAAGACCTGACAACATTCCAGCTTCAGATCCAGACTGAAGCAAAGACTATACCCAAAACTACACGGAACCACCACATCGGGGTTGCACTTATCTTGGTGGCCTAAGGGTTAGAGAAGCAGTTTTGGGACCAAAAGGTCACTGGTTCAATTCCCTGTACCAGCAGGAATGGGTGATGTGCCTTTGAGCAAGGCACCTAACCCCTAACTGCCTCCCAGGCTGCTCTGGGTATGTTGTGTGTTGCTTTGGATAAGAATGTCTGTAATGTAATGTACATACACACACTCATCTCATCTCATTATCTCTAGCCGCTTTATCCTATTCTACAGGGTCGCAGGCAAGCTGGAGCCTATCCCAGCTGACTACGGGCGAAAGGCGGGGTACACCCTGGACAAGTCGCCAGGTCATCACAGGGCTCATACACACACTATATGTCTAAAAGACTGTAGACACCTATCACACCCATATGTGGTTTTCTCCCCAAACTGTTATGATAAAGTTGGAAGAATGGAATTGTGCGTAATTCTTTATATGCTGTAGGATTACAGTTTCCCTTCACTGGAACTAAGGGGCCCAAACATGTTCCAGCATGACAATGCCCCTGTGCACAAAGCAAGGTCCATGAAGACAGGGTTTGCAATGGTTAAAGTGGAAGAACTCGAGTTAGTCCTGACCTGACCTCAACCCCACCGAACACCTTTGGGATGAACTGGAGTGACTCCTCGTTTGAGATCAGTGTCTGCTCTCACTAATGCTCTTCAGGCTGAATGAGCACAAATCCCCACAGCTAGAAAGAAAGAAAGCACAACTTTATTCATCTCACACTTGTAAAATTCTTCTCTGCGTTTAACCCAGCTGAAGCAGTGAACACACATACACGTGCGCGCACATGCACCAGAGCAGTGGGCAGCCATGCTAACAGTGCCCGGGGAGCAGGTGGAAGTCAGGTGCCTCGCTCAAGCGCATTTCAGCCCAAGGCCGTCCCATATTAACCTAACCGCATGTCTTTGAACTGTGGGGGAAACCCACACAGACATGGGAAGAACATGCAAACTCCACACAGAAAGGCCCCCGCTGGGCTCGAACCCAGAACCTTCTCGCTGTGAGGCGACCGTGCTAACCACCGTGCCGCTCCAAAATCTAGTGAAAAGCCTTCCCAGAAGAGTGGTGTTTATTATAACAATAAAGTGGGGATAATTGGATGTCCAAAAAAAAGCACATTTATATGTGATTTTATTATGAATGTGCTAATATTATGAACATCGTCTTATGGTTATGATTGGTGAAGTGTCCATAAATAGTGTGCTATTTGCTCCAGAATTATGCGGTTTGGACATAACCCAGACTGGAAGTGGTGTCTGAAATATTATGTTGAGTTATACTGTCCACTTGTATGAGGACAGCGGATCTCAGAGCTGTGGACATTTGAGCGTAAGATGATTTTGAAATTTACACTGACAGGATTGGGTGTCCAAGATATTGCCTTTTGAAAGCGTCTGAAAAACAGCCACGTGATTAACATTATATATATATATATATATATATATATATATATATATATATATAAACAAACAATTACTTTAAATAGTCCGAGTTATTAATCATAAAGTAAACACAGGTATCAGTGACTAGCGAAAGAGAACTGGGTACAATAGAATTTTAGACAGGCACTTTTTAAAGTACCTATGTCTGCCTTGAAGTGACGTCACCTCAGCGTTGCGGGTATTAGCCTTAGCCAAATAGCTCAGTGTGACTCTCGGGAAGGCCGCAGTGGAACCTGTTGTTGTTGTGTGAAACTTTTTGGGAGAACGAGAATGTTTAGCATAGTGAGCCGACAGCTGAGAAGCCACCCGGCTGTAAGTAAAACCAAACACGATACAATTAAAACACTAGTTAGCAGTTTACTGAGTTTTATTAGCGAGGTTCGTCATGCTAAAACTGATTAGCTCGAAGGATAAAGACGCTAGCAAGGTGGCTAACTCGCGAAATTAGCAACTTTAAATTAGTATAACTTGAATGAGGACATTTAATGCTTTTAAGATGGTGTTTAAAAGCTATAATTTTTTTTAATAACAAAAAAAAGTTATGAAACCTCTAGCGTGTGACGTAAATTAGCGTCTGAAGAAATGTTAAAGTCGTTCGAGGACGCGCTGAGAAATTATTTGAGCAAAGGAAGAAAAAAAAACCACCACTACAGTTGTGTTCTTTGGACATGTCATGGATTTAAAAGTTAAGTTTTAAATTTGTTCGAGTTAATTAAATGAGAAGCTGTGCTAGCGACAGAGCTAAAAGCTAGCAGTGCTAACGCGGAGGACGTAGAGGACACTGTGTGCGCGCGCCGAGGTCAAAGAGTTGCATGCAGCTGTTAGCGGTGTTTTAATCACATCTGTCCGCTCCACACACTGCTGGAACAAGTCTGTCATCAGTCACACTGCTTTGGACAGTAACTTCTCGAACGGCACTCGGATCAGCGCCTCTTTTCAGGGGAAAGTAACTGAAGCTGCAAAGTCGGTAGAAGTCACCGGATGACGTCACGTACTAATTTGCATATTAAATTTCTCGTCTCATCTCATTATCTCTAGCCGCTTTATCCTGTTCTACAGGGTCGCAGGCAAGCTGGAGCCTATCCCAGCTGACTACGGGTGAAAGGCGGGGTACACCCTGGACAAGTCGCCAGGTCATCACAGGGCTGACACATAGGTGGGGTTTACATTAGACCGTATCAGCGGCTCATCAGATTAACGTTTTTAAAACGATTAGCGTGCACACAGCAATGCCAATACACGATTCGCGTGCACACAGCAACGCCAGTACATGGATACGCTCGGCTCCGCAGGCATCCTGCGCTCCAAATCACTCCGCCCTGAACAGCGAGTGCCCTCTGGAGGGTGCGCACTCCAGCCCTGCGCAGCTCACAGAGCGCGTGAGTGGAGCGCACGAGCTGTGATTCGGGACTGAGCCGCTGTGTGTGTGATCCCAGCGCATATCGGGCATGTGCGTCACTTACCACTTGCAAGCGGAAGGATGGCAAGCCTAAAGACAATCATAACTACACAATGGGCAGTATTTGCATCAGTATTTGCAGTATTTTCATACTTTTATACTCTTTAATGAAAGGTGATACAAGGCGGAAGTCCGCGCCGTTTTTCAGCAGTCGCGTCACATGACCAACGCCAGCGAATCAGGAAGGTGGATGTCACAGTGACGTTGTCCAATGACGACGCCAGCTAGAGCTCAGCACAGCGTATCCGCGTATTCTCAATGTTTACACAGCACCGGACCAGACACGATCTGGATTGAATACGTGGACCCTGGCGAATTCCCGTTTCCCGGCGTTTCCAGGCGTTTTAATGTAAACGGACAGTGCATCCGCAAAGAAAACGAGACAGATATGGTCTAATGTAAACTTGGCCATAGACACAGACAACCATTCACACTCACATTCACACCTACGGTCAATTTAGAGTCACCAGTTAACCTAACCTGCATGTCTTTGGACTGTGGGGGAAACCGGAGCACCCGGAGGAAACCCACGCGGACACGGGGAGAACATGGAAACTCCACACAGAAAGGCCCTCGCCAGCCACGGGGCTCGAACCCGGACCTTCTTATTGTCGGGCGACAGCGCTAACCACTACACCACCGTGCCGCCCTGCATATTAAATTATTACCCATAATCAATTGTATATTAAACAGAAGTTGCATGAAAAAGGAAGGCACTTGGAAGAGAAGTTTTATCAGAAGATAACAGATTATGGGTGGCATGGTGGTGTAGTGGTTAGTACGGTTGCCTCACAGCAAGAAGGTTCTGGGTTCGAGCCCAGCGGCCGGTGACGGCCTTTCTGTGTGGAGTTTGCATATTGTCTGCGTGGGTTTCCTCTGGGTGCTTCGGTTTCCCCCACAGTCCAAAAGCATGTGGTTAGGTTAATATGGGATGGCTTTGAGCAAGGCACCTGACTCCCAACTGCTCCCTGGGTGCTGTTAGCATGGCTGCCTACTGCTCTGGGTATGTGTGTGTGCTCATTGCTCGTGTGTATGTTCACTGCATCAGATGGGTTAAATGCAGAGAGGAAGTGTGTGATGAATAAAGTTGTGCTTTCTTTCTTATAAATTACTGTTAGATAATGGATTATAAATTACTCCATCCATCCATTTTCTTCCACTTGTCTGAAGTCAGGTCGTGGTGGCAGCAGGGTATTTCAGGGAACACTTTCCAGTTCTTCCTGGGGGATTACAAGGTGGATCTCCCAGGCCAGATGAGCTATGTAATCTCTGCAGCGTGTTCTGGGCCTACCCCAAGGTCTCCTCCCAGTTGGACATGCCCGGAAAACCTCCAAAAGAAGGTGTCCAGGAGGCATCCTAATCAGATGCCCGAACCACCTCAGCTGACTCCTCTTGACATGAAGGAGCAGCGGCTCTACTCCGAGATCCCTCCGGATGTCTGAGCTCCTCACCCTATCTCTAAGGGTGAGCCCAGCCACCCTATGGAGAAAGCTCATTTCAGCCGCTTGTATCTGCAAGCTCATCCTTTCGGTCACTACCCAAAGCTCATGACCATAGGTGAGGGTTGGAATGTAGATTGACTGGTAAATTGAAAGCTTTGCTTTCCGGCTCAGCTCCCTCTTCACCATGATGGACCAGTACAACGTCCATGGATGGGATCTCAAGGTGCAGCTGGGGTGAGCAGGGTGTCCGGTTTGGGAACCTCAGAATTGCATCTCTGCTCTTTGCAGATGATGTGGTTCTTTTGGTTTCTTCAGAGCATGACCTTCAGCAAGCACTGGGACGGTTTGCAGCAGAGATTGAAGTGGCTGGGATGAGTCAGCACCTCCAAGTCTGAGGCCATGTTCTCTACCAGAAAATGGTGGAGTGCTCCTTCCCGGTTGGGAGTGAGTCACTGTCCCAAGTCAAGTTCAAGTATCTCGGGGTCTTGTTCATAAATTACTGTGAATTATTATTTTTTTTTTCGTTTGTCACCACAGAGTAACTATTTTATGTATTTGCAAAATATAATTTCTATCAAGAAACCAGACAACAAAGCAGTGGTAGTAAATAGTTGGGAAATAGTTACTTTTATTACATGTAGCTATAGCAAAGGAGAGAGTTTAGAATGAACAGCAAACATTTTTGAATGGACAAACGGTGGTGATCAGTGATGGGGATAGTCATACATGAAAATCCCTCACCTTTCGGCAAAATTCGCCGTTTTGAAACCAAAATGGGTGACCTACGTGAATCGTGTAGATCCGATGAGGAGAAAAATTGGGGGGGTGGTTGATATTGACCCAAAGGGCAAGGAGGTCGCTTCGCACCCATAGACAGCTCGTGCCGGTTTGCGCCTCCACCTCCTGCTTTGATATTGACGCCATAGCAACGAGTACATCTTGCTGTGAAGGGAAAGCAGCATCATTTCGCGCCTCTTCTCCTGCTGGCCAGAGCGTGCACACATCAGTCAGAGTGCAGACCAGACCACCGGAAGCTGGATTGAGTCATCGGACTGAATTTCCTACTTTTTCAAACTTTCCTGATTGCTATCAAAACAAACAAAACTTCCGGCTTGATTACGTCAGCATTCGAAAGAGGGCGCGCGCGTCTTTTAATAATCCCTGTGTCCGAAATTGCTCGCTACTCACTATATAGGGCACTGTATAGTGGAGACGCCATTTTGTAGTGCTGTCTGTGCTGAAAGAAATCAAATTAAAAGTCTCAAATTTGATTTAATAAAAGACAGCAGCAAAGAAGAAAGTATTCAGCCTTGATTTAAAAAGAACTGAAAGCTGCAGGTACTTCCATATCTCGGCAGGCTGAGTGGTATGCTGGGGCACCTCTTGCCAGCAGACCAGGATATCCAGAGGGAACTTGTGCGGTTCAGTGTAGACCTGGCCATCCCCAGCTTCAAGGAGGGAGAGAGCATCGTGGAGTGGTGGGGTCATGTCTTCGACAAACCAGACAAGTACCCTTCCCTGGGTGCACTGGTTAAGTGTTGCCCCTCCATCTTTCATGGACCTAGAGTCGAGTCCTCATTTAGTCTGATGAATGATGTAATTGATCAAAGGAGTGGCAACATGAATGTGGAAATATTTAATGCAATACAGACAGTCAAGTACACGCTGATGTCCAGGGGGAAGACAGCTATGCAGCTCTTTAGAAGGGAGGACGTGAAGTTTGGGGAAGTGGACAGGACATTAACTCTGCAGCAGCCATATACAAACACCAGCAGAGGGTGAACAAGGAGGAAAAGCAGCAGAGCAAGTATGGCTCTCAAGCAACTTGCAGTGCTCAGCAGGCCAAGAAACAGACTGCTGAAGGAGAGAAGCGGGCAAGGCTGAAACATGTGGCAACTCGGCGAAAGCGGGCCATGAAGACACTGGTGGTCCAGGCAAATAAAAGGAAAAAATGATCACACTTCCTTGTGTGTTCTCCACTTTCTTCGTTCTATTATTCGCATTTTTTTCCAGGGCATAATTTCACTATAACTACATGTATTTGTACTGTATGTCCTTGTGCAAATGTCAATACAGTATACTTAGTAAGGAGGCTATAATATTTATTCTGAGCGAGGACCCCCCAAACAAAATAAAAACAACACCAGAGGCCACGTCACCACTCTCGCACCCTTCTCACCTTTTTCACCCCTGACCCGTTTTCATGCCTGATAGTGGTGATTGGGGATCATCGAGAACAGTGGTGATTGTCGGGGGCAATGGTGATCGGTGATTTGTCCGGGGGGCAGTGGTGATCTGATGGACAGTGGTGATTATTGGGAAACGATGAACATTTGGCTCATGATACAGCTTTCCAGCTGCAAGAGTGGGTGTTTTTTTTTTTTTTAAATAAAGAATAAATTTGAGTTGTTGATAGGAGTGAGTGATAATTTCTATGAGCAAGTTCTTTTCTCCTAGATGGTAGAGATCCGATAATGATGTGCCATGGAATGTAAATTCACTTTTGATTCCTTAGACTTTGGGCAATCAGACCTTAAGTATATTTAAAAAAAAAACAACAACTATTTTCAAAAAATGTTTAGGGAAAAGTAATACATGGACTGCTTTGCCTTTTATATGTTCTCTTATTGTGCACGCAGCCTCCCTAATGATGCTGCTTCATTTTCCTTTTTCATAGTCCAGTTAATGAGCTTAAAAATGATCAAGTTTGGTGTAAACTGTTAAAAGGTCTACAGCCTTGTTATATTTTATAAATAGTATGTAAATGCTTTTGTTTTCGTATGTGTAGTGGCTTTTTTTTTGGGGGGGGGACCCTTTCTACTCTATATACAGCCCCGATTCCAAAAAAGTTGGGACAAAATACAAATTGTAAATAAAAACGGAATGCAATAATTTTACAAATCTCAAAAACTGATATTGTATTCACAATAGAACATAGACAACATATCAAATGTCGAAAGTGAGACATTTTGAAATGTTATGCCAAATATTGGCTCATTTGATAGAGCCTCCTAGTTTCCGTTTCAAAAAACGTATTAAATTCCGTTTCAGAGAATGGCTAATTCCATTTCAGGCAATTTGTTTCAGTTATATGCTCAAATGACAAATTTGGCATTTTTAGATTTTCAACATATAAAATACATACCGTATTGGCCCGAATATAAGACGACCCCCCCCCCCCCCCCCCCCCCCCCCCCTTCCAGGCTCATGTTTTGGGAAAAAAAAATGACACCAAATTTCATATAGAAAACTTATTTATTTGAAAATCAATCAGTTTTGTCTGTTTATAATTCATTGAGGTAGAGGATTTATTTTTCACATTTACCACAAGATATTGCACAGTAGCCATAGTATGAACACTTTGCTTAAATGCCAAAAAACACTTTGAGGCTGAACTACAGCAAGCTTTAATTAAAACAGAATATTGCTACCATCTCCTATTCAATTCATCAGATTTAGGCCTAAATGGATCCCATGCCAATGGAGCACAACATTGCCCAAGAAAGCAGCAAAAAATACAAAGAAGAATGAACTATTGCTTAAAACAGCAAAACATGAAAACAAACAGCCACTAAGCACAAAGATCTTCTGCATCGCTATCACTCTCACTATCGTCGTCACTTTGATGTTGCTGCACCAGTCCCTCCCACAGGATGTCGTCATCGGATCCATCTAATGCATTCGATATGCAGCACTTCTTGAACCCATGAGCGATGCTCTCTGGCGAAATGGCATGCCATGCCTGCAGGATCCACTCACAAAGCAGGCGCACTGCAGGCTTCTGAATTTTCCCCGTTGGTGTGAGTGCGTGGTTACCTGACAGGAGCCACTCCGTGTACTACTTGTGTAGATTATCTTTAAAGGGCTTGTTGACGACAACATCCAGCACCTGCAGTTGGCTCGTCATTCCGCCTGGGATGATCACAAGATCCCCGTTCATTTTCTGCACTTGCGCTTTCACTTGCTCCGATAGGTGGCCACGGAAAGCATCCAGAACGAGCATGTTCCGCTTTTTTGAAAGCGCACCAGGTCGCCTACCCCACACAACTTTCAGCCAGTCTACCACCAGCTCAGTGTCCATCCAGCCCCTCTCCTGTGCACGCACAATAATGCCAGCTGGCATGGCCTCCTTAGGGATAGTCTTTCGCTTCAAAATCAGGTAGGGAGGAAGTTTAGTACCGTCCGCAAGACATGTCAACATGACAGTGACCCTGCTTTTTTCATTTCCCGTCGAGCGCACAAGGACTGATTTGTCACCTCGCTTTGCCACGGTCACCGAAGATGGCATATAAAAAAAAAAAACGGGTCTGATCGGCATTGCCGATTTGGTTGAGGGGATAGGAGTGCGTTTTCCTTAATTTAATGATATGCCGCTGAAAACTCAGCAGCTTGTCCTCGAAGTCTGAGGGCAGGCGCTGGGCCAGGCTTGTTCGGCGCCTCAGTGATAGTCCGTTGCGCCTCATCGTTCTTTTGACCCTCCCCAGGCTCGCCTTGAACTCAGCTGGGGGGATATTCAGCTCCTTGGCTATCTCCAAAGCCTTAAGCTGTATTATTGCTCGGGTTACGGGCATTCCTTCTTGACGTTTTTCCGTCACATATTGACAGACTCGTCTGTCAATTTCCTCGAAACGACCGCTTTGAGGTCCACGGAAAGCTTTTCTTTGACTGTTAGCATTCCGAAGGCGGTCCTTTTGTGCTCGCCACCGACGAACATTGCACTCCATGACCCCAAATTTTCTGGCAGCCTGACAATTATTGGACGATTCCGCTGCATTCACTACCATCATTTTAAAATTGGCGTCATAATTCCGTCTAAGCATTTGATTAATTTGTCCTGACTTTGAACCACTTTGTTCAAGACAGTCTCGTGTCTTCTCCATTTTTATTTTTTGTTGTGATAATGCGTGAGGGACGGTGGCCGATTCATTGTGTGGTGTTATTACAAGTCAAAACACTCGTTGTAAAATGTTGTTTTCGATGGCATTTTGTCTAGTCCGCGAATGTAAGACGACCCTCCCCCTTTTTAGATCTATTTTTAGAGCAAAAAACCTCGTCTTATATTCGGGCCAATACGGTAATTCAGAATCAGAATTTTTAAGTGCATGTAATAAATGCATGAAATGTTATGTTTCAGATAACTGGTGTTGGGAGGCATCTGCATGTTTGTTGTCCTTGTGCATCTATCCCTGTAATGCTGCTTTACTGGCCTGCTGTAGTACAACTTCATATAAAGCTTTAAACTTTCTGTACACAGTCTAATATCTTAATGCACCTTAGAATCAACACTAAATTTCACTTCACTGAAAATGTGTTTTTCATTTATTTAAGACTGTAGTTAATTACTGCTGTTAACTTGATTGTTGACTGGCTCCTGCTATTTTCTTTAAAACTTTATATTAATACTTTTATGGTTATCCTTACTCTTTATACATGTACATTGTTTTATTTAAATCGCAGTTATCATTTTATCCATGTTTTTCAAACTTTTATTCGTTGTTATGCTTACATGTTTTCAGTGCAGCGACAGGTCTAACAGTGTGTGACAGTGTCCATTTAATATATACTTTAAATGATTCAAATTATTTAACAGTTAACTCTTAGTTTAATTTACATTTTGCCTGTAAATTATTCATTTAATAATGCACAAGTCTTCAAACTCTCTCTATATAGAAAATCATTCTTCGGAACATAACTTCTTATTTAAGAACATAAGCCATTAAATCATGAAAATAATCAGTTGCTATTATATAATGTTAAACTGAAAAGCCTTGGTGCAAACTACTAATGGAAATCTGACTGTTCAAAATCTGCCTTCAGGATCACCATTATAATACAGCATTAGGAGTTCCTTTGTGCTTGAAAATATTCCATGGCCACGCGTTAATAACTCATGGGAACGAGATCCTATTCCATGGCCACGACTTGTTTAATGCATGGGAACGAGATGATGATTAGGTGGCCACGAATTAATAACGCGTGGCCACAAGAAGTGTTAGTCATTTCATCACTGAGACAGTTGACTTTTTGGCATCAGTAGCTTCAGCCGCAAATATGGACAAGTTTGATCTGATTTTATTTTAATCTAGGAATGAATTATAATATCCTTAAATCACTTGCAGTTAGACATGGAGTATTTCTGAGCAAGAGACACTTAATTCGGCTGCTCAGAAAGCACGGGCTCAAACGTAGACAATATGCTGACCTCGGGGAAGTTATAGATTTCATCATACAGGATAAATCCTGTGTTTATTGCACAATTGACGGCCACTGGGGGGCGTCGTGGCTCAGGTGGTTAAGGCGCCATACCATGAATGCGGGCGACCCGGGTTCGATTCCGGCCCGAGGTCATTTCCCGATCCCTTCCCGTCTCTCTCTCTCTCCCGCTCATTTCCTGTCTCTACACTGTCCTATCCAATAAAGGTGCAAAAAGCCCAAAAAAAAATCTTTAAAAAAAAAACAATTGACGGCCACTCAAAAACTGGACATCATCCTATCAGGCTGGAACTTGAATCATCTCGTGGCCACGCGTTATTAATTCATGGCCACCCAATAATCATCTCGTTCCCACGCATTAAGCAAGTTGTGGCCACGGAATAGGATCTCATTCCCGCGCGTTATTAACTCTTGGCCATGGAATTTTTTTTTTTCCACCCATGTCACCAGAGGGGTTCCGTAGATTCCGTTTCTGAGCACTAATTCCGTTTCTGACCCCAATTTCCACGATTTCCGTCCGTTTTCCGCGATCGCGAAAAATCGGAGGCCCTAATTTGAAATTTCATGACAGCAACACATCTCAAAGTTGGGACAGGGGCAATAAGAGGCTGGAAAAGTTAAAGGTACAAAAAAGGAACAGCTGGAGGACCAAATTGTAACTCGTTAGGTCAATTGGCAATAGGTCATTAATATGACTGGGTATAAAAAGAGCATCTTGGAGTGGCAACGACTCTCAGAAGTAAAGATGGGAAGAGGATCACCAATCCCCCTAATTCTGCGCAGACAAATAGTGGCGCAATATCAGAAAGGAGTTCGACAGTGTAAAATTGCAAAGGGTTTGAACATATCATCATCTACAGTGCATAATATCATCAAAAGATTCAGAGAATCTGGAAGAATCTCTGTGCGTAAGGGTCAAGTCCGGAAAACCATACCGGGTGCCTGTGATCTTCGGGCCCTTAGGCGGCACTGCATCACATACAGGCATGCTTCTGTATTGGAAATCACAAAATGGGCTCAGGAATGTTTCCAGAGAACATTATCTGTGAACACAATTTACTGTGCCATCCGCCGTTGCCAGCTAAAACTCTATAGTTCAAAGAAGTCGTCGTATCTAAACACGATCCAGAAGCGCAGACGTCTTCTCTGGGCCAAGGCTCATTTAAAATGGACTGTGGCAAAGTGGAAAACTGTTCTGTGGTCAGATGAATCAAAATTTGAAGTTCTTTATGGAAATCAGGGACGCCATGTCATTCGGACTAAAGAGGAGAAGGGCGACCCAAGTTGTTATCAGCGCTCAGTTCAGAAGCCTGCATCTCTGATGGTATGGGGTTGCATTAGTGGGTGTGGCATGGGCAGCTTACACATCTGGAAAGACACCATCAATGCTGAAAGGTATATCCAGGTTCTAGAGCAACATATGCTCCCATCCAGACGACGTCTCTTTCAGGGAAGACCTTGCATTTTCCAACATGACAATGCCAAACCACATACTGCATCAATTACAGCATCATGGCTGCGTAGAAGAAGGGTCCGGGTACTGAACTGGCCAGCCTGCAGTCCAGATCTTTCACCCATAGAAAACATTTGGCGCATCATAAAACGGAAGATACGACAAAAAAGACCTAAGACAGTTGAGCAGCTAGAATCCTACATTAGACAAGAATGGGTTAACATTCCTATCCCTAAACTTGAGCAACTTGTCTCCTCAGTCCCCAGACGTTTACAGACTGTTGTAAAGAGAAAAGGGGATGTCTCACAGTGGTAAACATGGCCTTGTCCCAACTTTTTTGAGATGTGTTGTTGTCATGAAATTTAAAATTGCCTAATTTTTCTCTTTAAATGATACATTTTTTCAGTTTAAACATTTGATATGTCATCTATGTTCTATTCTGAATAAAATATGGAATTTTGAAACTTCCACATCATTGCATTCCATTTTTATTTACAATTTGTACTTTGTCTCAACTTTTTTGGAATCCGGGTTTTTAGTTTAAAACTCCATGTTCTCCTGAACTACAGTGCGTTTCTCTTCTGCATGTATCTCAGTCAGAAGTAAAGACAGCAGTGAAGAGCTGGTTACTTTGAAAAGTGAAAAATGGAAGAAATTGCATATAAAGACTCCGTTCTGACGTGGCCATTACGGATCTTTTAACAGCCTGTATCTGATTGCAAGCCGAAATATTTAGTTATTGTAACTAAATTTAAATGTAGTGTTTTGTTTTTCTGTGTTATGATACATGGCTATCTAACAGCTTGTTAGGAAGATAGCCAAGAATTAAAAATTAAATAATTATTTTGGTGTAATGGATTTGATATCTGAAAGCAGACGTCTTTATCAGCTGTAGTGTTAATGTGGACGTGCCCGTTTTGGGGCTGATCACGCTCGTAGCACCTGTAATGGTCAGATCTAGATCACGGGATGTAACATTGCTGTCAATGCTGTGATCATCATGGTCAGTTTTAATCAGCCACTTTTTCCCCTTACTTTTTATTAAACTGTATAAAGTTCATGGAGGTGGATGAGAAGGGAATTGCAAAGTAATGTGACTTCCTGCCTTCCTCTCTGTAGCTGATCCCCCTCTTTATCTTCATCGGAGGCGGCTGTACGATGTCTCTGTCTTACCTGGCGAGACTGGCTCTCCGTAACCCTGATGTCTGGTAAGATCAACAGCACTGCTGGTACAGAGCCACGTTTCATCAGCTTTTTATTTGTGGATGCATTAAACAGATGATGCCTGTTAACTCAAGGGAGCACTTAAAAAAAAAAAAAAAGCAAGAATTAACTTTCATGTTTGCACTGTAAATCTACTCCTTGCTTTTCTCTCTACACTTTTAAGGAGAATCCCAGTAAGTGGAACATTTTAAGGGTTAAAGTAAAACATTCATTAGTCTCTGTCTTTGTAAAGTTAATGAGCGGTTTTATACGCTTCCTTTACTTGAAGTTTGGTTGGTTGCGTTAGATTGCATCGTTTTTCCTTGCAGTTAAAGGCATTAACGCTTTAAGTTTTGGGCTTTATTTATTTATTTCCCCCTCCCCAAGCATGCAATCATTATTCATTCATTAATCCACTCATCCACAGCTGGGACAAAGCGAACAACCCTGAACCCTGGAACAAACTGGGGCCCAATGATCAGTACAAGGTAGGAAGATGGAGTCTTTCCATGCTGCACACATTGCATCAGGGCTAAAAGCAGTACCCATGTGTGGGGGGGTTGTGTAGTTTGTTTTTAATTAAAGCAAATTTGAGATTAATGACATCAACTTCTTAATGCCTCCAAATACTTTAGAATTGAAATAGTGTTAGTCGTATGAGAAATCTGTGTGAAAATGAACGTGCATTGCACTACATTACAGATCTGCTCACATCTCAGTTTTGCTGCCGAGTTAGGTAGATCATTACGTTTATGTAAACTGAAAGCAAAGATTGGAGGCTGCTGAATTTGTGTAAGCCTTACACTGTTGCCGAAGGGGATCAAATTAAGAGTTCTGGCAGGAGCGAATGACCGTATCAGAACCCAATCTCCAGCCTTAATGAGTTTAATTCATTAAACTTTGCATTAGCTCATTTTATGCAAACTCCGTTAGTAGTCACAAATCTAATCAAGCGCTCGCCTTAATGTGAATTTGATACAGAGTTGAGTTAGACACTTAAACAGCGTTCGACGTTATTGAATTTTCCAAAGATCTCGTTAAGGTGGCTGCTTGTTTCTAAATTGGGAATTTAAAAATTCTCTCTCTTTTTGTGCTTGTTTTCGTTGCTCAGTTTTTCTCCGTGAACACGGACTACAGCAAACTGAAGAAGGATCGGCCAGACTTCTAAATCCCCAGGATCTGGAGAAGCCTCCCTGCTGCACACTGCTGGACCAAAGGCTTGAGAAAAATGAAAATTAAAGAAGAGATCTGTGCGTTTTCCCTCCAGCATCCCCCAACCCAACTTGAGAAAAGAGGCTAAACTGCACAACTTTGACTTCAATTATTTGCTAAGACCTTTTTGTAAATTATTTGGACTAAATTATGCTGGTTTTATTCTCATTCTTTCTGGTTGTCTCCAGCAGCACAATAAAGGAGGCTTATCTCCCTTGTACAGAGAACATCGTGGCTATGGGTCGTGCTTATGTTTGTGTGAGTTTGTCAGTCTAGAGTCTTTAAAAGCTGCCTCAGTTCCTGAAAGAAGTCAGAAAAGTCATCCCTCTTAACTAATTAGCTCCAGTGTTGTCATGCTGAATAGCTCCAACCAGCATAACCTTTCAGAAAGAGCCGAGTAATGGCTGTCTTCCAGGAGACAGAATTGTACAGACAGACATTCCTGGAGTCCCTGCTGAAAATCTGTCGTATTCTTAGCTCAGGGAAAAGAATTGGAGAAAGTTTCTACTCCTCTGTCCCTTCCTGCTGTGGGCTTGTGCTTTGGCATGTCCTGACTGCTGGCTACTTCTATAATTAAACTCTTGAACCCTGTCCCTTGGATGGTCCTTTCTGGTCCGATATCATTTTCGAATAAAGCCAGTCTTCTCTAAGGGAAGTGCTTGACTTGGCACTTTATTGTTAAATCTGTTGTGCCATCCAATTACTTGCAGTCCCCCTGCTGCGACATCCATGGAGCTTGCCACCCCAATAGTGCATCCCCTGAAATCTAAAATTGTATTAAGCTCAATGCTACTACGCTGCGTAGGCATGTTAAATAAAATTTTCCTCTTTGCTTATGTCACTTCCTTGTCCTTTTTTGGCGGCACGTTGGTGCAGTGGGGAGCTTTGCTGTCTCTCCGTTCCAGGTTTGGATAATGGGATAATTTGGACCATGTTCAAGATGTATTCACTTGCTAACATATATGTTTTAAAAATTAATTTTCCTAACAGCATCTCATTATCTCTAGCCGCTTTATCCTGTTCTACAGGGTCGCAGGCAAGCTGGAGCCTATCCCAGCTGACTACGGGCGAAAGGCGGGGTACACCCTGGACAAGTCGCCAGGTCATCACAGGGCTGACATAGACACAGACAACCATTCACACTCACATTCACACCTACGGCCAATTTAGAGTCACCAGTTAACCTAACCTGCATGTCTTTGGACTGTGGGGGAAACTGGAGCACCCGGAGGAAACCCACGGGGAGAACATGCAAACTCCGCACAGAAAGGCCCTCGCCGGCCACGGGGCTCGAACCCGGACCTTCTTGCTGTGAGGCGACAGCGCTAACCACTACACCACCGTGCCGCCCACAGCATGCCATATGCACTTTTATTTCTCTTCTACCATGTCAATTTGCTGATGCTAACAAATTTTAAATTTAAAGTGTTCTGTTCTTTTTACCTGTTTAATGTCACGTTCATGAAACAAGCTAGTTCTTGTTCTCACAGATGCTTGCAATCAGAAGTTTACATACACAGATGTGAAAGTCATGGTAAGATTGAGGTTTGAATTTTTTTTTTTCCCTTCTGTGGTGGAATGATTGTACAACACATCTTTTAATAGGAAGAAGAAAAAAAAGAATTTGGTGCACAAGTTTGTTTTTGGGTTTTCTGGGATTAACACAGGGTCAAAATTGTATCAACAGTACACCTAATATTTGGTTAAATGCCCTTAAGTTTCATCTTGACTAGGTGATTTTGTTAGCCATCAACAAACTAATGGAAAAAATTTGGTTGGATATTTGACCACTCTTCTTGGCAGAATTGGTAGAGTTCAGTTAGATTTGTGTTTCGTGGCACGGTGGTGTAGTGGTTGGTGGTGTAGTGGTTAGCGCTGTCACCTCACAGCAAGATGGTTCCGAGTTTGAGCCCAGCGGCTGATGGGAGCCTTTCTGTGTGGACTTTGCATGTTCTCTCTGTCCGTGTGGGTTTGCTCCGGTTTCCCCCACAGTCCAAAGACCTACAGGTTAGGCTAATTGGTGACTCTAAATTGAGCGTAGGTGTGAATGAGTGTGTGAATGGTTGGTTGTCTCTATGTATCAGTCCTGCGATGATCTGGCGACTTGTCCAGGGTGTACCCCGCCTCTCACCCATAGTCAGCTGGAATAGGCTCCAGCTTGCCCGCGACCCTGCACGGGATAATCGGTTATGGATAATGGATGGATCGATGGATGTTTCATGGCACATATCTGACTTTTAAGCACAGTCCATGTATTGTCGATAGGGTTGAAGTCAGGACTTGTTTTAAGTTTAATATTAGCTTGCTTTATCCTCCACACCCAGCTTTGATGTGTGTTTGGAGTCACTGTTCTGTTGGAGCACCCAGTTCCAGTGTTTTGATTCATTTGTGTATGTTTACACGAAAGAAAAATTTGTGCTCAAGAAGATTGAGAGATTAACCATTAAATGTTTTATGAACAATTATTCGCCAAAGGCAAGGTGAATAAAACCAAGATGAAGTTGAGGTTATTATTCACCCGTATTCACTGAGCCTGAGGCAGATAATTGTTAAAACATTTAACTGTTAACCTCTCAATCTATTTGAGCACAATATTTTATTTAGTATAAATACCGAGGTGACTGATTAAAAAAATTATTTCAATCTTCAAAAGCGGCATGCAAATGTAATGCGTGCAGACTTGTCACTTATCTATGCAACTCGCATAAAATACTTTTTGAAATAGGTAAAATAAATCACAATCCCATCTTACCTTTGAATGGTTTTAGACCAAACTTCGTAGCATCTTTAGTGCTTTTAGGAACAGCATTTTCTTTCATAATTTCTCATTCTTCCTCACTTACGGTGACAAAGCAATTGGCCGCCATTTTGCCGAGTTGTTCGAGGTGATTATCGGGAAATATTGCAAATTTCTCAACCAATCAGCGTGTGCGATTTTCTATAATCACCTGTGTATTTGTACTAATGTTTTAGGCCAAGTTTACATTAGACCGTATCTGTCTCGTTTTCTTTGCGGATGCACTGTCCGTTTACATTAAACCGCCGGGAAACGGGAATCCGCCAGGGTCCACATATTCAATCCAGATCATGTCAGCTCCGGTGCTGTGTAAACATTGAGATACGCGGATACGCTGTGCTGAGCTCTAGCTGGCGTCGTCATTGGACAACGTCACTGTGACATCCACCTTCCTGATTCGCTGGCGTTGGTCATGTGACGTGACTGCTGAAAAACGGCGCGGACTTCCGCCTTGTATCACCTTTCATTAAAGAGTATAAAAGTATGAAAATACTGATGCAAATACTCCCCACTGTGTAGTTATGATTGTCTTTAGGCTTGCCATCCTTCCACTTGCAAGTGGTAAGTGATGTGCGCTGGGATCACACACACAGCGGCTCAGTCCCGAAAACACTGCTAGTGTGCTTCACTCACGCGCTCTGTGAGCTGCGCAGGGCCGGAGTGCGCACCCTCCAGAGGGCACTCGCTGTTCAGGGCGGAGTGATTTGGAGCGCAGGATGCCTGCGGAGCCGAGCGTATCCGTGTATTGGTGTTGCTGTGTGCACGCAAATCGTGTATTGGTGTTGCTGTGTGCACACTAATCGTTTTAAAAACGTTAATCTGATGATCTGCTGATACGGTCTAATGTAAACATGGGCTTAATGACCCAGCGCCCTATTAAAGGGGAACTGAAGGCAAATTTTTTTAATCAAAATTCTCTCATTTTATTAAATATAGGAATGCGTTTCTGATCGCTATTTTGTCACTGCTGTAGCACGTTGAGTGTTTGAACTATGCTCTGTGATACATCAGTCCATATGTCAAAGCAACAGCCATAAACGAGATGCGTTGAGACCTGTGCGAGACATTGTAGGACGGAACTAAAACGTACAGCGGCAATCAAAGCGACCAACATCTGCCAACGTTGTCAAAAGATGTGCGCGCCCTCTTTCGAATGCTGACGTAATCAAGCTGGAAGTTTTATTTGTTTTGATAACGATCAGGAAAGTTTGACAAAAGTAGACACTAATCGTCATTTAAACTCATTTTTGTGCAATATTTCGTTTGGAAAACCGTTTTCAAAATGGTGGCACTGACACCTGGCTGACACTTCACGTTTCGAAGTCTCGCACAAGTCTCGTGAAGATCGCGCGGATAAGCGACGCCTGCCGTGGACCAAACGAACTAAATTCAACATGGCTAAAAACCGAATAGGCCGATAAGTATAATATTTAATTGCAATTAGTTGCCAATACGAGTCATGATACAAGGTTGGTAAAACCGAAAATGTAATTGAATAACACGTTAATTAAAAAATAAAGCAAGTTTAAAAATGACTTCAGTTCTCGTTTAACACCCAAATGACTCCAAGCATGTCCGATTCATTTGTGCATGCAAAATAAACACGTGCTTCATGATTCCTGAAGTTATTAAATGTTATTTTCTTGACTTGTGATGTCACACAGCCTCTCATTACTGAATGTTTATTTTGAGTGCACAGATGAATCCGAGCCAGCGTCATGGAGGTGATTATGGTGCATACACCATTCAAATATAAATTTATTTTACAGCTGGCAATACTCTCAAAGCTGCTGCTCGAAAATGAATGAATCAATCCCACCAATCAGATTTGAGGATCCAGCAGCACTGTGGTACCGTATAAAGGCTGAGTCCCTGTAACCATGTGCTTTTGAATTCAAAAGCGTCTGTGAGGAAAACTTCCTGTAATCGTTGCTTTATCTGCCTGGTGTCTTGTTTCATTTGTGAATAAAAGAAAATAGGTCTGCACACTGCTGGATACGCTCCAAAAAATAAACTTTATTTAATTAAAACAAGCAACGTTTCGATCACCCTGGATCTTCATCAGGCATATGGGTAACAGGAAGAGGCTGTGGCCTATATCACATGACCCTACTCTACACCCGCCCAGGCAAGGCACCCAAAGGTGCCAATCAATTAGACAGACAGGTGTCTTAACCTGTACCAGTCATACAAAAGGCAAAACCAAAAAACATTTGCAAGTTTGAAAGATTAAAAAGATGTGAATATAGTACACCAACATATAAAATACATATCACGTGAAATCAATTACAAAAAAGGTTTTAAATCAAAATACATATTCATTCCCTTAGGTGCAATGGTGTTCAAGGTATATATATAAAAAGCCTCGCGTCTTAAAAGGAGATTATCAACATCACCCCCACGTCTAGGTGTAGCAACATGTTCAATGCCAATATATTGAAGGGTTGCGAGGTTGTGCTTAAACGTGTTAAAATGGACAGCTACAGGGTTCTTCTCATCATTCAACCGTATGTTGCTTCTATGCTCTGCGATGCGCGTTTTTAGACACCTTGTTGTTTTGCCTCTATAGGCTAATCCGCGTGGGGGTGATGTTGATAATCTCCTTTTAAGACGCGAGGCTTTTTATATATATACCTTGAACACCATTGCACCTAAGGGAATGAATATGTATTTTGATTTAAAACCTTTTTTGTAATTGATTTTCACGTGGGGGCGGCACGGTGGTGTAGTGGTTAGCGCTGTCGCCTCACAGCAAGAAGGTCCTGGGTTCGAGCCCTGGGGCCGGCGAGGGCCTTTCTGTGTGGAGTTTGCATGTTCTCCCCGTGACTGCGTGGGTTTCCTCCGGGTGCTCCGGTTTCCCCCACAGTCCAAAGACATGCAGGTTAGGTTAACTGGTGACTAAATTGACCGTAAGTGTGAATGTGAGTGTGAATGGTTGTCTGTGTCTATGTGTCAGCCCTGTGATGACCTGGCGACTTGTCCAGGGTGTACCCCGCCTTTCACCCGTAGTCAGCTGGGATAGGCTCCAGCTTGCCTGCGACCCTGTAGAAGGATAAAGCGGCTAGAGATAATGAATGAATGAATGAATGAATGAGGATTTTCACGTGATATGTATTTTATATGTTGGTGTACTATATTCACATCTTTTTAATCTTTCAAACTTGCAAATGTTTTTTGGTTTTGCCTTTTGTATGACTGGTACAGGTTAAGACACCTGTCTGTCTAATTGATTGGCACCTTTGGGTGCCTTGCCTGGGCGGGTGTAGAGTAGGGTCATGTGATATAGGCCACAGCCTCTTCCTGTTACCCATATGCCTGATGAAGATCCAGGGTGATCGAAACGTTGCTTGTTTTAATTAAATAAAGTTTATTTTTTGGAGCGTATCCAGCAGTGTGCAGACCTATTTTCTTTTATTGTCTGACATTTTTGTCTGGCACCTGCAAAGAGTTTTTGGATGTGCGCACCCTACTCAAACGATTATTGTTTCATTTGTGCACAGAATTTTTGTCTTTAAATGGATCAGTCGCAAACATTGGGGTTTTTCAGTATGGTAAAAGTCATAGTCTTGTTTTAAACAAAGGATACAGTATAGCGTTAGCAGTAAATAAAAACTAGTGCTGTTCCCATAGGAACTGCAATGAACTGATTAAAAACAAGTAGCTCTTTACCTCAATCCCTTTCGTACGAATGACATTTTTTCCTGTGGTAAATGTCACTGGGTTGTGTTTCACTTCTTTCAGACAAGATTGCGTGTGGTGGAGGATGAGAAGCTTATGCAACGCCACCAAATGTCAATAAGACCTTCACACTTTAAAAACTTCACCCGCCCTCCCAAAGGTTATTAGCCTACTTGTTTTCATCGCTAATGAAAGGATAGTTATTTTCAGCTTTGGAGAGTGGAAGATGTTTTTTCTTCGAGGCTTCAAGGAGTGCTGAGGAGTTGAGAGAAACGATGTCTGCTTTAACCAAGCTGAAATATCCGAAAAGTTGGTCAGCATCAGTAAACAGCTGCTTTCCTTTCTCGTTACTTTTCAGCTTTTCAACAAAAAGATTTAAAGGACTATGGCTTCAAGTGCTACACCACTGGAATGGTGCTCAAATATGATAGTTTCACTTGTGATCCTTTATTTCTTTAAGTAATAGCTTTAAACATGATTCAAAGATCTCCTGGGGAATTGTCTTGTCCAGTCATTTAAGACTTGCACATGCTGTGAGGTCCCAGGTGGCCAAAAATCAGCTATTTGGAGTCCACTGGCTGTGAGGCATCTGAGAGGTCGGTCACCCTGACCTCTTATCACCACCTGAGGATGGAGGGCTTTGTGTCGTCATGGAGACAGTTCCGATGAGAAAAATAATGAGAGCGTAAGGAGGACGGAGGGGCAGGAGTGCAGCGAATGGCCTGCTGCTGATCACTAGAGGGTTGATGTGATGTAAAGTGTGTGCGTGTATGTGTACATACAGGGTGTTTCAAAAAATGTTATCATTTCACAATCTAATAAACTTTGCCAATTCTCGTGCAATTGACCTCAAATTTTAACAGCATGTGTCGAAACAGGACAAAATTGTGTTTTAATGTTTTTTGTTTTTATCTTTTTAGGTATAGAAATGCCATTCACTGAAAAAGAAAAGGCGTTTGTCTGTGTTAGAGTACGCTCGAACACAGTCGAACAAGACTGCACAGCGTGCGTTTATGAGGGAATTCTCTAAAAATGCACTGTTACTAGAAAAGACTGTTACCAAAGACATGCTGCAGCGTGTTTGGCAGGAGCTGGACTCCCGACTTGATGTGGGCTGTGTCTTAGGCGGCGCACATATTGAAAATTTGTGAAATTGTTCATGGAATCCACATACCTTTTGAATTTCTCGTTCAGATTTTGAGGAATAAATCTTATATTGCTCAACATTAAGCCTGCTCAGTTTCATTTACCTAGACTATGTAGTTTCTGGGATATTTATATCTCAAATAATTTGAAACACTGTGTGTGTATGCATGTTATTTATTATATATATAAATAAAAAAAAACGGGGCAGCACGGTGGTGTAGTGGTTAGCGCTGTCGCCTCACAGCAAGAAGGTCCGGGTTCGAGCCCCGTGGCCGGCGAGGGCCTTTCTGTGCGGAGTTTGCATGTTCTCCCCGTGTCCGCGTGGGTTTCCTCTGGGTGCTCCGGTTTCCCCCACAGTCCAAAGACATGCAGGTTAGGTTAACTGGTGACTCTAAATTGAGCGTAGGTGTGAATGTGAGTGTGAATGGTTGTCTGTATCTATGTGTCAGCCCTGTGATGACCTGGCGACTTGTCCAGGGTGAACCCCGCCTTTCGCCCGTAGTCAGCTGGGATAGGCTCCAGCTTGTAGAACAGGATAAAGCGGCTAGAGATAATGAGATGTATAAAAACACATATGAGGGTAAGTCAAAAAGTTCTAAGACAGATGTTATAATTTCAAAAGAATTCAAAAAAGAATACAAAGAAGGAATTCTCCAATGGAAACATCACTTGCAGAAGTGTTTAGACTTAAATGGAGGATATGTAGAGAAATAGCTTTATTTTCATAAAGGTTTTTTTTTTCATTTGTCTTAGAACTTTTTGACTTACCCTCGTGTGTGTGTGTGTGTGTGTGTGTGTATATATATATATATATATATATATATATATATATATATATACAGTTGTGTTCAAAATAATAGCAGTCCAACATGACTAACCAGATCAATCACTGCTTTTGGTAGAAATTATATTACTACATGGCAAATAATTTACCAGTAGGTGTAGTAAAGTTGTAGAAAACCAACAGACCCAACATTCATGATATGCATGCTCCTGAGTCTGTGTAATTGAATAATTAAGTGAAAGGGGCGTGTTCAAAATAATAGCAGTGTGGAGTTCAATTAGTGAGGTCATTCATTCTGTGAAAAAACAGGTGTCAGTCAGGTGGCACTAATTTAAGGATGAAGCCAGCACATGTTGTACATCCATTTCTCTCTGAAAACCTGAGAAACATTAGTCTGGTTAACACCAGACCATATCACAAGTGAAATATGGTCTGGAATCCGCCTATTGAATTTCTCGTAGGGGAGGTGTGGTTTACGATTGTCAACAGCCGTTTATTGGACGTTGCGAATGTCTATCATTTGGCGTATACGTAGCCCATGGCCAATCATGGCAGTTGTACCCGGTGATGTAGTTAGAGCGACGAAGAGGCGAAGAAAGACTGTAACGCCAAACGCTGTTCTTTTTTTTAAAACAAACTTTCTCTCTAAACTATTCAGAAGTGTCTAAAGCTTGATCGAAAGTTTGGTTCGTATCGCTCGCCGCCATGTTAAATGTTATCCGTAAACAGTCCCAAATAAACTACAAGCTTCCGTTTGTCGAGTAGTACGCGTCACCGTCTTTCCACCCCTCCCCACTCTCTGATTGGCTCCCTAACTCAGGCGAGCCTTTAGACCATAGTTTCCATGCTGTCTTTTCAGATCGGAACGATTGTGCAAAGCAGCATGGGATTTCCCAGGCTAGAGAAACATGGGTCGTTCCAGACATTGTTCAGAAGAACAGCGTGTTTTGATTAAAACGTTGATTGGAGAGGGGAAAACGCATAAAGAAGTGCAGAAAATGATGGGCTGCTGGGCTAAAATGATCTCCAGTGCTTTAAAATGGACAGCAAAACCAGAGAGACGTGGAAGAAAATGGAAGACTACCATTCGAATGGATCGAAGAACAGCCAGAATAGCAAAGACTCAGCCAATGATCAGCTCCAGGGTGATGAAAGACAGTCTGAAGTTACCTGTGAGTACTGTGACAATTAGAAGATGCCTGTGTGAAGCTAATCTATCGGCAAGAAGCCTCCGCAAAGTCCGACTGTTAAAAAAAAGACGTGCTGAAGAGGATACAATTTGCCAAAGAACACATTGACTGGCCTAAAGAGAAATGGAGAAACATTTTGTGGACTGATGAAAGTAAGATTGTTCTTTTTGGGTCCAAGGGCCGCAGACAGTCTGTCAGACGACCCCCAGACAGTGAATTCAAGCCACAGTACACTCTGAAGACAGTGAAGCATGGTGGTGCAAGCATCATGATATGGGAATGTTTCTCTTACTATGGTGTTGGGCCTATTTATCGCATACCAGGGATCATGGATCAGTTTGCATATATCAAAATACTTGAAGAGGTCATGTTGCCTTATGCTGAAGAGGAAATGCCCTTGAAATGGGTGTTTCAAAAAGACAACGACCCCAAACACACCAGTAAGCGAGCAGCATCAGGGTTCAAGACCAACAAAATGAAAGTTATGGAGTGGCCAGCCCAATCCCCGGACCTTAATCCGATAGAAAACTTGTGGGGTGACATCAAAAATGCTGTTTCTGAGGCAAAACCAAGAAATGCAGAGGAATTGTGGAATGTTGTCAAATCATCCTGGGCTGGAATACCTGTTCACAGGTGCCAGAAGTTGGTCGACTCCATGCAACACAGATGTGAAGCAGTTCTCAGAAACCGTGGTTATACAACTAAATATTAGTTTAGTGATTCACAGGAATACTAAATCCTAAAGATTTTTTCAGTTTATACAGTCAATATTTGAGTTTGTAATGAAAAATGCAGACACTGCTATTTTTTTGAACAGCCCAATGTTCATTTTTCTTCATTTTCTGTAAAGTAATTAAAACACTGATACATTTTTCTTCATGTTTTGATGTAGAATATAATGTGCAGTGTTCCCAATGCATGGAAATAAAAACTATTATAAGGATTTTGAGCTTTACTCACGTTTTTAAACACACTGCTATTATTTTGAACACGACTGTAATATATATATATATTCATCTCATCTCATTATCTCTAGCCGCTTTATCCTGTTCTACAGGGTCGCAGGCAAGCTGGAGCCTACGCTGACTACGGGCGAGAGGCGTAGTCCCAGCTGACTACGGGCGAGAGGCGGCGTACACCCTGGACAAGTCGCCAGGTCATCACAGGGCTTTTTTATATATATACACACAACACCTATTGTCAAAAGGACTGCAAAACAAATACAGGGAGGAGGTATTTTAGAAACCACACACTTCAAGTCTGGGACCTGCTACTTTAGGGAATTGCTTTCTCTGTCGCTCTCTCTCACACTGTCTCTCTGTCTGTCTCCCTCTACTTCTCCCTTTAACGTGCATGCCATATAGTAGGTAGATGCATCAATAAGAAGGATCTATACCCATTTAGCTGGACATGTTATGACAGCTCCAATGTCATCAGAGGCGAGATGGCAGCCCGATTAAATATTTAAAAGAGCCAACCTGAATCCGAATCAAGCACACTGCAGCTGTCAGTCAAGAATGACTTCACGTCCATAGTGGAAGGCAGGTGTGAAATCTACAGTAGCAGTCAAAAGTTTGGACATGCCTTCTAATTCAGTGGTTTTGTTTTATTTTTATTAATTAAAAGACACTTCATGTCTTAAAGTAATGATGGATGTCATTTCTCTTTACTTAGTTGTTCGGTTCTTGACATAATATGGATTACTACAGTTGTGGATGGAATAGGGCTATTTACTGCATTTTTATTATTTACTATTTGCTGTTTGAGCTCAAACACATTAAGAAGGCAAGAAACTAGTCCACTAATTAACTTTTGACAAGGCACAGCTGTTAATTGAAAATCATTCCAGGTGACAACCTCATGAAGCTGGTTAAAGGAGATACGCAGAACCTTTTTATTTTTAAATAAATTTCTGAGTGGATAGTATCTCCATCCTTGACTCTTGTATGCTGCATAAATGGGAATAAAAAAACATATTTTTGAGAGTTAAAATTGACTGCAAAGTTGGCATTCGAGCTGCCCCGCTGATCCAGCCAGCCCTGAGCGCGTGACGTCACAGCGGTAACCGGTTTTAAGGCCGAGGCCTTTTACAGCTATAGACCAAAGTCATATAAATAAAAATTTATGGTGAAAGTAAGAAATACCGTTACCGACTTGCTCAACTAAGACTGATTTGACTTCACTGATTGTGGGTTGACTCTCATTAAAACAGGATAGGCATTATAACTTATGCAACAGACATGTACATGCATGCATTTTCACTGAAAAAACATAAAAGGCTAATTAAATAATCAGATGAACTGAGACAATCACATTCTGAAGCAAATTAAATAATCTTATACCGGTAACTTAAACACACAATACAAGTTATATCGATCTAAATGCAGGTAAACAACGTGTTGTTTTTGTTGTTTTGTATCCAAATGAGAGTCGCATCTTACCCATCTGTGTTCTCGCTTCTTGAAGGCTGATCTTGTGGCCGATTGTTCTGAAACAATCTGACTTTCAGTTGTTCGTTCAGTTGTCTGTTCATTCACTTCTTCCATGTAAGGGCGAGATATTGCTGCTGAGGCAAGCATATCCAGTGGAGAAATCAGACGGCTGGTCCACTCATTCTCCATTTTCTCCATACTGAGTACTCCGCCATTACTGCTCGGCTCAGGCGATTACTAAAACCTGGGACGGGACGTCACCGGTTTTAGCAACAACTGCAGGGAGGTCACTGCCTGAGCGATAGTATGTCGCGTCCCATTCTGTCCTGGGTTTTACCAACAACCCTTGGCGCTCACTCCGGGAGAACTGGTGCAACTGAACTTACTTTACTTTTCTTGTAGTTTTCGTTTCCTTTAATTGTTAGTATTGCACCCTCTTTCAATACGGGCTTATAGCCAACGCTCCTAAACAGATCAGAGGTTTCGTATGAGTCTTCAGTAAAATGTGCAGAGCAGAGGAGAGACCACTTCGTAGGTGCCCAGTGTGCCCATGAACTTCTCACAAAACGTGTCCAAATCTTTTCAGTTTGAACATTCTTGTGCCATGAATGCAACATAAATCCACCTTCTGTCGTGTTGCTGCACCGGCCAGCAACACATCTATGTGGCATGGCGATAAATTAGCTCAAAATGGAGGATCGGAGTTGCAGTCAGCTCTGTGTTTTAGTATAGCAGAAATGGCAATGAGACCGATGGACTTCCTGCTGTGACGTTACAGACGTCAAGGTCATTCACTCAGACCGCTACCTATATGAATCACTTTAATCATAAAAATTACGATATTAGATTTATTGTTAATGCTTAAAACTATTCCTGTGCCATTCTTGAGGTCTCAAGGCATTTATAAACGAAAGTGAGGCCATGGTTCTGCGTATATGCTTTAAGATAATGGCAATAGTGTGCAAAGTGTCATCAACGTAAATGCTGGTGACTTTGAAGATGAATTTTTTTTTAACACTTTTTTTTTGTTTACCATATAATTCCATATGTGGTCTATCTGCTGTTTCATAGTTTTGATGTCTTCAGTATTGTTCTACAATGTAGGAAATAGTCAAAATTCGTCTGTTTTCATAAATATTGGGACAGCAAAGTCTGTAAGTCCATTTACAGAGCACCATCCTTATTAAAATAAAATTTAAAAAGCAGTCTGGTCCATAAACCCTAATGCTTAGTGCTGAAAGTGGTGCTTGAAAATTTGTGAACCATTTCAAATGTTCAATATTTCTGCATAAATACAGTATGACCTAAAACAACATCAGTGTCCTAAAAGTGGATAAAGAGAACCCAATTAAACAAATAAGACAAAAATGTTATACTTGCTCATTTATTTATTGAAGAAATCATCTAATATTACACATCAGTGGGTGACAGAAGTAAATGAACCTTTGGTTTCAGGATGTGTTGTGACCCTCTTGTGCAGCAATAACTGGAATTAAATGTTTCTGGAAACTGTCGATCAATCGTGCACATCAGCTTGGAGGAAATTTAGCCCATTCCTCCAAACAGAACAGCTTCAACTGTGGGATGTTAGTGGGTTTTTTCACCTGAACTGCTTGCTTCAGGTCCTTCTCGAGCATTTCCATTTGATTAAGGTCAGAACTTTGACTGGGTCTTTCAAAAATAAGTCCCAACATTTTTTTTTAAATGTGTTGCTGGCATCAAATTCAAAATGAGCATATATTTTTGAAAGAACAATAAAATTTCTCACTTTCAACATTTGATATGTTAGCTTTGTACTATTTTCAACGAAATACTGGATAGGGTTTCCATGATTTGCAAATCTTCACATTCTGTTTTTATTTATGTTTTAGACAGCGTCCCAACTTTTTTGGAAATGGAGTTATAGAAAATTCTAAAGAGTTTACAAACTTTCATGCACCACTGCATATAAACAGCTGGCCAAGCACGCTCTTCACCGGCCAAGTTAGTCATCTAGATGACTGAAAGATGTGGCAGAGCTTCAGAAGGGAACAGACTCCCGTCACAGATCTCAAGTAATCAACTGCAAGCAACAGGTACTAATTATGACAGTTAGATGAGGCATGAAACACAATGAGGCATGCTTTTATATGTCAATAATCAATGACGAGAATGGTGAGGTTATTTTTCAATAACAGTATGTTCCCAAATGTTTTATTCCTTTTATACTGCATTAATTTGCCACTACTAGATTTTTTAACTTTTGAAAGTACTTTATATGTTCTATTCATTTATAATTCCATTTAACATTGCAGAACATCTGCAAAATAATTTTGTATAAATTAAATACAACCCCGATTCCAAAAAAGTTGGGACAAAGTACAAATTGTAAATAAAATCGGAATGCAATGATGTGGAAGTTTCAAAATTCCATATTTTATTCAGAATAGAACATAGATGACATATCAAATGTTTAAACTGAGAAAATGTATCATTTAAAGAGAAAAATTAGGTGATTTTAAATTTCATGACAACAACACATCTCAAAAAAGTTGGGACAAGGCCATGTTTACCACTGTGAGACATCCCCTTTTCTCTTTACAACAGTCTGTAAACGTCTGGGGACTGAGGAGACAAGTTGCTCAAGTTTAGGGATAGGAATGTTAACCCATTCTTGTCTAATGTAGAATTCTAGTTGCTCAACTGTCTTAGGTCTTTTTTGTCGTATCTTCCGTTTTATGATGCGCCAAATGTTTTCCATGGGTGAAAGATCTGGACTGCAGGCTGGCCAGTTCAGTACCCGGACCCTTCTTCTACGCAGCCATGATGCTGTAATTGATGCAGTATGTGGTTTGGCATTGTCATGTTGGAAAATGCAAGGTCTTCCCTGAAAGAGATGTCGTCTGGATGGGAGCATATGTTGCTCTCAAACCTGGATATACCTTTCAGCATTGATGGTGTCTTTCCAGATGTGTAAGCTGCCCATGCCACACGCACTAATGCAACCCCATACCATCAGAGATGCAGGCTTCTGAACTGAGCTCTGATAACAACTTGGGTCGTCCTTCTCCTCTTTAGTCCGGATGACACGGCGTCCCTGATTTCCATAAAGAACTTCAAACTTTGATTCATCTGACCACAGAACAGTTTTCCACTTTGCCACAGTCCATTTTAAATGAGCCTTGGCCCAGAGAAGACGTCTGCGCTTCTGGATCATGTTTAGATACGGCTTCTTCTTTGAACTATAGAGTTTTAGCTGGCAACGGTGGATGGCCCGGTGAATTGTGTTCACAGATAATGTTCTCTGGAAATATTCCTGAGCCCATTTTGTGATTTCCAATACAGAAGCATGCCTGTATGTGATGCAGTGCCGTCTAAGGGCCCAAAGATCACGGGCACCCAGTATGGTTTTCTGGCCTTGACCCTTACGCACAGAGATTCTTCCAGATTCTCTGAATCTTTTGATGATATGTTCAAACTCTTTGCAATTTTACACTGTCGAACTCCTTTCTGATATTGCTCCACTATTTGTCGGTGCAGAATTAGGGGGATTGGTGATCCTCTTCCCATCTTTACTTCTGAGAGCCGCTGCCACTCCAAGATGCTCTTTTTATACCCAGTCATGTTAATGACCTATTGCCAATTGACCTAATGAGTTGCAATTTGGTCCTCCAGCTGTTCCTTTTTTGTACCTTTAACTTTTCCAGCCTCTTATTGCCCCTGTCCCAACTTTTTTGAGATGTGTTGCTGTCATGAAATTTCAAATGAGCCAATATTTGGCATGAAATTTCAAAATGTCTCACTTTCGACATTTGATATGTTGTCTATGTTCTATTGTGAATACAATATCAGTTTTTGAGATTTGTAAATTATTGCATTCCGTTTTTATTTACAATTTGTATTTTGTCCCAACTTTTTTGGAATCAGGGTTGTAGACATTCAACTTAACGTCTATTTATAGTTACATTTAATGTGCTGAAATGTACATGAAACCCCTGTGATCACTTACAGTACTTTACAGTGGTGCTTGAAAGTTTGTGAACCCTTTAGAATTTTCTATATTTCTGCATAAATATGACCTAAAACATCATCAGATTTTCACACAAGTCCTAAAAGTCGATAAAGAGAACCCAGTTAAACAAATGAGACAAAAATATTTTACTTGGTCATTTATTTATTGAGGAAAATGATCCAATATTACATATCCGTGAGTGGCAAAAGTATGTGAACCTCAAGGATTAGCAGTTAATTTGAAGGTGAAATTCGAGTCAGGTGTTTTCAATCAATGGGATGACAATCAGGTGTGAGTGGGCACCCTGTTTTATTTAAAGAACAGGGATCTATCAAAGTCTGATCTTCACAACACATGTTTGCGGAAGTGTATCATGGCACGAACAAAGCAGATTTCTGAGGACCTGAGAAAATGCATTGTTGATGCTCATCAGGCTGGAAAAGGTTACAAAACCATCTGTAAAGTTTGGACTCCACCAATCCACAGTCAGACAGACTGTGTACAAATGGAGGAAATTCAAGACCACTGTTACCCTCCCCAGGAGTGATCGACCAACAAAGATCACTCCAAGAGCAAGGCGTGTAATAGTCAGCGAGGCCACAAAAGACCCCAGGGTAACTTCTAAGCAACTGAAGGCCTCTCTCACATTGGCTAATGTTAATGTTCATGAGTCCACCATCAGGAGAACACTGAACAACAATGGTTTGCATGGCAGGGTTGCAAGGAGAAAGCTGCTGCTCTCCAAAAAGAACATTGCTGCTCATCTGCAGTTTACTAAAGATCACGTGGACAAGCTGGAAGGCTATTGGAAAAATGTTTTGTGGACGGATGAGACCAAAATAGAACTTTTTGGTTTAAATGAGAAGCGTTATGTTTGAAGAAAGGAAAACACTGCATTCCAGCATAAGAACCTTATCACATCTGTGAAACATGGTGATGATAGTATCATGGTTTGGGCTTGTTTTGCTACATCTGGGCCAGGATGGTTTGCCATCATTGATGGAACAATGAATTCTGAATTATACCGGTGAATTCTAAAGGAAAATGTCAGGACATCTGTCCATGAACTGAATCTCAAGAGAAGGTGGGTCATGCAGCAAGACAACGACCCTAAGCACACAAGTTGTTCTGCCAAAGAAAGGTTAAAGAAGAATAAAGTTAATGTTTTGGAATGGCCAAGTCAAAGTCCTGACCTTAATCCAATCGAAATGTTGTGGAAGGACCTGAAGCGAGCAGTTCATGTGAGGAAACCCACCAACATCCCAGAGTTGAAGCTGTTCGGTACAGAGGAACGGGCTAAAATTCCTCCAAGCTGGTGTGCAGGACTGATCAACAGTTACTGGAAATGTTTAGTTGCATTTATTGCTGCACAAGGGGGTCACACCAGATACTGAAAGCAAAGGTTCACATACTTTTGCCACTCACAGATATGTAATATTGGATCATTTTCCTCAATAAATAAATGACCAGGTATAATATTTTTGTCTCATTTGTTTAACTGGGTTCTCTTTATCTACTTTTAGGACTTATGTGAAAATCTGATGATGTTTTAGGTCATATTTATGCAGAAATATAGACAATTCTAAAGGGTTCACAAACTTTCAAGCCCCACTGTACAAGAAGCGCTAAACTGTCGTTCCCTCACCAGCCTGTCTGTTTTTCTCTCTCGAAGTTGAAGTCATGTTCCTGAAAAAATGCAGTCGTTTGTCCTGAAGACTTTGCTGTGCCAGAAAACCTCAGACTGATATTAAACACTGACACTGGAGACTCCTTCCATTAATGCTACATAAGCATCACCTCACAGAAAACGTGACCCAGTCAGTGATTACGCATGTTCTTGATCTGTTTATGTGGAGCGTCCACTTTACAAGCCCCTCTGCAAAATGTTACTAGAGCAGCGGCTACAATTATTGACACCTTAACGATCTTTTGGCCATTGCAAAAGTAGAAAAAACTTTCAGTACATAACTTGTGCATGAATAGTTACTCAAACTTCCACTGAAAAAAAGTGAGTTGATTCCCGATTACTTGGCATATCAGATTACGTGACACCGTTCCACAATTATCGACACCTTTGTCCACAGTTATTGACACCGGTCCGCAATTATCAACATCCAGATGATTATTTATTTTAAAAAAATTGGTACATGGTATTAAGTTAACAAAACATAGTTTTTATTTAAAATTTGTTTTACATAGACTTATATTTAGTACAAAATATCTTTTATATAAATATATCGATGTCGGTGCTTACAGTAATGAGGCAGTAATTCTGATGTTTATGAACTGATAATGTTGAATCTGTGTCAGAAAATCTTTTTGTTCCACTTTCTCCCCACTTTCTAAGTATTTTCCTAGATCACATTTTGTTAATCATTTGTTGTTGTTTGTATTAATTTCTAGTTTTTGTAGTTTACCAATAATTCAAACAATGCTTTAATTTGTTGCGGTTAGATTCAATTTGGTGACGCTCCAGTATTTTCAAGCCAGTGATTTTTTTTTTTAATTGAGATTTTAAATTTACATCTAAAAATATAACATTTCTACTGATATTGTAATATGTGGTAAATATTTACAACAAACTGCAAAAAAAAAAAAAATCTGAATGGAATAGAAAAATCTGAATATTTCAAGCATGCAATATTTTTTATATGCTAGGAATTTAATTCTGGTCTAATTCTATTTATTGCAATAGGATTCCAAATACTCTATAAGCATTCCATTCTGTTATGAATCAGAAAAAAATTATAAATCACAGCACTTTTATTTTTTTAAAGTACTTCATCTACTTCAACAATGTTACACAAAGATCGATCCATAACAGTTGTAAACGTCACTTAATTCCACAGGGTGTCGATAATGGTGGACACTGGTGAAAGTGATCACTATTATTGACACCTCACGTAACTTCTCAAATGTGCGTTTAGATACAAAATGGCGACCGTCAAATGAAAGAGTAAGAAACAAAGTACTGTAGGTTTCGACAAGGAGATCATGAAATATCAGTGAATTTGATAAGTAAAAACATGTCCATTATCTTTCCACCATGCGTTTCCTCAACTTGCTGATCGTGCTAAAAAATATTCCATCTCCTGTAACGAGCTGTGTCATCAGAGGACAAGGTCAAAGGGCGAGGGGGGTCTTCCGGTAGATTATCCATCCATCCATTATCTGTAGCCGCTTATCCTGTTCTACAGGGTTGCAGGCAAGCCGGAGCCTCTCCCAGCTGACTACGGGCGAAAGGCGGGGTACACCCTGGACAAGTCGCCAGGTCATCACAAGGCTGACATATAGACACAGACAACCATTCACACTCACACCTACGGTCAATTTAGAGTCACCAGTTAACCTAAACTGCATGTCTTTGGACTGTGGGGGAAACCGGAGCACCCGGAGGAAACCTACGCGGACACGGGGAGAACATGCAAACTCCGTACAGAAAGGCCCTCGCCGGCCGCTGGGCTCGAACCCGAACCTTCTTGCTGTGAGGCGACAGCGCTAACCACTACACCACCATGCCGCCCCCTTCCAGTTGATTAATTAACCAATAATAACTGTTGTAACTGAAACTCACCTT
Source organism: Neoarius graeffei (assembly GCF_027579695.1). Classification (NCBI taxonomy): domain Eukaryota; kingdom Metazoa; phylum Chordata; class Actinopteri; order Siluriformes; family Ariidae; genus Neoarius; species Neoarius graeffei. Next base: position 47,934,271 of record NC_083588.1, on the reverse strand, counting down.
TGCAAAATAGTTTTTTATTGGTAAATCTGAAAAGGTGTTGATAATTATGGACTGTCGATTATTGTAACTGCCGCTCTGTATAAACCTGAGAATTGTCTTGCAGCCAGAACTGACCAAGTTGCTGTTTTAGGAAATTAAGCGACACCTTCTGACCAATGAGACTTGAGAGAGCAACAACCTGTGGTCCAAAAGATTACAATACCTTATTTTTTTTCCAAATGTGGGACAACTTTAAAAGGGCTGTGGCTCCTGTATGGTTTGAGCTAAATACCCTTGGCATACAGTACTGTGCAAAAGTCTGAGGCACCCTATTTTTTTTCATGCAAACTTTATTATAGATTTCTATTTTATGACTTCTTCTCAGTAATGGCGACGGAAGTCTAAGTTCAGAGCGGCATCTAAACATGGCCACTCTGGACTACGTCTCCCAAGCAACACAGCACCCCGCCTCTCCTGAGCATTAGGAGCACACCTGTTCCCCATCATCTCCGTAATTACCACTCTACTTAAGCTCTACAAACACTCACCTCAGTGCAAAGTACTGTTTCGTGTCCTTGTGCCTGATCACACCGAGCCTTATTGTTATTGCGGCTGACTTCCCGTGACTTCACTTAGTTTGCATTAATACCCCGACCTCGACTTCACGCCTGCTCTTTGATATTCCGTCTGCACGTCAACCGACCCTTGCCTGGCCCTGACTACATCTTCTGTTTCTCGATTTGGATTTGGTTTCCAGTTTGTGATGCACCACTCTCCCCTGCGCCTACATCTGTAAGTACCTGTGCCCTGATACTTCTACATTACCGAGTCAGTACAAAAACATGTCAGAGTTCCAAACATTCGTTTTCCAGCGCAAAATTAAATGTTACAGAAAAAATGTTTGTATCTGAGCAGCATATTACACAAGCAAACACTTTTCAGATTTAAAAAAGAAAACATAATGAAGGCTACTGGGTTTTGGTGCAAAATTAAGAAGCAAGTGTGACAGTCAAAGTGTCCAGAATGAATGAATAAAAACACTTTCGGACACTACTCTGCCACGCCGTTATTTACATCATTACTGTCGCACAATTAAAACGTGCCAGATCAGTCGGCTGGTGGGTTTTCAAAATAATAAATACATGCATGTGTTTTTGTGATAAATACATATTATACTGAGCATATTTCCCACATTAATAAATACAAAGTACCTACATCTTTCAGTTTTTTTTTTTTTTAAATCAAGGCTGAATACTTTCTTCTTTGCTGCTGCCTTTTATTAAATCAAATTTGAGCTTTTGATTAATTCTTTGCTCTGCACTCTAACTTTTATATTCTTGTATTTTATCTGTATTATTATTATTATTATTATTATTATTATTATTATTATTATACCCCCACTCAGAAGGAAGGGGTGGGTTTCTGGTTTACGTCTGTCCGTATCACCATCTGTCCAAAACACCCTTTTTCTCAGCAACCACAAATCATAGCTTCTTGGTACCAAATTTCAGCTTGGGGTTCTATACCATGTGTACCGTTTTCAGGTCTGTCGCACATCAACTTCCTGTTTACCGACTGAATGTATTTATGAAACATATAGCGTGGATTTATAAAATTTTCGTAACATTTTTCTCAGCAACTACAAATCACAACTGCTTGATATTTGGTACTGAGCTTCAGCTTGGGGTTCTATACTGTGTTTACCGTTTTCAGGTCTGTCGCACATCAACTTCCTGTTTACCGACTGAATGTATTTATGAAACATATAGCGTGGATTTACAAAATTTTCGTAACATTTTTCTCAGCAACTACAAATCACAACTGTTTGATATTTGGTACTGAGCTTCAGCTTGGGGTTCTATACCGTGTGTACCGTTTTCAGGTCTGTCGCACATCGACTTCCTGTTTACCGACTGAAACATATAGCGTGGATTTACAAATTTTTCGTAACATTTTTCTCAGCAACTACAAATTACAACTGTTTGATATTTGGTACCGAGCTTCAGCTTGGGGTTCTATACCGTGTGTACCGTTTTCAGGTCTGTTGCACATCGACTTCCTGTTTACTGACTGAATGTATTTATGAAACATATAGGGTGGATTTTGACACTATTTCAAGAAGCAAAATGCTATTTCAAAATGACCGTTGAGCAGGATGCTATTTGAAATCCCTGGGGAGAGACACTGCTCTTTACTTACTCATTTCAGGGTTAATTATTTGTTGAAGTCAACATTTATAATAAGCGTCCTATTCCTTCGATTGCTTGCATTCTGATAGAAGGGAGAGTGGGGGGAGACGCAAGTGAGCAGTAGCTCGCAGTTGACCTTGTTCTATTTTGGCTTATTTTCTTTTCCCTTACTATTTTTAATTGTACTTGAATGTCCGTTTTTAATGTGTTTCTTCCCCTGTCCATTCACCCCGGCACACTTTTTTTTTTTCAGTCCGACCGCAATGCATGATGGTATATATTGCTTTAGTGACCATCAGTTGGCATAAGCGAATTAAGCGCCCGCTTAGGGCCCCACACACCACCAGGGGGCCCCCAAGAGCAGTTGGAATGCCCACCTGCGAAAATATTTTTAATTAAAAAAACATAATATCAATGACATGATATAGCAGAAACAAAAGACACAAAAATAAGACACAAAATAATGTTTTTTGTATCATTTTCATAGTTGGTACATTAGGTTAACTAATCCTTGCTGCTGGTTGCTGCCACTGCGCTCCTGCACAACCAGACACACTTGACGTGACAGGAGTTATTCACTTCAGAAGATAGGTGGACTAGATGGCTAAGCCATGTCTCAAAAAAGAAATTATCCATCTGGGGCAGAGAAGAGGAAGAGACAAGAGGAAGAAAAATAGCAGCAAGAAAAAGGTAAATTTGAATGTCCAATGTTACTATTTTTGTGTCATTAAAGTGCCATTCCACCATTGGATGTATTCTTTGGCATAAAATACAATATATTTTATGACAACATGACTAGACCGAGAAATCTTTTAGCTTCAAAATGATATATCAAACATAATTTTTTGACAACGACAAGTATATTCATTTTGCGACCAAAGTCACCTACCCTTTTAATTTCCGCGCAGTAGTGAAACGTGATGTCATCGGCAGGTTCCCCTTCTTGTGTACCACGTCACGTGTGACGTGGCACAGATTATCAGCAATGGCGGATAGAACGCGATTTCCACTTGTTGATTGCTGTGCCGACATTCACCATCGACCGTCTCCTTTGGGCATCACTTGCTATTTTCCTTCGCTTCTTTTCCAAAGCTGACAATCGCGTTCTATCCGCCATTGCTGATTCTATGTTCTGGCTAGGTTGGCTGGATTAGCTAACAGAATGTCTGTCATAGTAGTTAACATTATGCTACCCAACACAATAAAATGTAGCCTCGGATATCATCTTTAGTTCTAAGCTGAGAGCCGTTGCTTTACTTACAAACTCCAACCTAAATGTCATGACCGATATTAGCTCAAGTGGACAAAGTCATTATGACTTTATGAGTTTGTTTTGCACATTAGTGCAAAATAAACTGGTTAACTTGTTTACATATACAGTGTCTTGTCTACTGATTTGTTGTTTTACTTACAAATATGCCACACATCACTCTGAATATTTTATATTGCAATAGCCACAAGTTGCAGTATAATGTAAACCAACTAAAAACGCAGATTATGGTGGGTGGCTAGACTAACTAGACTAACTGTGTAGCCTAAGAAATAATAAGGCAGCTAGCAGTGTAGTTTTGGTGGTGTGGGGGGCCCCCAAATCAAATTCTGCTTGGGGCCCCTTAAAGGCTTGGGCCGGCCCTGAGTCCACTATATAGGGTGTAATAATTCTCACTATACATTCGGACAGCACTACAAAATAGCGACCTCACTACACTCTAAAAAATAAATGACCTTATTTACGCAAAAAAATTGTGGCAACAATTTCCACGTAATTTTCTTATGTAAATCTTACGTTTGTTTTCCAAATATCCTTTACTATAATATTTTATGTAAAGCTTACGAATGTTTTTTACATACATTTTTCTAGCTTTCTGAATGTTAATGAATCCTTTAAAATTATGTTTTTTCTACTAATCTTTCCCTGTTCTCAAACCTAACATGCTTCAAAATTTTTCAACATGAATTTATAATAACAATACAGTAATGTAATAACATGACACGATGACATGACATGACATGATGATTCAGTGACAGCTCTTGCTCTTTGGCTTCAATTCTCTCGATTCAGTCAGAGAACTTGAGTGCTGGGCCTAACGTTAGTTCATGCCAAATGCGCATGTCTACTCATCTCATCATCTCTAGCCGCTTTATCCTTCTACAGGGTCGCAGGCAAGCTGGAGCCTATCCCAGGTGACTACGGGCGAAAGGCGGGGTACACCCTGGACAAGTCGCCAGGTCATCACAGGGCTGATACATAGACACAGACAACCATTCACACTCACATTCACACCTACGGTCAATTTAGAGTCACCAGTTAATGACACAGTCTTTGGACTGTGGGGGAAACCGGAGCACCCGGAGGAAACCCACGCGGACACGGGGAGAACATGCAAACTCCACACAGAAAGGCCCTCGCCGGCCCCGGGGCTCGAACCCAGGACCTTCTTGCTGTGAGGCGATGGCGCTAACCACTACACCACCGTGCCACCCCGAATGTCTACTGATTACATATAAATTATGATACATTTCACCGGATACTTAACATTCTGCATATAACTTGCAAGGAATTTAATGATAAATAACGTGTGTCATTCCAAGTATGTTTTACATAATAAAATTAGGCAACTGAGTGTAGTTTATGTAATATTATAGTGAAGCTGACAGAATGTTGTAATTTTATGCATACTATACACATTTAACTATAGCTTATTTACAACACCCCAAAGTCATTTTTTACAGTGTATATAATCCACTATATAGTGAGTAGTGAGTGATTTCGGACACAGGGTGTGGCTGGTTCTGTAAGATGCTCAGTAAAACCTCCAGCTCATTTCCTTATAAAACTGCACTCATTGTACCTGAGACTACTATATATAAATATAAAAGCAAAGGGTCGTCTCACACCAAATATTGACTTTGTTTCATTTGTTATGGCTTCCTGCTGTTTATAATATTATTTAATATTGAAACATTTCATTTCATTATTTTTTTAAGCCATGTTTGATCTATAGCATCTCTTTACATGTGCCTAAGACTTTTGGACATTGAACATTTTGCACGCTAAACTCTAATTCACAAATACTAATATAGCAGCACTTCTTTTCTGACTATAGGTCTACTTTAATATCTTTAAAGTAGTTTGTTCACCTTAAGAATGTTCCCGAGAGGGTATTAAGTGATGATGGCTGTGTGTATTTGGTTCAGGGCTCAGTGTTCTCTGGGTTTAAGGCTCCACTGTTGGCTCTGGATTATTCTCTCTCTCTCAGAATAGCAAGCTCTTATACAAGCAAGTGGATGGGCAAATATTAGCTGTGTGGAACGCTCTTAGCCTTTCAAAAAAAAAAAATCAGTCCTTTTTTTCCATGTCATTAGACTTCGTTAAAGTTCCAGTAACAACTTATTACCAGAAGTTGTACTCCCTTGTCAGACTGGAAGACATGTCACTGTGATTTTTTTTTTTGCTAGCAGTTCTATGTACACAGATGCACAAGACTATGAAGCAATAAGCCTTGTTTGTGCTGTCTAAGCTGCTGTAATATTGTTGAATACATTACATTATGAGCAGTGACAGGAAATGACTTGATGATAGTGGAAAGTGACTTTTTTTTTCTGCATTCGGGACAGGTTTTGAAGACAGGTGGATCAAAGGCTTTTGATTGCAATGGTTTCTTGACAGCACTTCGGGATGAATGTTTACAGAGATTTAAATTTATGAATCCAAATTTGTGAGCTCAAGTTTACCGTTATGCATACGGGACTTTTGAGTGCAAAAAATTGCATCCTGCCTTATTTCCGGACCAAAAAAAAAAAAGAAAACTGCACCTTTATTTCAAATTATTGTCATTCCTGTATCTACATACACACTTGTAGATTACAACGCAACGTCACTATCGGCTTATTGCTCCAAATATCCACATTTGAGTTTGGATTTCAACTTGAAATGAGTATGGCCTTAAACTTGTTTTAAAAAAATTAATTAATAAATATGAATCCTACCACTATGCCCTAAATAAAGGTTGTGAATGTATCATTACTGGATACATTGCATGGACATTCAACATTTCCTCAGGACCATGAGCAACATATAACAATCAAAGGTATCACCATACACACTGCTACATAAAGAAATATAGATATTTAGGTACTGCCTA